>NC_081825.1:227404844-227714661 GCF_030867095.1 Alligator mississippiensis
AGGCATCCAGGCAAATATATCACAGAAGCAAAAGCAGCCATCACTGCCAGGCCTGCTCCAGGCCTCTTGGCAGCTCCAGCAAGGGGTGGGGCAAAGGAAGGAGGATATTTACATTGAGACTCTTCCAGGGCTTCGCAAGCACTTTCCCACCATGAGCAGTACCAGTCACCTGAACTTCCTCCAAGCTGCTCCCTTCCCCATACAGGGCTCTGACCCCAAGTTAGGCTTTATTCCCAAGCGGGGGCAGGGATAGGTTCCATGATTCTCCAGAAAACCCCATGAAATCAGTTTTAAAAGTAAGTTTCTATGAGGCCAACAAAACACCTGGCCCAAATACAGCCTATGCTTCCTAGCATTGAAAGCCAAGGGTCAGTGTGACCAGTTCTGCCCAGAGGCTAGAAGTCACTGCCCTCCCCAGGGAGCAGGGGCACAGCCTGCAGCCATGGCCTTGTGCCCCAGCATACAGACACTTCCTGTTCCAAGCTACTGGACTTAACATTTGTTTGTTCCCAAGACTAGCTGGCTCAGACATTCAATTTAGCTGGCTTGGAGGATGCCAGAACCCAGCCTTGCTTCATTCTGAAATGGATGCAGTCTCATGGAATCTCCCATGAGAAAAGGAAAAGAGCAGCTGCACCCTGGGTTTCACAGGCACTCCCCTTCTCCCAAGATTTCCACCAAGCCAGACCTAACTGGATTCCAGGCTGCTGATCAGATAAGTGTAGAGCTGTACCTCTCCCACGTGCCTACCCTGACCTCAGTGGCAGTGAAGAGTGTCCCTCCAGCACTCCCAAGAGCTCACTATATGGTAAGACTACCTTCCACCTTGGATTTGGTGGAAGACGGGTCTACTAGGAGCTCCCAGTGACTCACCAAAGCTCATTTTTCAACTCCAGGCAGTTATTCACAGTAAAAGGCACTAAGGGCCCAGCCAAAGAGGAGGAATACAATCCTTATAAGAGCCAGGTCCATCTCCAGGCCTGGGCCCCACCTTAGCATGGGTCCTGTAGTCCCCTAGGACACTCGTCAGTGCCCTGCACAGGGATAGGACTAAACCAACGGATGCAGGGCCTATTCTCTGGTGTTGCACAAGAATTCTCAGCTCACTGATCCCACCCTTTTTGGGGTTACCCCACATGCCACCCATAAGACAGGACAGTCAGAGCTAGCTCAGAGGGTCTGGGTGGTGCTCCTGCCTTGGCTGGTTCCCTGCCCTTAGGGCCTAGCAGAGAAGCCCCCCCGTGTCTGCTGTTGATGCTCATCAGCAGTGTCTCACCTTTTTTGAAACCAGCCTGGGATGGTTTCAAGGGCAGATTCAAATCCTGTTAAAAAGCTTCCATTTAGTATCCAAAACATGCTTATAAAAAGAGCTCTTATGTGGTCCAAGTATTTGCCCAGTGGCCTAGTGCGATTGGGACTAGTGCTGGCACAGAAGGAGTGGGGCATTAGCCCAGAGATGGAGGCTGGAAGCTGGTGAGCTTCATTCCATCAAGGTGGCAGCCCATCTCCTGCAGGCCAAGGAGAGGGAGCTTTAGCTCCCTCTTAGGTTAGCATACAAGAGGCCAGCACTGGGGGCAATGACTGCAGTGTAGCTGCCTCAGGAGGGAATCTGGCCTACTCTGCTCCTGAACCTATCCAGCAGAACCCAGTCCCTCCATCAGTGCCAAGGGTATAGGGAATGCAGAAAACCAAGAGTCCAGGCCACTGAGGAGAGGGGGCTAGGCCCCCTGCATGGCACAGGGTTCCTCTCACAGTTATGACACATGGGAGAGCTCAGCATCTGGGAAGGTTTCTGTAAATCCAGGCTTCTCACATGCTGGGATAAGGTTTGGCATCAGTGCCCAGGCCCTTCCCTCCAGGCCACGCTCTTAATTACATGCGTGCTGAAGGAAGCTCCCTCATACTGAAGAGAAAACACAGCCACAGCTAAAGGCCTAGGTCCCTTGCTGGCCAGTCCACAACTAACGTGCAGGTGTGTAAGTGTGGGTGGGTCAGTAGGAATAAGCATCCCTGTGCTGCAGCTATAGGGAAAAGGCAGTGTCCACTGTGGATTTGGCAGTTTGGGGAGCTAACGCCACCAGGGCACTTGTCCCCACATGATTCCAATGCTCACCTGATCAGAAAGAATTACCCACAGTCCAGATACCCCAAGAGTCAGATCTCCTTCACTGGCCTGCTGCGCACCCAGAGCATAAGGTGGCACTTAGCACCCCTTGCCACAGGGTGTTCTCACCACACCTACAGCACAAGGGCTGCCTGTTCCCAATTACCTGCTGCAGGCACAGATGAGGAAAGACAACACAAACTCCAATCCTGAGAGGAAGGGCTGACAGCAAGAGACCTGCCAGAGGAAACTCCAGGAAAACCCAGCCTGGCCCTGATGTAAGGAGGAAGAATGAACCAGGATTTTGGTGGGTTGCACAGAAGAGGATCTGCTGGGAGACCCAGGAGAGCAGAACAACACACAAGAAGAAGAAAGGAAAGAAAGGCATCTTACAGGGCAGCATGGCCAGTGATGAGCCCTGGAGGAGCTATGCAGGATTGGGTTGTAGGACAGGACTCCAACACACAGGAACAGGGAGACCGGCTCCCCAACTCCACCTTGGGCAGCCAGTCATTTGCTTGCTCACTCACACACTCACTCCACCATCTCCACAGCTCTCGCCCCACTCATCACCTGGAGCTTCAATGGCCCCTCTGTACTGAAGACTCTTGGTCACAGCTCCGCAACAAGGTAGGAAAGGAGGTGGGAAGGTGGGCACAGTGTGCTAGTGGGGGCTGGCCCAGGCTCAGGCCTCCACGTCCGGGAAGAGCTCCCTTTGGTGGTCCAGCAGAAACTTGGTGAAGGTGTTGATGGGATTGATGGCCTTGAGGGTGATGGCCACATCCTTGTCCCACAGGAGATTTGGGCCAAAAACCACTGCCAGGTTGGTGTTTGTCATCTTGTTCACATCACTGTTATCAGACACCTGTGTGGAAAGGAAAAAAGGAGACCCCAGTGACCTCCACAAAACAACAATGGCAGCACCATCGCAGCTGCTGTCCTATCCTTCAAGCCCCAGTAGAAGGGACATTTCCAATGCCTAGGTAAGGAAGACATGGGAGAAAGGAGGGCAGATTCCTGGTCCAGCCTTCACCTCCTCTCAGCTGGGCAGCACATGAGCATGAGGAGGGAGTTGGCAGCTGGGTCAACACACTGAGATAAGGGGAGGGGAGGATGTTAGGACTTTCCCTTTGGAGCTAGATGGAGTAGCTCACCTGCACCAGGAAGGCTGTCAGCAAATGGAGTACTTGGTAGTTTTCATCAGGCAGTGTCTGAAGGATTTTGCGAACAGTGTCTACACGGTTTATCTCTTCCACATCTGAAAGGGAAACAGAAGGGACATAGGAATGAGAAAGATTCAGTCTCACACCATGCACTCCACTGGGAGGCCCAGTTCCCAGGGCCAATCCCACATAGGATACCCTGCTCTTCCAGGAGGCTCGCCCAGCATGAACCTCATCTAGGTGGCCTGGATTCTTCAGAATGGTATCACTACCCAGGATGGCATCAGGAAACAGCTGTGTGCATGGCATGGTATGGATGACATCCTTCCCCAGAGAGATCAGGATCCACTTGACTGTGCTCCACCTCCCATCCCCCCTCCCACTCCACTCACTCTGGAAGTTGACAACGTGGCTGTAGAGGTTGAAGGTGAGGAGAGGCTCTGGCAGCTCCCGCAGGAAGGTCTTGAGGATCACAGCAGGGAGGTGAACAGCCTCATACTGTTCGAAATGTACTGGCATCCCTGGGGACAGAGGAAGTGCAGGGGCCAGCTCAGAGCCCCAGGCCAGAACAGGAGCACCCTCTGCCAGGGACAGGGTAAGATGCACAACTCCATTCAGAGAGCAGGGCAGAAGGTTGAAGCTCAGAGCTGGAGCAGAAGAAACTTTGGGAGGAGTGTGGGGAAGAGAGATTGTTGGGAGCAGGACCTACCCCAGTGTCAGCATTGCTAATCCACAGGGCAGAAGGAACAACTCTACCCAGCACCACATCCCCCAAAGCACATCATGACAAAACAGGACCTGTTCCTGGCCCCAGGCATGTTCTCTGGCACAGCCCTGCAGGCCAAGGAAAGACATGGCTCCGGAGGGACCAGATAGGTAAAAGGAAACATTCATCTCCAGGAGCAGGGCTGGGAGAGTGTGTGCTTTGTATTGCTCGAGCACAACCCCTCCAGCAGTACTGGAGACAGAGAATGAAGCTTGATGAGAGCGCTAGAAAGCAGCCAAGACTCAGGCTCACAGGTGGGAGTCATAGGAACAGAAGGGGCTGGGCACTTACCCATGTTGTATTTTTGTTGGACCTCTCTGACAACCTGCGTATTTGCTGATCTCCGGAAAACCCCTTCTGTGACCAAAGCTAGGGAGTGAGCGCAGAGGAAAAGGGAGAGCTCATACTAAGAACTGTCAAGATGGGAAGACTGAGGATTGTAGGACATTAAACAGCCACCACCCAGCCTCTGGTGAGGTGCCCCAGGCTAGGCAGGGCACCTCACCAGAGGTCTGCAATTCTTCCCATGCAGCCCCAGTACTAGGCAGGGGTGGCAAAGAGTGACTACTTCTCCCAGGTGTGTCACATCTGTGCACACAACACTGCCTAACCCCAGGAACCACAGCCAGGGAGGTAAGGCAGAATCTCTCTGCAGGGCCTCCCCAGCCACATCTGGACTCTATGCTGTACTGCTGTCATTTCCCCTGTTCCACTAAGCTCCAAGGAAGCCATGAACGACTGGTGCCTCCCAAGACTGGAAGGGGGGGCACCATGGCGAGCAGCAGCCCCCAGCAGAAGCTGGCAGTGGCCAATCTCGGGGGGGGGGGGGGGGGGCACATGCCACCCCCCACCCCTCCCCCAGCATCACCTATGAAGGAAGCAGAGGACACCTGCCCATGACTGGGAGGGGCTGACATTTTCCACTAGGCACTCACCATGCTCCTGAAGATGGCCAATGGTCTCCCTGACCACCCGTGGGACAGGGTCCTGATCAGGGCTCTTCTCCCGCAGGCTGGGGGGAGAGGAGGGGTTTGTCAACTCTTGCATGTAATTCAGTTCTGTATTGCAGGAAGTACTGTGGATTTATACAACAAGTTCCTCCTTCCCCTGACTTCTGCTTGCCCCTGCCCTCCAAGGTAGCCAGTGCAGTCAGTGTAGCCTGCCTTGTAGCTTTGATACTCTGCCACTGATGTGTGGATTGAGGACTGCATCCAGGCAAAGGTGGAGGGCTTGGCTGCTAAGGCATGAGGGTTGCTAGCCAGGAAGCAATTGAAGAAGCCTCTGGGATGCAGAAAGGCAAAGAGGAATCTATTGACTGGCTGCCCTCCTGTGACAACCAATAAATGCCAAATGGCACAGCTAAGACAGTCTCTAATAAACCCAACGTGTATGCTGAGGGCCAGATGAAGCCTTTAGTGGGCCCTAGGCAAACAAACTCGTGGGCCCCAGGCTGGTCGAGATCCACTTCAAGCCCCACTCCCTGTGGACAGCAGTGCCAGGGTGCAGAAGCAGCTGCTAGGAAGCAAGCTGCTGTGGTGGCGAGGCCAGTGGAAGGTGAAAGGAAGGGGAGGTGGACAGGGTAATTTGCATCGTCGCACTGGAGGGAAGGACCGGGCCTCCCCTGCAGCTAAGCTTTGTGTATGCTACCATTGAGCATACCTCAGGGTTGATGCCCCTCTGCAAAGAATGGAGCAGTTCAGAATGTGAGCACAAGCAGATGGTACTGCATGGCTTGCACCAGGACTACATTCAGGTTTTGGTTGCAGCTAGAGAATCTGTTCCCAGCCCCTTCCCCAGGGAGCAGCTGGCCATGTGGGACTGCTGCCTTCTAGTTTGCAACTGCCAGCTCACATTAAAAGTTAAAAATACATTTGATAGTTTACTGGTACTGCCTTTGCTCTGCAGCAGCCACTGTAGCTTGTGACCTACAAAGGGTGGGGAAGCAGAAGCAGGGCAAGGGTGAATAGGAGGGCAGCTCTTTTTAAAATAGCTTCTTAGTTAGGAAGAGGAAGGGAGAGAAAAAGGGCCAGATCCTTGGTTTGCTCCAGCAAAACTGTCTAAATACCACTTTAAATGGCCTCTTGGCAGTTCTTCCTGCTTACAGGAAATCTCGTGGAGCTACCATCATGGGTCTTGGTCCCCTGCAAGCAAAAAGGCAACACTGCATTTTGAAATGAACCGATATGGTGCAGGGTAGCCCTGTGTTGGTTCTAGGCATGGTAGCTTCCAGACCAGAAGCAGCTTAGCTATGCATAGTATAGCACTGACATAACTAGACTGCTCATGACATGGAGCCTTGCACTGAATAGACATACCCTTGGTGACTTGCAGAAAAAATCCCTGTTCTAGTCTGCGCCAGGGCTCAGACACCACCCAGGATCCAGGCTCAAGAAAGGAGCATCTCTGAAAACAGGTGAGGTTCAGCAACAAGTTCAGAGACAGAGGCATTTTCCAGCTGTCCAACTTTGTTCTATACAGGCCCTGGCATAAGCCAGCCCAACAGCCAAAGCAACACAACTCCGAGATACTCACTGCTGGAGGGAGACTCCAAACTGCTGGTTTGGCAGGGGTGGGCGTGGAGGAGTTGGTTTCTGGGGCACTTGAGAAGGTTTCTGTTGCGATTTCAGGTATTCGTCATACCTGCAACAGAACAAAGATGGGTAGGGAGCCAGCCCAGCTTGCAGGGAGTACAACCGCCCAGAGCCTGCTGCCCAACATCTACCCTCACATCCTGCTGACCCACTACAAGCTGTTTTAGATAGCCCCAGCTATAACACCTGCTGATCCCCTACAAAGAGACAAAGGCAAACAGCTCCAGAGTGCTGAGGCAGCAAGTGAACACACACAGTTGCCAGCAAAGAGGGTAGATAGGGAACACAGACCAGGCAAGCAACTATGCAGCACTTTTGGATGGTGCTTGAATGCATCAGGGTAAAAGGGACTTTGAGAGGTCACAGGGGAAAAGTGAAGCAAGAAAACCTGATTGAGCAGCTAAGCAGATAAGCAGCAGAGAGATTAGAGGGGGGAGAAGGAAGAAAGAGAAATGCAGTACTGGAGAAAGAACTCAGGGCCAAGGCTACCAGCCTGAAATGAGACAAGGGTAGGGACAGCAAGGGAGAACAGTTGGAGGGTGTCTGACTCTGCAACCAGACAACAGGGCCGCAAACAAGGAAAGGGATCTGAAAGACCATTGTGTCCAAGGCACCATGGTGCTGCTACTTTAGACCCTTCCCCCTCTAGTTACAAAACAAGCCCCCTCCTCCCCATGAGTTCAGTCCCCCTTGGCTTTGCTTTCCTCCTTAGCTCTTCTCTTCTGCCTCTGTGAAGGGGACTCCTCTCACAGAGCCAGAGGCGAACAGGCAGGCAGTGCTCTCACTTTAGCACCTGGCTTGGGATTCCCAGCTGCTCCACTTTCACATACTCCTCCAGCTCACTCAGGAAGTTCACATAGAAAATTTTCCGCCCAAACTTAAAGCTGCAAAACAGAAGGAAAGAAAGTACATGAAGGATCACCAAGGCCAGAACTCAGAATTGGATGGGGAAACCACAGGAGGTCTGCAGGGCAGAGGACACATGTATCACTAGTGCTGGACTGGATGGGTTCAGCAATAGGAATACCACATCCTGCAGTCCTCACTCTCTACTCAACCACATGTACGTGATTTCATGACCTCTCACGGTCTGGCACAAAACCTAGCAGAGCTGGGCTGAGTATAGCACTGGACTTTCCCTCCTGAGGCTCTGGAGCAGACTGAAGGCAGCCCCTTTTTTCAGATGCTACACGGAGAGGGTGGGGATTTCCATCAATGAAAGGGGAAGGGAGCTCCATTCCTTCCCCTCCTGTCTCAAAGCCACAGCCTGGAATGTGTGGTTGTTATAAGGGTCCAGGTCCAGAGCTTTCTAGGTATGCAGAGTAGTTCTTGCTGGGCTGAGATCTCGCCAGACTGAGATCTTGCCTAGCTCAGAAACAAGAGGTGGCATGTCCCCTGGGGGGTGAATGCAGCAGGAGATAGCTAGGAGCTATCATGATCTGCTAAGGAACAGTACACTTTACCACTGTGGAGCTGGGAGTCTGCTCCCCTGCTTCCTACCTGATCAAGGGCTTGAAGAGAATCAGCAGCGTCTTGATGAACATAGTTGGGTGCACAATGTATAGCGCTTTGATGTTCTTCTTGTATCTGTCAAGGGAAGCCAAGTGAGAAGCAGCTGGCATCTGGCAAGACCATGGTAGCCAAGTCCCTCTCTCCATACCCTTATGTATTGTGCCCCTTCCAAATTAACCCTGCCCCCCAAGGTTCTGGGCCCCCACTCTCCCCACATTTCCAAATACTGGCCCAGCCACATGCAGGAGTTGGTACAACTGTCCAGATCACACAGTAGCTCACTCCCTCTCAGGGCACCTCCCCAGCGAAGTCCTGGCGTGGCTCAGAAGAGGGGGTAGAGGTGCTGGTGGTCAGGTAATAGGAAATACAGGAAAAACAGGAACCCAAAAGACTGGGCTTGAAGAACAAATTGCGAGAGGATCCTTCACACCCAGTTCTCCTGTTCTAAAACTCTAGTGTCGAAGCCTTCGCCAAATGTCAAGTCATTTCCACTGCCTCTCAGGAAGCAGGAATAGGGTGGCTGGGGAGATCACGATCCCCATGCTACAGAAGGGGAAAGGACTCACCAGGCACACACAGGAAACCAGATAGTAGAAGAGAACTCAGGTGTTTCAGCCCATTGGTCACACCTACTCACTTGCGGTCAAATTCCCGGTAGGCATCCCGCAGCCAGCTCAGGGATGGCTTGTTCTCACTAGTCAGCCCATGATGCAGATACACCAGCGTGTAATCGCTCTCCACATACTGGTCCAGTGTGAATTTCAGGTACCTGGAGGTAGACAGGAACTTCTTAGCTCCCAGCACACTGGCATACAAATACCCTTGCTCCCTAAGGCCTCTGTCTGTTATTTAGCATAAGAGACAGTTTACTGGGCAGCAAAACTGGAGACAAGCAGTGTGCAGGGGTAACTTCACCTGTGCCAGGATGGAGATTATAAGAAAGCACACATGCCTAGCTGAAACAACAGATGCTTGTAGATATGGCTTCTACAGACCAGCACTCAGGAACTACCTTGGACTTGGGGCACAGCTGAAGCACTGTATTCCCAAGACAGTACTCACCCCAGCAGTTTGGTGTGATCAAGCTGATGGCTGGGAGGCATCCGGCAGGCACTGACCACAATGACCTTCCTTCCAAAATTGTCATCACCTGAAGATGAAATGCCAGATGTCACAGGGAGACTGTGGGGCAAAACCATGGACCCAGAAGCATGTGTGTAATGGAGCAAGGAGCCTCTCCACAACATGACAGAAGCTTGGGATATCTCAGTAGCCAGAGCTAGGTTGATCCCTATGTTAGCAGAGCCCCAGCAGAGCTCCTGAACAGGGGAAGCCTGGATCACACTGCACCCAGGGCCTGAATGGCAAGTAGCATGGGCAGTGAACAGAGTGCACATCACAGCCCACCAAGGAAGGACAGGGTGTCCAGCCAGGATGTCCCAGGACATGCAACAACTTTCCCGTAAGGGAACAAAATTGAAACAGATTATACAGAGCTAGACACATGCAGCAATGAGGCTGCGGGCGAATAACTTTTGATGCTACTCCCAAGAACGCATCCCAGGCACAGGGGAAATCTCCCCCCACACAGGCACAAGAGTTGGCCCTGTCTTTTCCAGAGTATGGACCCAGGCTATGTGCTTCTCTCTGGAATATTTATTCTGGCTTCCCCTGGAGTTTGCTCCTGCACACAGAGAAATCGCACCCTGGAAACCAACAAATGCACAAGAACAGGTTGGCCCTGGATGTGATGGAGCAGCACAGACTCAGAGGTGACAGACAAGCTCCACCACACAGCCCTGCCCCGTTCTCTCTCAGAGTTTACTGTAGAGAAATAGGAATTAGAGCTGCAGCTCCTCCTTTGCTCTACAGAGCAAGATTGTTTACTTCCTGCCCTCCCCACCCACCATGACAATGCTTTGCCACCTTGAAGTACTCCCCCGAGATCACCTAACAAAAAACCCACGGAATTTGGGAGCAGCCAACCTTAGCTAGCCTGAAGCCCCACGAAGAACATCCACCATGCAAGAGCCAAGTGACTTCACCCCACAGAGAGGGTCCCTGACCTTTCCTGGAGTCTCACTGACAACAAGGCAAGGTCTCCCCAGTGCATTTCCTATAATACCAGTGGACTTCTACTAACAGATGATTTGGCCCTGTGTGTGAAGCCCTAGCAGGGAGAGGTGGGAAAGTCCAAGTGAGGAGGTGAAAAAAACAAAGTTCTTTCTCCTTTGTGCCAGTTCATTAAGCCAGGAGATGCAAAGAGCTTTAGAGAGGGCACAGTCCCCATATGCACAGACAGACAGGCAGGCAGGCCACATACATCCAGTGCCATCTAGATGGTATGTTTTCAAACTCCAAGGTAGGGCAGGAACAGTTTCCTTAGGAGCTGTGACCTGCCAGCAGCAGAAGAGAACAAAACATACATTGAGAGCTACATTTTCCCACCGAGATGCAGGTTGGCCCTGCCCAGCAAGAGAGGGGGCAAGCCACAGTGCATTTAAAACATAGCCAGCATGCTTCCACATGACATCAAAAACACCAAGCAGCAGTTGCTACATCTTCCATCGCCAGCCTGCAGAGCTCCAGCCCAGAAGCGCCATGTATGATACGGGCCCCACACTGCTTAGGCTCTCAACCAAGACATTGCCAGGCATGTTGTTACCTCCCATACCCTAGCAGGGCTCCTGAGCCCCAGTTCTTCCTGTATTACAAACTGAAGCCCAGCAATTAAAGCTTGAATTAAAACAAAGCAAACAAGCTATTAATATCTGGAGTCTGTAGAAATGAAAGCCACTTGTGCTGGGACACCCACTGGGCCCCCATGTGTGAGAGCTGCAGCCACAACATCTAGGCAATCTTACAGCCTAGACAAAGTTCTTAGGGTAGATGCAATATCTTTTATTAGACCAACTAAAATAGTTGGAAATAATTGTTCTTTGCAAGCTTTCGGGCACAGACGCTTTATTGCCTGAAGAAGAGTGTTTGTGCCCAAAAGCTTACGAAGAACAATTTTTCCAACTATTTAGTTGGTCTAATAAAAGATATCACATCTACCCAAAGAATTTCGTCTGCCTATGCACTTACCAAGATGGCTACAACCAACAACTCTTACAGCCCAGAGTCACCAACCCACCCACAGTCCCAGCTGTGACAGCTGGCACTCTCTTATTTTCCCTTTCCATTGATATTTTATTGCAACTCAGACAACACAAGAGATGGAATCCACCAATATACAGAAGCTGGTCCCTATGCAAAATGTTAGGGACACAACCGAGGCAGCAGGGGCAGCACTGGGTACAGGCCATAAAGGAGTGATTGACTGTCACATGACACAGACATGCGGAGGAAGAGGGCATTTGGGGAGGATAAGGTACCCGAAAGATGCACAAGACCAGGACAGGGTGATGAAATGACCATCTGAACAACTGTACACAGCCAGGCCACAAGACCAACATCAAACAGCTTATCCCATGGTAGCCCAGACTCTGCCCAGCCAAGAAGTTTCCAGGCAGCTGGCCATGAGCTCAAGAGCTATAGCAATAGAGTTGTTTACAGCTGCCCTTGTCTTTAAAGTGGAGGTATATCCTGAAAAGTCATGGTCCTGTGGATAAGGCACTCACTATCAGAGCTTTCTTATGTGGCCTTAGGTAATTTATTCACTCCATGCCAAGAGTTGAGAAGAGAAATCCATGGACATGCGTGATGCACTCCCATATTGTGATGATGGGGGAAACATAAGAACAACAACAGAAAGACTGGAGGTGCCAGCAAATAATGTCACAGGCACAGCGTACTAGTTAGAGATGTACTCTGTGAGACCACATACTCATATGCAAAGGGGACAGTTGGGCACCATCCCCATACAGACCAGCAGCTGTGTTTCACCAAACTCAGCCTGTGTGACAGAGCCAAACTCAAGCATGGCAAAGTGGGCCTTTGCTGTAAGAATGCACAAGCTCTCCCCCAAAGGTCCTTAAATTGATTTCCAAACCTGGTAAATCACAATTCCTGAACCAAACAAAGCACATGGTCCTTCAAGCCCAGATCCGTATGCCTGATAGGTGTCACTGGAGCAACATCAGAATCAGTGGCTAGAGCAAGAAGGCACCAACTGAACCCTCAAATGGTACAGGGCTCTAGTGAGTGGCCTGGACTGCAGACAATCCAGGACCAACGTACGGACACTATGTCAGCCTCAGAGAGGACAGCATCTCCTCTTAGATATTTTTCAGATAGGCAAACAGAAAAGGATCTTGAGTCCCACAGAGAGGGATGGCTAGGTTTGCCTTCCAAATTAGAAAGCAAGTAATCCAAGGAAAAGTGATCCTTCTCACTTTGAAAGCTATGCTGGAAACCTGTCTGCCAATGCCCAGCCTCTCTAACTTCACACTGTGAACTCAGTGAGTTAACATAAAACCATTCAAAACAAAGCATTTCCAGCTCCCCTGCCATTTGCCATCTCAGATCAGACTGGACCTCTCAGCACACGCAAACCTGGCTCCCAAGTATTCAGGAAAGGCTTCGACAGTCAGCGGTTCCAACAAGTAACTACAGCAGATTCTACAAGCTCTTAGCTATCTGAAGAGACTGGTTCCAGGTGATTTCTGTGCCTTGGAAAGAACAGACCCTGATGTCTGAGCTCTGCCAGATAGCCTATGTCTCATACTGTTTGCCTTCCCAATTGCAATATTAATCTCATGTCTCAGTCTTCACAGTTGAGCCACTTATCTGCAGTTGAAGTAGTTAGTACTGCTGCCACCAACAACCATGGACCTTGAACTAATGACTCAGCTCTTACTTCCCCCAAACAAGGAACATTCAAAAACAGTTCAAACTAACAATAAGTCATTA
Source organism: Alligator mississippiensis (assembly GCF_030867095.1). Classification (NCBI taxonomy): domain Eukaryota; kingdom Metazoa; phylum Chordata; order Crocodylia; family Alligatoridae; genus Alligator; species Alligator mississippiensis. The sequence goes on from NC_081825.1 coordinate 227,417,835, forward strand.
CACAGCACCTGATATCCTAGAGCTCAAACTGCACACGTGTCAATGGGCAGATGCACACAATGGATCACCTGATCCAACACCAGAGTGCACCTACCTCTACCAGCTCTAACATAAAACACCAATACTGTGTAGCATAAAAAAGATAAGCGACTGAAACTGCAGCATCAATTGAAGGAGACAGAATGCAGCTAGTTCAAGTTTTCGAACTGCACCTACAGTTAACATACTGACTCTTCTGAGAAAGTGACACTATTCAAAGCCTGCAAGGTCAGGAACTCAGGTTACTTTCCCTCACTCAAAAGGCAATAATTTAATTAGCACTGCACTTTCTAACAGGCCAAGGCAGTGCCAAACCACCACCACATCCCTGGCTTTTTCCTCTCAGTTTGCCATTAGAGTATTGACCAGGCAGATGGCATGACATGGCCATTAAAGAACACAAAGTATATCAGATCTATAATATCATCCTGCTAAAGGCCATTTTGTACTAAATGGGCCTATAAAGCAATTAAGGAAAACATTAATTTAACTATCTTCAAAGCTTCTTAAGCATTCCAGATGTGCCTTTCTGATAACACCACCCAGGCTTTGGGCCATGACTTAAATTTACTGTACAGTTTAGCCTGTTGACCAGAACACCGTCCAGGGACACTGATCATTCCCAATCTCACAATCAGCAAGGTGTCTAGTTTCCACGCAAATCTGAAGTGGAAACACCACAGACACCAGTAAAACGTGCTTAGACAAGATCTGCCACCACAGCCACAATACTATAAGATACAGCAGAGTTGCAGGATTCAAGGACAGGCAGAGTCAAAGATGTGCCATTGGACGCTAAAAAAAATTCACAGAGTTCGGGTCCCAGAATGCAAGACTGTCTGATCGATTTGGAGCTCTGCATACTGGGAGCTTTACTGCAGCTGAAGACTGTTGCAACATGCTCTATCTAATGCAATTCCAGGCTCCCAGAAGGCTGTCAATACAGCTGGGCAGGAGTAAGATGCCACTGCTGCATTTGCATCATTTTGATGGTGATATGGGTTTGACATTTCAGGCCATCGTAGAAAGCAAGTCCACCAGTTCGACAGCAAGGTTACAAGGTCCATCCACACCCACTGTCCCTCCACACAGATGTTCCAAGATATTGAACAGTACTAGAATGACAGCCAAAAGCATATCAAGAGTTCAGTGCCTGCTTTTTCCCAGGGCATGAGTGATCATCATGAGGAGGTGCCTTGGTAGATTAAGAGTTGGCAAGATGCAGTGGAAGGTTACATTAGGAACCTGCCAATTCCACCTAAATTATTCTAGAATGGAAGGCACCATTGCAATTATTTAATTAATCAGTAATTGCATTTATAAATGGATGCAAAATGTTATATGGGGGACAGAGAAGAGACTGGGAGATGAGAGGAATATGCCAAGAATGAGACAGGCTCCAGAGGGGGGAGAAGGCAGTGAGAAATCCTTGTCAAGAAAGAAAGGAGCAAGGGTAGCCATAAGAAACTACAGTATTTGTCAGCAGCTGCAGAACCTGAGCAAAGTAGCTCAGCTTGTGGAGAGTTCCCAGATTGGTGGAAAGAGTTCCCAACACCAGAAGAGCACTACATCTATGCTGATAAATGGCACTAACAGGCAAACTCTTGAGGGTCAGTGTTGGACTCCCAAGAGTATTAATGAAAAGGATTGCATTGCCCAGCAAGCACACAGAGCATCTAACAAGCTTCAGGCTCACAGGGGGAACAAGCAATCAGCAGCCAATTGCAGAAGGCATTGCGCCCAGATGATTTCACAGTAGGGGATAATCAGTATAGTAGCTGCATAGCAGGTAAATTTCCTGCCTGGGTCAGCAGTGGATGGAAGTAGTCTTGATGCAGATGCATTCAGCACACACTGCAACAAATCAAGCTGGGTTCAAGTTAGTGAACCCAAAGAAAGGACTGCTACCCAAGAGAAAGAAAACTAGTTACACCAAAGCCTGAGAGGCCAGAGTGCCCAAAGGGAAGATGGCAGGCCAAACTTGGCCCAGATAGCTCTGCCATATCTAGCACAGTGGTGCACCTTACAAAGAAGACAGTCCTGCTGAGTGCTACTCCACATTAAAGAGGAAGCTGCAATCTATTTGCTTTAATACACATTATGTATGGCCTTCAGACACCTGGAAAACTACAAGTGCAGCCCTAGGCTGGGCAAAGTTTGGGCTCCCCTGAGATAACCCAGCTCCAGGCCACAGTCAAGCTAAAGGAATACCATGACCCAGAGCATTAAGTGTCAGTGCCATGTGAACCAGTCACTCTACCTACCTGGCTGGGCCTCATCAAGTGCACCCTGTCCTGGAGGAACAGAAAGAAAGTTATAACAAGCCACATCTCAAGCCCCTTTACAAATCGCAAGGACTGAATTCCGGAATTTGGATAGAATCACGCACGTGTGCACACGCAAAGTTTAGCTGCTCTGCTGAGGAGATTGGGCCTCTAGAACTCACCCTTCCACCACGCTCACTCTTCTACCACACTCCTAGCAGAAGAAATGTTGTCTAGTGGTTAAAGGAGATGAATTGGGAGTCACAGCTCCTGGCTCTTTCTGGGCTTAGTTTATAAACTCCGTCATGTTACTTCCCCTCTGTGTCCCAGCTTGCCCATATATAAAACTTAAGGCAGCAGCAAAGTGAAGCTTGTCCTAATGAAATAGTGTCAGAGGTGGACACAGGACTGTGCCTCGCAGCGTGAATACCACAACAAGCGAGTCAGGCAGCCTTACAGAAAGTCAGATTTTCACCAATAAAGCAGAAGTTTGGGATAATTTGTCAGGTACTTCCATAACTTTTTGCAACCTCTTAACATTACCACCTGTCAGCAAAACAAAGGAACCCCTAGGCTCCATTCACATTTCTCTTGTACATATTCACTCACAGCTTTAACATGGATACTAAACAGCTTCAGGGCACTGGCCAGAGCAGAACTATTTCTAGAAGCCCTCTACCTCCTCCACTTCACATGCTAAAGTCATGTCAAGCTTGCAGCAGGGGGCTGGGCCTACTTTGACAGGTCTCAAAAGCCAATTTGGCAGCAGCAGATCCTCACTTTGTAGTGTTTATATCCCTAAGGAGCACCACTATGGCACAAGTGCAATACTCAGACACACTCGAGCAAACACGCCCAAGTGCAAAGGGGAAGCAGGGACTTCCCACACAAACAACAGCAATGAAAATACAATGCCACTCTTATGTGGGGAAGGCAGTTCAGGGGCTTGGCTGAGCACAGCAGTCAGCACAACACCCTATAACATCCAGGTCCAATACAAGTTCTGCCAAGAGACTTCCTACCTCTGCTCAGTGCTTGTGTTAGTTCCCCCACCTCTAAATAGCAGCTACAGATGCTCTGAGATGGATTGAGCAGTTGGAGGGATTCAGCTTCATCCTCACATCAGCCAGTGGAGTGCAACAAAAATAACTTCCAGCAGTACCCAAACTGAGCCCTCCACCTGCCTACAGAGGCATGTGGACAAATAACTGGACTTCCTCACTGTGTCACAAGTTGTGCTTCATGCCATATGTATGGCCAGTTAGTGTTTAAAATCTACTGTTTCTCACCAAAAACAAGCCTTGTGAGCCAGGGGCTGGGATTCGACCTTCAGGTAATGGTTACACTGATGACAGGAAGGAAGACAGCAGCTGCCTGTTCCCCAGGCCTTTACCACACCATCTTCCACCATTCCCAGCATATTATCCACAGGAGGTCACATGCTAGGGTCTAATGTTTCCCATGCCAGCTGGGGAGGTGGGAGCAGCAGGAATGATACTGCATCTCATGACTGTCAGTTTGTTAAATGAGTGATAAAGAGATAAAGGCTGCTCCGTTTTCTTCTTCACCATTACCAGGACTCAGGAAGGCAGTCCTGGAAGTACGAGGACAATAAACACCACTTAGGAGCAGCTCCAAGAACTCTTTGTGCCCTCCGACCAGGAATTCCAAAGTTCCCTGGCACCTATTGCACATTAGCAGCTCCTTAGTGGCTGCTAATGGCACCAAACATGGCTGACAATTCACTCTCAGTAGGACAATGGGGCCAGGATTACAGTACCCTGAGGTCTGTCTTTGCCACCAAGGCGTTAGAAATGGCAGGCTGGCCTTTGAATAGTTGCTGAGGTGGCCAGAGAACCAGCAGGAGCACTGAGTTTGGGGCAATTCTTATGAGTTTGGGCTCTTTTCCAAATGCTTTATGGGGTGGTTGGTTTCCAGTAGCACATATGATGCAGACATGGTTAGTGCTGCAGAGGAGAACAGCCTCTGGTGTCTCATATCTTCACATGCAGCTGAATGTAATTAGTACAAAGCAGGAATCCTCAGGCCCCCAGGAAGAACCCAGAAAGAAGACAGCCAGATAGAGAGACTCCAAGTAATTCTGCCCTTGGGCTGGTCCACAGTAGTCCAACTGCTTCTACATTTTATGTAGGCAAAAATTCTCCATTTTCTGTGGAAACTCTCACCAGTGCATTGAGAACACTGAAGGCATCAGAGTTAACCAAACCAAAATGTTCCATTGCAAATATTACCACTGGGTATCTAGGAATTGTATTTCAGATGCCTGATGCTCCTATTTCCTTCCTCAGGCCAGTTCTCTGAGAGGCTCTCTGCCCGATGCAGGACATCCCTTTACTAGAGAGAGATCATAGGGCTGGAAGGGACTTCATGAGGTCATCTAGTCCAGCCCCACCTGCTCAAGGCAAGACCATCGCAATACTAAGCCATCCCAGCCAAGTGTTTGTCTAACCTGCTTTTAAAAGTTTCCAGGGATGGAGACTCCAAAACTTCTCTAGGTAGCCTGTTCCAATAATCAGAAGGTTCCTCCTAAATTTCATCTGTCATTGCTCCTAGTCCTGTCCCCTACCAACAAAGAAAAAAGCCCATCTCCATCCTCTCCATAAATCACCCTTTAGGTATTTGAAGACTGTTATTAAATCCCCGCTCAGTCTTCTCTTTTCTAGGCTAAATACAGACAGAGGTGCATCGTGGGAAATGCACTCTGGCCTACAGAGAAGAAGGACAATTAGTTACCTGACATACAATGCCCACGAGGCCCCATAGCAGTTTTGAATCACCGTATTTCAGTTTCCCCAAGAAGTCATATTTTTCGGGGGAGAGGGTGGGGGGGGAAGGAAGGCAGGGGACACCACATGCTCCAAAACAAGGCAAACCCAATTGTTTTCTAATCAGCTATTAGAGTTCCCATCCTTCCTCCCAGGCCTGCTCTGAAGCATCCTGCCTCAGTAGTACTTACTGGCATGCACTCAGTGTCACTAAGGCAAATATCACGCATCATTTCCAGGATTCGGACATGCAGAGTGGGAGCAAGTGGTACGGCTTTGCTTCCAAGCAGTGCCCCTTGGGGCAGCAGAGAGGGCAATGTTGACATGTTCAGAATCAAGACTGCTGTGATGCCCAGAACCCAGAATGGGCCCCAAAGCAAATGCAACAAGCCTTGCTAGGGCAGATCACAATTTAAGACCAGCTTGATAATGTTTGCTCCCAAACTTTATAAACACAATTCCTTTTTGAACACCCAGCTGTACCGTAAGAATGCTGTGCAACCCTGCTTCAAGAACTCAATGCTGCTTTGATCTCACAGGAGACTGCAGGGATTGCAGCAAGCTCAGCCTGAAAACGGGAACTGGCTTCAGCTTCCTGCTTCTGCTGAAAATGTCTTAGATTAGTATCAGTGGCCCGAGATGCTGCTTCAGGGAAAACAGGAATAGAATTAGCTGCTTGCCCTATGCCCTGATGTGCAGGCAGGGGTATGACTGGCTGAGCAGAGCCAGAGGAAATTAGTGAAATAGTAGTCTCTGCTGCATTTTGGAGACGCAGTGGTGACCAGGATGTGCTAAGCTGCCACCACATCATGTGGGCCCTGTCATGGAACTCAGGCGCCGCTAGACAGCTCATAATCCACAGTGACCATGGGAATGTGACCCTGCGACTTTGCGCTCCAGCTTGTTTGATTTTTTTGAAGTTGTTTTAGGTTACTTTATTAATAATACCCACTTAGGAGGTTGAATAAACAGCCCCATCATGGAGCCTGGAGTGCATCTCCAACCACCCATCTGATCGGCTTGACAGGGCCCAGTGCCAGAAGATACAGACGTCAGCAAGCATCTAAACTGCAGCTGCGCTGCCACCTCCCCCCTGCCTACGGCAGGCACTTCACTGCGTGGGGGGCTGTCAACAATTCCTAAACATGCTATTTGTTGATGAAAGGTTACAGATCCACATGCCTGGTTATCTACAGCCTCCAAACAAGTTTAGTCCAGGTGGCAGAAAATAAACTGTCCACACCAGTCCCTGCCCACCCCAAGCCCAGGCACACCTACCAGTCAGTTGCCATGCCACCATAGGGACCTCTTAATTGCACCTGCCCCTTCAGTTTGAATTCTTCACCTTCTAGTCTGAACAGTTATGTACAGCTGGACCAGAGCTGGTTGCATTCACACACTGGTACCTATTCACATGCTGGGTAGAAAAACACAGGGTTCCTTTGCATAAAAGTCCCATGGAAACACTGGAGATCACTGTTGGTTCAAACTCTTTATTCCATTCTTCTCAATCACTGAGCTAAGCACTCTGCTAAGCCCTGTGGGGCTCTGAAGCAGATGACAGTATCATTCAGCCTTTCCAGTCCTGGTATGCAGAAACACTGGCCAGCCCGTTCATTTGCATTAGCAAATATCCCAGGTACTGACACTAAAGCATTAAAAAGCACAAGTATGCCCTTGTCCCCAACCTTAGCATTAGAAGGAACAGGGTAGAGATCTGGATCAGCCCCAGTTCTAGGACTGACAGCACTCAACCCTCCTGGAAACAAGCTCACAAGTCGCTGACAAATCAAAACACCATCGAAAAGATTGAGAGACTGAGCAGTCACAGCTCCTGGGCCACAGAACAGCCTGTAGATGGTTAGAGCTCTGGCAATAGCACAGATCTCAAAAGAACTAAGTGACAGAGCCAGAGAGGAGAAAAAGGCCAAAGCAACTCAGTGTAGTGGATAATACCCAGGCAACTCCCATCTCATCAGATCCATTAAAGACTAGTTCCCATTCTTTCTCCAGCCAAGAGAGCTCTACCCACCTTACAGCTCTCTTCCATCTTGACCCCACAGGTGAAGCACAGTCTAGAGTCTATAAAGGGTGGAGGCATGAGGAAAAGGGGGCTATCATTGATAACATAAGCTGAGAAGTGGGCAAATTAAATTGCGGGCAGCCAAAAGAGCTCCCAGAAGCAAGTAAGGTAGAACTAGTTCCAAACTGAAACCCTTGCACTTCATTTCCTAACCTCAGCATAGCACCCCAGGCATTCCCACAAAGCGTTTATCACAGTGGTCCCAGCTACAGTAACCAGGAATTCAATGCTGTTAAAAGGGTGTTTGTGAACATGCTAAAAGAAGGAACTTTGCTGTCCAATTATGTCAGGCATCAACTGTTAACCCTTTCCCTGCTCTTGCATAAGGAGGCAGCCACAAGCTTTGACTGCAAATTCACTCAGCCACCAGTTCTTGTGCTGCCAGTAGTCCCTGCCACCTACACTGGCATCAGCATATGGCAAACCTCATTCCATTCCAAGTAACAAGGCCCTGTGATCCCACAGCAGAAGCAACCCTATAGGGAGCTGGGAGAAAAGAAGGCCGTAACATTACCTGCTACTTCCACAATGTGGTGCCTCGCAATGTCATAGTATGGATCATCCCACTTCAGGTGAGTGATGGACTCAGGCGAACCTCCGGAGTCCTCTGCACAAAACACAGGAAACTGGCAATTAGCATGAACTCAGAAAGGGACCTGAAGCAAGTTGTGGGGTAAGGGCAGGAAAAGAGGAAGGTAGCATAGTGACACAACAGAGGATACCGCACTAGCCTGGCCTCCCTGGATCCCTGCTTCAGAAATGCAGATCCAGCTACAGGACAAGTGAGCATTGGCCAATCTGGGCTTTGAACAATAGCTCTGCGCATCCCAAACCTCAGAGCATATAATGGCGTCTAGTCATCTACTCGCCGTCACGCCAAGCCATGGGCAGCCAGGTCTGGGGGTCATCCAGGGCCAGGAGAAGCAGCCAAGATCTGAGGGGAGTGTGCAGAGTCCGAGTTCAGGGAAACCAAAAGCTAGGAGATCTGTTCGGGGAACCAAGTCAGAGACCCAGAGGATTTGGCAGAGCATGAGGTTATGGGGCTAGGTCAGGTTTCCAGCAAATCAAACCACGGTCAGGCCAGGAAGCCAAAGGTCAGGCCAAACTTGGGGTCCATGGGCAAGCCATGTCAGGTATTCAGAGAATCTATCAAAGAGCCAGTAGCAGCACAAGCCAAAGGATGTGGCAGCCTAGGTACAAGGTTGAGCCTTATTACCTGGACACTTCCTCTTCTGGGCGAAGAGTTTATATCAGAAGGGGCAAAGGGGCAGTTGGCCCTAGCTGGCCACTCTAGTGGCAAGAAGTGGGTGTGTGGCTAGGCCCAGATGGAGGGTTCTGGCCATCTGAATCTGCCCCAGTCTGCTACTGGGGAGGTGACAGAGGAGGATGAGTGACCATTCGAGACAGGCCAAGACCCCAGGTTCAAGGCCACAGCCTGACATCTGCTTCTACTCAGGACTCTCAGAAGCACAAAAATTCACCCAACACTTATAAAAGAGAAGGAGCCAAGGCACCATCACAGTTGCTCATTGCACAAAAGAACATAGCAAAGCAGCCTCTGCACATACCCCAGGTGCCTGCCTTTACCTTTAGGCTGACTCAGCCAGGCACTGCAAAAATAGCATAGGACTCCCACTTCTCTACTTCCCAGTGGGCCAAATTATGGCCTGTTCTCTGTTGCTGTGGGCTACAATACAAGATGTGCCAGTGACTTGGTACAGACATGGGATACCTCTTGGTCTCCAACCCATCTCCATACTCAAGTATCTACTGGCACAAGCAAGACACCCACCTGACCTGGGAAAAACAGGCACTTCATCAGCTGGCCAGGTCCTATCGTCTATGGAGGCCAGCTTGAGCTGACTGAGGGACTGGTTGGTGTCCTCCAGCGTCTGGTCCTCCTGCAGCTCTGAGAGTGGGTCTGTGGCCATGGCCCCCAACCTTCAGCTGCTTGCTTGAACTGCCTAAGAGAAGACTGCAAAGACACCTAGGTCAGACACACACAGATGACATGGTTTCCCTGCAACAGCTTATACAGAATCTTTCCCTCTCTTCCCTTTGACTTGCCCAGATACTCCCTTTCCTTCCCCCAAGTCCAACACCCTTAATCCCTACCCAGAAATCTTCCCTTCCCTCCCACACAGCCCAGCCAGAAACCCCTCCTCCTTAAAGCCATGGACGCCTGACCCTGCAGACCCTTCCCTTCCACCTCCTTGTGGAAGGGGGCAGGAGCTCCAACTAACCTTTTCACTGAGTCCCCGCCTTGACTCTTCTTCTATAGCACTTGGACTGAAGTGGAGTGATACCAAGATGCAAGGGAAGGGGACAGGATATGCCAGCCCCTGCCTGACACTCCCTGTACCAGCCATTAACCTTCCTCCACCCAGTGGAGCTGGTAGGAGGCCCGGCTGCTTGCACAGCAGGGCATAGATCTGGAAGCTTTCCAGAGAATCATGCCCCCTGCTCTGGCAGGGAGGAGGGGCAGGGCACAGCTCTCAGAGCAACCCACAAGTGCACTTCAGGGCTGTGAAATCAGAATCCCGATGGGAGCTGCTAAAAGCTTCTCCAGTGAGGTTTCACTAGCTGGACTAAAATGTAGAGACAGACCGGCATCTTCCTCCCTCCTCCTGTTCTGTCTAGCACCACACACAGGAAGACCTCTCTCCCCACCACAAATAGGGCAGCAGGCAGGGAGGGACCCAAGCACAGCACGGCACCTGGCATGTCTGAGAATTCATTGCTGCTGCAGCTCCCACCTGGGGCAGGATGTGGGTGCAACCCCCCAAACTGAGCCCAGGAAGGCACCATTGCTTAGGGGAGACATAAATGCTCCACTGATCACCTGATGATTATCATGGGGCCAATGGACTCAGTGGCTGCAGCCAAAGAGCAGATCTGGACTGTTGAGAAGGGCTAATGTTAGCAGCACAAGGGGGATGGGAACTCAGATGCTAAAGGCTGCTTCCCAAAGAGAAGTATAAGGGCATGGACACACATTGCACACCCACCCCCACACCTACTCTGGTGTATAGCCAGAACTCTACTGTCCCTCCCCCACTTTTGTTCATAGTGTAAACCAGTCAGCTTCCTTGCTTTGCTTTTTCAATAAAAGTTATTTTCTGACAGCCAGCTGCATCCTCACTCCCTACCTCAGCCACAGCCCTTCATAAAGTTCTCCTGTCCCCTGGGAAACAAGAAGTGTGGGTTCAAACATGCCCCTCCCTGCCATCAGGCAAATGCTACAGACTTCAGTCATGTGCAGGCTATTGAAGTTTACTGATCTCATGCTTAGGAGAGAAGACAAAGCAGAAAAGTGAAAATGCCCCCAGCCACAGGTCAGCCACCCCCTGGAACCTCTAAACCATGTGGCAAGCACCCCTTCCCCCAACTCACCCACCACAAAGCATGCTGAACTGGGTGTTCACTTCCGCCTCCCCCAGTGTCAGAGCCAAAGCACTTCACATAACTGTGAACCTGTTTCCAGTTGGTAACATTTTGGAATAATTCAACTGTTACATGTGTCCACACCCTAAGAAGCCAGGGCTAACAATGACGCAAGTCAACAAATAAGGTGGGAGGCTGCAGCACTCCTTAAACTCTCCTTTTTTAAGGAGGTGCTGCTGAGAAGAGCTCATATTCAGCCCTCCAGCAACAGATAAGGATCTAGGTGAAGCCTCTTGTTTGTAAGTACTCAGGAGAGGATTGTAGGGGGTACAAAACAGCAGCAGGGTGCATGCGCTTGCCTGACAACCAACAGAGGAAACTGAGGTTACTCTACACTGTGGGGGGAATTCCCTCAAGGGGGGGAAGGAGCCATGGGGCTCTCTGACAGACCAAAGATAACAACAACCCTGCAGGCTCAAGATAACAGCAACCAATGACTAGGACATGGGTAACAAGGCTGACAGCAATCAGGGTGAGCCAGCTGATTCCAGGGTCTCGTCCACATGCTCATGATCACACCAAAAGTAGGGGATGAAAAAGGTGGGGGCTGGGCAGGGAGGATAGGCAAGCATCAGTTGATGCTCTGAGGGTTTGTCCCCATGCTCTGAAGCATCAAGGGTTAAAGGCTCTGACACTCCCCCGTCTCCTCCTCAGCGGACTGAGACAGTCCAACTCTCCTTTGGCTCCCAGATGGCTGGGAGCTACTGCATGGCAAGTCAGATTCCCACCATCAGAGCAAGCAAGACATATATGGGCAGAGGATCTTCACAGCAGACCAGAAAATATGCAGGGTCTGATGGAGCTGCAGCCTGTCAGAGACCAGAGCAAAACTATTTCCTGTCCCCTTCCAAGAACAGGAGGAGTTGCCTGACCTCCCCCTGGTCTCGGTGGGGACAGGGAGCAAGACCTGGTGCTCCTCTGGCTCATGAGTTAACGCTGGAACCATGCAGCAGCCACTGCCAAATGACAACCAGCTCCACACTCCTAGCAACAACAGAATCAATTTCTATGGCAACCTCAGCCAGCATTTGCTGTGACTCAGTCTGTTTAAAGTATCCCCAGCTGCAGTATAGTTTGGAGTTCTGATGTGAAGACTGATAAACCTGGAACACTGTACACAACTGTCAGCAGCTGGTTCCAAGCAAGCTCTAAATGCTGAGGATCCTCAACTCACACCATCTCCTGAGGATGGACGGAGCTAGTCCTAAATGCTGCCATCCCCTCTGCCCAGCAACAGGCCTTTGAATTGAATCCTCCATGGCTGACTCGCCTTCCTGTTCACCAGTAACTTACAAAAAAGGGTCCTGAAGAGCTTAGGGAGGAAGTTTTAAGTCTACCAAGCACAGCACAGAAACATGCTGGGGTCCCTCAGCCCTCACCATGGACAGAACCAGAACTTGGTTCCAGGAACACCTCATGTGGGCACAGACCCAAGTCACTGGGTTCGTGACCAGCATCAAGGAGATTCTGTACAAGTGGCACCATTACAGCCCAGGGCAAAAAGCTCTAGGGCACCTGTGCTGGGGGTTGCCTGCCCTTGTGGCACACAATGGCATTTTGCTTGGCATGCGCACCTTGGGGCAGACAGCAGGGAAGGAGCCAGGGCTACACTGCCATCCATCCTTGGCATGCCAACACCCTACAAGTCAACGTTGTGGGTGCTTTTGGCACTGTGCCCGAAAAAATGTTGCCAACCCCTGCTCTAGGGCCCTTGCAGACCCGCAGTAGAAGAGGGTCAGCATGCCCTGTACAAGTGCCGGTTGAACTCCCCAGCCATTCACTGCTCCTGACATGCTGGCAGTTTCCCTTTTGTGCCTGATTCTTTAGGCTTGGCATGACTGAGAAGCCATAGGTGCAGAGCCCTGGAGGGCAACGGATTCAATCCCGCCTAAAGCCTGAAGCAGCCAGAACCAAGGACAGGGTCCCTCAGAACAGTGCCTCCCCCTTGAGGGAGCTGTTTTGTCGTTGTCTGGCATGAACAGCCACCTGCCCTGTTACTTCTCCACGAGTTTCTCAGCTGTCCCTGCTTTCCCTTTCTCATTCACCTCCTATGAGTATCGCATACCTATAAGTAAAACTCCACAGAATAAAATGCCCATCCAGATCTGTGAACCCTTGACTCACATTTAAAGATGCTGGAAGATGAGCAACAAAACCACAGAAGCCCTTTCTCCATCCTTCCCCAACTATGCTCCTACTAGCCAGCAATCAAAAGACCTAACACAGGTCACCATTCTGAGGTCCTCGCTTTATTTCTTTGTCTTCACACATGTACACAACTCCTCCAAGTTATGTTTCACCTACACACATTTATTTTGTTTTACACATAAAAGAAGGTCCCTACCTTTCTGCTGTGGGCTCAAGGGACACCATTTTTTTTTTATGAACATGCATATAAAAGCTTTAATTAGCTTCAGTGGCAACACCACCCTTCCAATCAACACATCAGCTGTAATGTCACCAAAGCCTGAGCCCAGGCCCAGACAGACACCTTGTGATGTGCATTGAAGCCAGTCCTCACAGACTCTGCCAGAACAACTCCTGACCAACCACCCCCATTAAGCTTGAGGGCTCTAAACACCTTCTCTGACAGCACCAGCCCAGGTATCGCTCTGCAACAAGACATGCTTCAGAGAGTCATAAGCCAACCCCCCTCTTCCAGGTCAGCAGTGAGCCCAGTAACGCAATATGAATATGCTGTAGGTTGCTGCAACCTTTTGGTTCTCCGATGTCATGGTAACTGCTGAGTCCAATGCAATTCCTTTGTCAGGTCTTCACTGTTTTCATGAAAACCCCACACCACGCCCATAGTAAACACTCCCAACAGCACAGCACCAGGACAAAAGCAGGAGAGCAGAGCTCAGTTTCCTCCTCCCCAAGCTCCAGCATGGGCTACCCAGGCTGCCTGCCCACAAGGGGTTCTGCTGAACTTGAGTAAACTGAAACATGCAACAGCCCTGAAGAGGTGCTGCACCTTCCTGCCATCCAGTTCCCCCATCCCAGGCTGCCTCCACAGAGCCCCTTCTTAGCTCAGCCTCCTGGGCGAACCTGGAGATCCTGACGTAAATTCAGAATTCAAGAAGGGACTGGATATTTCTAGTCAGTAAGATTATTCAGAGCTCTAACAGTTAACATTAACAAATACATGCTCTCATGCTGAGGTCATGGTGACACCTCAAGTGAAGCAAGACAGAGATTATCCCCATCTCCCTCCTGTGTTATCCTTGTCCTCCCCCTGGCCTCATGCATCTGCTCCTGCCAAGTGTCAGAGACAGGATCCTGGACTACATGGATCTCAGGTCTGATCCAATGTGGCAACTCTCATCTCCCAAACTCAGGTCTAAGAAAAGCACCGGAAAGCCACCCATTTCAACAGAGATGCCCTATCGAATGCCACAGCTGCATCACAACCTTCTCTTTCAAATCCCACTAATGAGACAAGAGGCATGGGTTTCTCAGGGTGACCTCTTTTACTGGCCCGCCCACGTAGATGGGAAAGCATCAGACAAGCTTTCCAATGCAAGACCTTCAAGACATGAGGAATAGTGCAGAGGTGAAACCTGGGACACTTCATGCAGAGGAAATATTTTCCTTTCAGGGTCCCCTGCTGCCCCCACCCCAAGCCCTTCAATCCATCTTGTCTCCCAAGGGCTCCCTGGAAGTCTGCAAAGCCCTCTGAACAAGACAAACGGGCCCTGCTGAAGCGACCAGTTTCCCTGGTCTCCCGGCAAAAGGGTCTTTGTGTAAGAGAGCACCAGCAAACTGCTCTCACTAGGAGGGGAGTAAGACCCTGGGACAGGCTACCCAGGGAAGTGGTGGGCTCCATCCTTGGAGGTGTTTAAGACCCGGGTAGATAAAGCTCTGGCTGGGATGATCTAGTCGGGGCTGGCACTGCTCTGAGCAGGGGTTGGACTAGACGGGCCCGTCCACCCTCGCTTCCCAGGGCTCTGCGATTCCAACCCCCGCCCGTGCCCCGCTGATTTTTCGCGCTTCTCCTGCCCCGGGACGCACCCCCGGCCCGGCCCGCGCCCTCTCGCCTCTACAGCCCCATGTCCCGAGGCGTCAGCGTGCTGCCCCGTGGGCGACCCCGAGGCGGCCTCGCTCAGAGCGCCCCCCGCTCTCCCCTACCTTCCCCGCAGCTTCCCGCCGGCGCGCAGCGGACCCGAATCCACAACGAGGCTGAGCCGCAGCCGCTCCCCCGCCCCACGCTCGCAAACATCCGGCTCCGCCCGGAAGAGGGATCCCGTCTCCACGGAGACGCTGTGCCCGCCCCCCCTCCGCTCTGCACTTCCGCCTTCCGGTCCCTCGGGGTGCGCGCTGGTCCGTCCGGGCTCGGCCCGCGCCCGCGCCCGCGGTTCCGCTGCCCTCCCCACCCCCCGCGCGCGGCCGGCGGCTGCGGGCCGGGGATGGAGCGGAGCCGCCGGGCTGCGAGACGATGCGGGCGGAGCGGGACGGAGCAGTGCAGCGGCGGCGCCTCTCGCCTCGCGCCGCCGGGCCTCTCCTCAGGCGGCTACGGCGGCCCCGCGAGGCCGGGACGGGCCCCGGGCGCCTCCTGCCGGGCCGTGCGCGGGCTGCCGCCGGGCCTGGCGCTGGGGCCGTCCCGGGCGAAGCCGCGGGGGCTCGGTGTATGGTGCGTGGGGGCGGCGCTGCAGCCCGGCGCGCTCCTCGGCCCGGCCCGGGAGGACGAGGGAGACGGGGCGGGGCCGGAGCCCGCAACTGTGAGTGCGGCGGGGCGGGGCCGGACCCGGTTCTAAACCCGGGTTCCGGGCGGGGGGGTCTGGTTCTCGTGGGGGTGGCGGGACCTTTTCCCAGTCTGTTGTGTCTTGCAGGAGCCAGCGGAGGAGACCTGCCCCTGCCCGTGCAGCGCCAGCTGGAGGAGGTGCGTGCCTGCCCATGCCCTCTGACCAGGGGCTGCAGTCACCCTGGCTTGGGCCGCAGTCCTGCTCAGCAGCCCCCGGGCCTGCATGGCACCTCCATCATAGAGCAGCAGGGCTGGACCCACATTCAGGAGCATCCCTGTCCCAACCGTCCTCTCCATCGCCACTGTGTCACCTCTCAGCAAACCCAACCCTGACGCAGCTGCCAACGCCTGGCAGGCAGAGCAACCGTGGCAGATTTCCTAGGAGTGGCTGAGGATGGTGCCAGTCACGCTGCAGGCCATGCTTCTCCGTTTCCTGCTCTGTGCTGCCGGAGAGTGTGGTGCCGCTGGGGTGGGGCAGCCATCCTCTGCCTCCTGCTCTGGAGCTGGCTGCATTTCAGGGGTGGGGGAAGTGCTCCTTACTGGGAGATTTGCACCCGTGCCCCTGTTGGAGGAAAGGGGCTGTTTGCATGGCAGGGCACTCCACTGCTTCCTTATTTGTGAGCAAAAGGGGGAAGGGGAAAGGATGAGCCCCAGCTCTGTCTCTCAAGGTTATTTCTGCAGCAGGACTCCCAGTGGCCACCTGAACCCCTAGGAAGGTAAAATGTGAGGTTCAGTCAGAAAGTGATGCCTCTTGTTTCTCACTCAGCCAAACAAGAACATGAAACTTTCACAGAAAAGTTGTGCACCATAGCCAAACACAGCTATTTTTCAATGTAGTCTCTTTAGTGAGCTTTTTTCACTGGTGAACAAGGGCATGTATCCTGACATTGTACAAGGGTCACTTGGAATGTAATGCCTCCTGATTTTTATCTCTTACACAAGTCACAAACATGGAGTGCGCTCATTTTTTTGACTTCTTGCCTCAGGGAAGCCTGTGTCAGGACTAGGAAGAAACTGAATATTGTATGCAAAGAGCCCATCCCACCAGATGTGGTACTTCTGGATAACAATGTTTACCCACACACCAGCTTGCACACCATAAAGGCAATCTCATTGCTTGAATGGACTGTGCTGCCCCATCCTGCCTACAGCCTGGAGGTGTGAAGGATGGACTGTGAGGGCAATGTTTTGAGGATGACAGTGAAGTGATGGAGGCTGTGCAACAGTGGCTGTGCAACAAAGGCAAAAAAGACTCACAATATTGGGATACATGCCCTTGTTCACCAGTAGGGAAAGGCTGCTGGTAGCCTTTGTTGAAAAATAGCTGTCATTCAGCAATGATGTATACATTTTCTGTGCAAGTTTAATATTTTTTTTGTAATAGTTGGTTGAATGAAAAAATAGGAGGCATTACTTTGATTGGCCTTCCTGTTTCGGAACCATAGGCAGGTCTGTTCTGGACCTAGTTAATAGTTACCTGCAGTCTGAAAACTTAAAAATCATAGTATAATAGGAAAGTAGGTCTGGAAGGGACCTCATGAGGTCTTGTGCAACCCCCTACTCAAGGCAAGATCAAGGCATGGGACGGCCTCTTGCAGCCAAGGGCTTATTCCATGGGAGGACTCATAGCTACCAGCTGTTCAGTCCTGCAGCTCTTCAAAGCCTGGTACTCCCATGAAGCAGATAGGAGCCACTCACCCTCACATGCACGTTGACGTTTGCCTTGTGTCTTGCAGCTTGGTGAAGCAAGGCCATAAGGAGGATGAGGCAAACGTAGCTTTGGTGTGGTTCAGCGGAAGGCTCCATATCCGAGTGTGGCGTCCCATCCCTGCAGGTGCTGAGTTGTTGTACTGGCCTAAAGAGGCCCATGATGACCCTACCGAGGGGGAGGGAAGAAGGCTGCCAAGTGCCTCTGACACAATAGCTGTTCCTGAGGGAGAGGAGAATCCCAATGGGGAGCTGGCAGCAGCAGCAGTGACAGAGACAGCAACTCCAATGGTGAAGACTGTGGTTCAAAGGGAAGGGGCCTCCCCTGCTGGTAAAGCAGCAGAACCTTTCTCAGGTATGTTCCTGTCACAGGACACAAGGTTTTGTTCTAACTTCCTTTTGAAAAGGTTGTGGCTACAGTGCTGTTAAGCAAAAAGCGAGCCCTCCTGAACACACCCTGTGAGAACTGGTTGCATTAGCACCCCCCTAGAGTAATGCTGGCTGCCAAGATTGTGGAAACCCTCAGGGGAGCCAGTTTGAAAACACTTTAAGCCTTTCCCAACCACTATCAGTGTTGTTGATCCCTCCATGAGAACAGGTGAGCAATGGTTCCCTGTCTTCCTCTCCTCCAGGAGAGGTGGCTGGGGATGTGGGGGGAGTTGGGACTACTGTCTAGAGCAGGGGTGGTCAACCTGTGCATGGGTGCCATAAGAGGGAAAAGGGCAGCCTGTGTGTATGGCACGTGGCAGAATGGGTATGGGACAGGCAGCAGAGTGGCAGATAGGAAGCACAGGGAAGAGAGCAAAGCAGCAGATTGGGTAAGGGAAAGGGACCAGACTGGCACTTGGTGAGTGTGCAGGGCTAATTTGTGTTATGTCTGCCAAAAACGTTGGCTCCCACTGGTCTAGAGTTCTGTGGAAGAGGAAGAATGTGGGTGTGATGCAGGAGTTGACTCCATTACTGAGCAGTTTTTTAAAGCTAACCCAGGTGGAAGGTGGGACACTATCAAGTAGCCATGAGCTCATACTATGCAGAAGTGACTGCATGGTTCCAGTCATGGCTGCTGTTCTTCCAATCTGAGAATGCATACTGAAGACTGGCATTTGTGCATTGAATTATTGACTTCTAAGGAACCCCACAGATGCATGATGAGCTAGTGAACTGTGGATAATACTGAACCTGCAGTCACCATTAGCTCCACTAACCTTATCCTTATCTTACACCACTGCTAGAAGTACCAAAACACAAAGGGACATGCCCTACTGCTCAGCTTTGCCAATCATGACACAGTTCCCAGAAATACTTCCTCTGTGGCGTGTGCTTCCTGATACAATGGAATTGAAATTCTTCCCTCTCTCTAGAGTGAAAAGTCTGCTTGCATTCCTCCCTTCTGTGTTCAAGGAACTCTCTTGCAGTCAGTTTTTGATTCTCTCCCTAATTCTGTATTTATGCAGGTTGTTCTGATATTTCCAAAGTGATGGACAAAGAAACCAGAGCCCAGGATGTCCCTACTGATGAAGGCAAGCAGCAGCCAGCCAAGTGTTCCCACAGGCTGCAAGGCAATAACCTGGAGGAGGAGATCATGACTCCTACAAATGAGCTCTCGGAGACTGCGATCCTGAGGAAAGAGAACCAGCACCCTGAGAGTACCTCAGCAGCTGAAGCTGATAACAGATGTAACGGGGGGTTGGTTGAGGGTGTGGATCCCCTGACCGAGGCAGAGAAAGCAGATAGGAAGCGAAGAGAGGCACATTTGGGAAAGTTCCAACTGCCACTGCCTCCATTGAATGGAGTTCGACTCAGTGCTCGCTTGGCTGGGAAGCCACGCAAAATTCACACGTTGACCGGCCAGTTCCGGAAGTGCCTGCAAGAATGCAGTGCCAGGGTGTCTGAGCAGGAGGCCAACAGTTCAATCACTTATGAGGGAGAAGATGCTGTGGAGACCTGTAAGAAAGCTGGAAAGGTTTCCAAAGGCTGTTCCAAACTGGAGTCCTTGAAGCCCAGAAAGAAGGGCCTACCTGATGCTTCAGAGGAGCAGAATGAGTACCCCAAAGTAGAAATCACTGTTGAGCTGGGGGAGGGGTCCTCTGGTAAGCTGGGTGTCTCCCAGCAGAAGTCCCAAATTCAGGAGGAGGAGGCCAGTGAGCGCAAGTACCACTGTGGGGACTGTGGCAAGGCCTTTCTTCAGCTCTGTCATCTCAAGAAACACAGGTTTGTCCACACCGGCTACAAGCCCTTCCTGTGCACAGAATGTGGCAGGAGCTACAGCTCTGAGGAGAGCTTCAAGGCCCACGTGTTGTTCCATCAGGGAGTGCGCCCCTTCCAGTGCAAGCAGTGCGAAAAGGCTTATGGCACGAAGCGAGACCTGAGGGAACATGAGGTGCTGCATACAGGCAAGCGCCCCTTCACCTGTGAGGAGTGTGGTAAGACATTTGCTCGCCGACCCTCCCTGCGCATCCACAGGAAGATCCACCTTGCCAAGGAGCTTGATCCGGCCAGCCCCAAGGGGTGTGAATGCGCCATCTGCGAGCGCCGCCTGGCCAACCCTGGCTCCCTGCGCAATCACATGCGCCTGCACACTGGGGAGAAGCCTTTTGTCTGCCCCTACTGTGGCAGGGATTTCCGGCAGCAGGGCAACCTGCGGGGGCATCTGCGGCTGCACACTGGTGAGAAACCCTACAAGTGCCGCTTCTGCGGGGATGCCTTCCCCCAGATCCCAGAGCTGCGGCGGCACCTCATCTCCCACACAGGGGAGGCCCACCTGTGCACGGTCTGCGGCAAGGCACTGAAGGACCCCCACACACTGCGGGCCCATGAGCGCCTGCACACAGGTGATCGCCCATTCAAATGCGAGCAGTGCGGCAAGGCCTACACGCTGGCCACCAAGCTGCGCCGGCACCAGAAGTCCCACCTGGAGGACAAGCCCTACAAGTGTGACATCTGTGGTATGGGCTACACCCTTCTACAGAGCCTTACACGCCACAAGATCACCCATCGGACAGCCAGGGACTCCAACAAGCTGATGGAGGCTGTGGTCTCGCTGGACAGGGACATGCAAAAAGCTGCCAGGAAGAGGCCCAAGAGGAAGGCCCCTCAGGTGGGGGATACAAAGGAGCCTACAATGCTTGTGGTGCGCTCGGCTTCCACAAGTGAGGCAGAGCTCCTGATAACTGCCAACGGCCATTGCATTGCTACATTTCCTCCCACAGGCAGCTCTCCAGAGCCCATGGTGCTGGGCTCTGAGGCCTCTGCAGGACAAGAACCAACAAACAAAGACATCATTGAGATCACCATCTCTGAGTGTGAGGACAAATGTATCATTGTGCAAGACAAAGGCTCCCCAGGTGACTTGGTCATCATCCAGGAGAGTGTGGGCTTCAGTCATGTGGCTGAGGTGGTGGAGGTGGAGACTGGGACCTGATAGTCTCTCCCCACCCTTGCCTCGCCTATTTAGCCTTGCTGCATCCAGACAGAACGTGTGTGTGTGTATATAGATATATAAAAAATCTATTTTCCAGCTCCGTTGCATTTTTCAGTGGTGCCAGCAGTCCATGGCCCTACCCAGCAAGAGGAGAGGCTACGAATGTTCATACTGGCTTGTGCCTACTAGCCAGAAAGTTGGCAACTGAACCAGGTCTCAGGGGCAGCCATCCTTCCTCTGCTGGAGGCCTGAGGATAGAGTGGGTTGAGCCTGGGGAAAACAGGAAAACCTCCTTAGAAGAGAAATTTCACTCCTTACCCATACAAAAAACAGGGCTACTGCTGCCCACATTCTAGTCGGCCAAGGGTGGACAGAAACCAGAGTTCTTTATGGCAGCATTTCTCAACCTATGGGTCGCAACCCAAAAGTGGGTCGCAAGAATATATGGAACAAAAATGGATCAAGAAACTTGAAAAATGGATTCTCCTTTAACGGAGAAAAACCTTGGAAAACTGGTTTTTCCCTTGCAGGCTGGCAGAGTTCCAGCCTGCAAAGAGCTGCTTCGGCCCTCCCCTGCCCCACACACTGGGGGGGGCTGGGACCTGGGGGGGCAGCCCACTGCCCACCCCTCATGCTCGGAGGGGTGGGCAGTGGGTCAGGGCTGAGGGGTACTGGGTGGGACTGGCTATCAATGTTTACAAATGGGTCCTGGTACAAAAAGATTGAGAACCATTGTTTATGGGCATGCTCCAGCAAAGGCAAGGGCAAAAGGAAAGGACAAGGAAAAGCAAGCAGCTGCTGAAATGGTTTTAAATCTCCCTTCCTCTCCTTGCTTTGGCTACACAGCACTGCTGAGCTGCTGTTTTTCAAATACTTCTTTCCTTCTAGGTTTTCCACTTGAAACAGCAGCATCTCTGACTTCCAGAGGAGTGATACTAGAGCATTAGGGACAGCTGGAAAGATGCTGAGTTGGTTACTAAAATCAGAATCATAGAAAATTAGGGTTGGAAGGGACTTCAGGAAATCATTTAGTCCAACCCCCTGCTCAAAGCAGGACCATCCTCAACTAGATCTGAGCCAAAGCTTTGTCTAGCCAGATCTTAAAAACCTCCAAGGACAGAGAGTCCATAACCTCTTTGGGTAACCTGTTCCAGTGTTTTACTACCCTCCTAGTGAAAGAATTGTTCCTAATGTCTAACCTAAACTTCCCTTGCTGCAACTTGAGACCATTGCTTCTTGTTCTGTCATCTGCCACCACTGAGAACAGTTTAGCTCCAACCTCTTTTGACCCCCCCCCACCTTTCAGGTACTTAAGGGCTACTATTAAACTCCCCCTCAGTCTTCTCTAGTCTAAATAAGCCCAGTTCCCTCAGCCTCTCATAAGTCATGTGTCTCAGCCTCCTCACCATTTTTATTGAACTCTCCAATTTTTCCACATCCTTTCAGTAGTGGGGGGCCCAAAACTGAACGCAGTATGCCATATGTGGCCTTACTAGTGCTGACTAGAGGGGAATAATCACTTCTCTTGACCTACTGGCAAACACCTACCAATGCAGCCCAGGATGCCATTAACCTTTTTGGCAACAAGGACACACTTGGCTCATATTCAGCTTATTGTCCACTGTAACCCCCAAGTCCTCTGCAGAGCTGCTGCCCAGCCAGTCAGCCCCCAGCCTGTACTGATGCATGGGATAGTTCTGTCCTAAGTACAAGACTTTGCATTTGTCTTTGTTGAACCTCATGAGATTTCTTTTGGCCCAATATCCTCCAATTTGTCTAGTCAGTCTGAATCCTAGCCCTACCCTCCAGTAAATGTACTACTTCCCCCAGCTTGGTGTCATCTGCAAACTTGCTGAAGGTGCACTGTATGCTATCTTCCAGGGGCACTCCACTTGAGACCAGCCACCAGCTAACATTGAGTCATTGATTACTACCTTCTGAGGCCAATGCTCCAGCCATTTTCTAGCCACCTTACAGTCTGTTCATTCAGCCCGTACTTCCTTAGCTTGCCTGAGAGAATGTTGTGGGAGACTGTATCAAAAGTCTTGTTAAAATCAAGGTACACCACTTTCACTGGTCTCCCCACATCCACAGAGCCAGTCATATCATAGAAGGAAATCAGGTTGGTCAGGCATGACTTGCCCTTGGTGAATCCATGCTGACTGTTCCTAATCACCTCCAAGTGCTTAGAAATGGATTCCTTGAGGATCTACTCCATGATTTTTCCAGGGACTGAGGTGAGGCTGACTGGTCTGTAGTTCCCTGGATCCTCTTTTTTCCCTTTCTTAGATATGGGCACTATATGTGTTTGCCCTTTTCCAATCATCCAGGACCTCTCATCACCTGAGTTTTCAAAGATGATGGTCAGTGGCCTCAGGACCTTTGGGTGTATCCCATCCACCCCTGTGGACTTGCATATGTCTAGCTTTTCTAAATAGTCCCTAACCTGTTCTTTTGCCACTCTTGGCTGCTCACCTTCTCCCCAAACTGTGCTGCCAAGTGCACTCTCAATTGGGCTTCTTTAAAGTACAGCCAGCGCTCCTGGACTCCTCCCTCTCAGACTGGCTTCCCAGGGGATCCTGCCTATGAGTTCCCGAAGCGAGTTGAAGTCTGCTTTTCTGAAGTCAAGGGTACTTACTCTGCTGCTCTCCATCCTTCCTTTCCTTAGGATCCTGAACTCATTCATCTTGTGGTCACTGCTGCCCAAGTCCACTATTACATTCCCCACTAATTCTTCCCTGTTTGTGAGTAGCAGCTCAAAAAGAGCCTGGCCCTTAGTTGGCTACTCCAGCACTTGCACCAGAAAGTTGTCCCCAGCACTCTTTAAAAACTTCTGGATTGCCTGTACACTGCTGTATTGCCCTCCCAGCAGATGTCAGGGTGATCGAAGTGCCCCATGAGAACCAGGGCTTGTGATTGGGAAACTTGTGGTAGCTGTTTGAAGAAAGCCTCATCCACCACTTCCTCCTGGTCTGGTGGTCTATAGCAGACCCCCAACATGACATCACCCTTGCTGCTCTCCCTTCTGACTCTAACCCTGATTCTTTCAACAGACCTGTGTCCAGTTTCATCCTGGAGCTCTGAGCAATCATATGGCTCTTTTACATAAAGTGCAACTCCTCCTCTTTTCCCCTGCCTGTCCTTCCTGAACAGTTTGTTCCCATCCATGACAGTGCTCCAGTCATGCAAACTCCCACCAAGTCTGTTATTCCAATCATATAGTGCCATGATTGTGCAAGGACTTCCAATTCTTCCTGCTTGTTTCTCAGGCTTCGTGTGTTCATGGACAAGCACCTAAGGTAACTAGCCGATTGCCCTGATTTCTCAGGAAGTATGAGAACACCTCCTCTGTTGCCCCCTCCTACTTGCTCTTCTTCCAGGTCACCTACTTCCCCACTTACCACAGGGCTTTGGCCTCCATCCCCTAGCAAAAGCCCTCCTCACTAGGTTAGCGAGCCTGTCTGCAAAGATGCTCTTCCCTCTCTTCATCAGGTGGATCCTATCTGTTCCCAGCAATCCTTCTTGGAACAACATCCCATGGTCAAAGAAGTCAAAGCCCTGCTGGCAACACCACCTGCGCAGCCAGGTAGAGTCAGTAAACACTGATAAAGCTTGGCCAGGATGGAACTCCACTTTCTGCTGAGGCAGCGTTGTGGTGCCTAAGAGGCTTACAGAATTGCCTTCTTTTTGCAAATGTTTCTCCTCCATAAGAGGAAGCAGCCCTGTATCCTCACCTTATATTTTGAATTGCTGGGTGGAAATTTTTAGCCATTTCATAATTCTTGAGGAATACTGTTATAGCTCCCTGGCATTTCTTGCTAGTTTTCTTTCCTAGTGGTTGTTTCAGATCTTCCTTTTGCCTCCAGTGGGTCAGGCTTCCAGCAGTTGCTTTTTCTAGTCTGATGTGGCAGACATTCTGAGACTCAGCTTCAAGAAGGGGTTACAGTACTGCCTCAGCAGAAAGTGGAGACCCATCCTGGAACTTGTCCATTGTGTGGCACCCACGTCTCTTTGCTGTGAGACGGGCTGAGCTCCAGGA
Source organism: Alligator mississippiensis (assembly GCF_030867095.1). NCBI lineage: Eukaryota > Metazoa > Chordata > Crocodylia > Alligatoridae > Alligator > Alligator mississippiensis. The sequence continues at coordinate 227,442,359 of NC_081825.1, forward strand.
GCTCTTCTGTCTAACCGCTTCCCTGGGCACCTTCTCCATTAGCTGCTGTTGGAATTGCAAGTGTATTGGCCATCAGTAGATCTTATCCTTGTCTATAGTGACCTGGGGCATAGCAATGACTTTTCTAACCATCCCACACTGCCCACTTCATACACTGGAGAGTTCCCATCCAGCCCCATTCTGGGTCTTCCCTGGAACAAGGATTCCAACAGCTTCAAAATCTTTTTTTCCATATCTCTGGCCAAAGCTTCCCTTTTCAAACCTATCCTTTTCCACAGCACTACTCCGATGGTGCTCCTCTTTCCTCTCCTGACTGGTGTTCATACCTTTCACCCTCTTCATTTTGTGTTGCTTAGACAAGGGAGACACCTATACCTCCAACTGTTCCTCCAAAGTCAGTCCCTCTAGCAGCCTCAGAGCTTCTGGTCCCTTTTTCTGAACTTCCTCAAGTCTGTCAGTCCCTTGAAGGGAAGGAAATGTCCAACTCGAGGGACTACATTATCATAGTGTTTGTGGGGGAGAGGACCCTCCTTGCTTCAGGACCTGATGTGTCTGTGTACAGAGCCCACCCCACTTGTTCTCTTTACTTTCCTCACTGCGAAATTTGCTTTGCTGCCTCCTGAGCCTTGGCCATTCTTGCTCCCCCTTTATCTTTATGCTGGATTGTGAGCGCACCTATGCTTGGAGCTCTTTCACAGTAGCAGCAGCAGGGGTTGGAAATGAAGCAGTTTTGCTATGTTTGAATCTTTCTCAGCTCAATTAGAACATAGCAGATGGTACCCTTTTGAAGTGTTCCCCTCTTGAAAGGGCCCCAAATGTGACACCATTGCTTCATTTCCCCAGTTCATGCCTGACTCCTCTGAAGTCCTCGGGATTATTTGTCCTCCTAGGCGTCCTGCTTCCTATTTAGTAGTATCTAGGAACATCACTAGGTCTTCAGTCCCAAGAGACAGAACAAACCCAAAGGCTGCCACAACATAGTTCCCTTCTTGAAACCTTTTCTGTGCCTCATTCCTCATATTTAGAATCAAGTCAGGCATTGGGACATGATCAAGATAGTTTGATTTAATGTTGATTTGTATCAGTAGTTCTCAACTGGGGTACCATGAAAACCTGCCAGGGTGCTGTGACGTCACCACTGTTGCCACTGCCATGAGGTGGATCTACCCCCCATGCCTCTGTGTTCAGGAGACATACTGGAGCAGAATCAGGAACAGCTGCAGCAGAAACAGCATGCAGGGGTGCCTTTCTACTGCAGCTGCTTCTCCGTTCAACTCTGATATATCTCCTGAAAAGGGAGGTGTGCAGGGCAGTTCTGGGAAGGGCTGCAAGCATGAGCAGGCACTCCTACCACAGCACTCCACCTGGCTGTAGTTGCAGTGGAGTGAATGTAACTATAATGATCAAATCAATAACATTAATTTATAACATAATATTTAAATTATAATCATATATTTCAATCGGGGGGGGTTTTAAATGGGGTGCTGCTAATTTTTTTAAAGGTTTTGCCGGACTGCCTGGAGTCTAAAAAAGGGCGAGAACTACTGATTTAGTAGAATAAACCCCCATCACCAGTGCTTTGCTGATATTTGGTTACTACCAGCAGAGGCACTATGCTCAGTCAGTTGATGTCACAGTACAGAGCAGATGGTCTCTGTATGGATACCAAAATGTGTGGGGGTGGCGGTGGGGACGAGTGTTTTTGAAGTTAGAATGAGTCACAGGAAGTTCTGTCCTTTCTGCTGCTCCTCTGGCGACAGGCACAGCTCTTGTCTTTGTCAAATATTGACATGCCTGTAGAGTGTCCTCATTGGAGCAGAGATCTGTGTGTGATCTAGGCCTCTATCCTGTGTCACAGCTTTGCTGGCTTGGGGGTGGGGGAGAAGCCTATAATCTTGCCTCATTCCTCAGCTGTCACCCAGCCTTTCTGCCTCTGTTGCCCCCCCCGCCTGCTTTCTTCTGGGAAGCTAGATAGGAAAGAAGGAGAACAGTTGTAAATGATCTCCATGAAAGCAGAGAAATGCCTCTTTCTCTGAGGTCCATTATGATGAGTGGGGAGCTCATGTGTCCAGTCTTGCCACAATCCCTTAGCTCAGGACCAAAAAAACAAACCAGAGAGAAAAGAGCACAAGGACAGCCCGAGACCCACTGCCTCCCACCCCAGATAATTGATTAGCTGTGCAAAGGCCACCTGCCCCCTTGCTGGGCCATCAGAAGCATTGCAGACCAGGGTTGTTTACGCTGCTTCCTACATTTGAGGGCCTCTGGCTGATGTGCTGTTTTCCCAACTATGCCAACAAACTGTGTCCTCACAGCCCACACTTCCCTCCCTTTCCCAGGCTCTGCTTTCCCCACTTTGTGTAATCCTCTGGATGGTTCTCTCAAACTCTGCTGTTTCTCTTGGACCTGTCAGGCAATCTGGACCTCATCTTGGCTCTTCCTAAAGGGATTCTCCGAAGCTTTCAGGGAGTGTTACTCTCCTCCCAGGAGGGGAGGGGAGGGAGGCTGTGGAACTGGTCTTTGTACTAGTGGCCAAAGAGTTCTCCCCCAGCTGCCCTAATGCTAATATTTGCACTCCTATCAGGGAGAGAGCAAACACTAGTTAAAGACATGGCTAATGCACCAACAGACTGCTTGAAAAATGGTTCCCCAGTGCAGAGCAGTTCAACCAAAGGGATTTGTTTTTAGGAGACATTGTTCCTCTGACTTCACCAGCCTCATTTACTGCACTCTGGACCTGTTCCATGTTACTTTTACAGGTCACACATGCTGGTGAAAGTTTCATCACTGCTTTAATGGGCTACATGCACTGCAAGATCTTCTCCATCTCCTGGAGTCTGGTTCTTAGTCATTTGACTTCCCATTTCCAAGTTAGTTTTGCTTCCCTGTCCTGGCAGTTTCCCTGTATCTCCAGGCTTTTGGTCTCTAGGTTTTCTGGGCAGAATCTTACTGTCTTATTCTCCTTCCTTTTTAACTTTGTTAGTATGTGCCCACTCTCCCATGGGTGCAGGATGAAGGGGGATGCCAGCTCTGCCCCTTCACTGCACAGGGTGTGGGGGATCATGTGGTGGAAAATGCAGACTGGGAGTTGCTCTGTTTAACTTGAAGGGCTGTTTGAATTCACAACAGGCTGCAACAGCTCCCTTCCCCACCAGTGAATCATGCTGTTTGGCTGTGGAGAGAAAGGAGAGGAGCTGATTTCCTGGTAGGCTGTCATGGTGCTCAGATAGCAAGGGGCTGAACGTGTGGATAAGCTGTGGGGTAGAGCTGGGAAATTCTTGATTTTCTCAAGGTGCTTGTCTACGTGTTGTGACTTCTGAGAAGGTCAGACCTGGATGAGATGAATCTGATGCTTCCCCTGAGGGTGGCAGGGTGGTAGTGCCAACAGCAATGAGAAACAGTGGAAACAGAGTTTTGGAGCTCTTCCAGCTGTGTTGCTCTGAGCTGGATCAGATTGGCTTCTCAAGCAAGTCCTTTCTTGTTGCTCTGTTCCTGTTTTCCCACCTGTGACAGTATAGCGACCCTGGCCTCATGGGGGGCCTAAAGACATTTTGTTTTTGTGTTGCTCATGCCAATGAAATGATTGAAAGTGAAAAGTCACTGGAGGGGAGTGAAAAGCCAGCAGGAGGAGGGATAACGGGAACCTCATCCCCAGTGTCCCTGACCACTGTGACCTCCCGGGTCCTGTTTCTTCATGCTGGTTCAATATTAACCCAGGTGGGGTTCAGACTCGGACTATACTTGTCCTGTTCTTTCTGCATTCCCTTGCAGCCAGGGGCGTACAACATGGGAAACAGCAGAGGCAGCATGCTAGGCAGCTTACTGCTTCTCTGCCTCCTGCACCTCGTGCTCAGCCAGGATGGCGGTAAGGGTTGACTGGGTGTTGGGGAAAGGGAGGAGCAATGGGTGGTTTGACAGAAATAAATTAGATTTCCTCATTTCCAAGCTGCAGCTGGAAGGAGGAGCCTGCGTGAAAGGCTGAGTAGCATCCAGAAAAGTCTGTCAAAATAGAAGGTAGGAATTAATGTAGACTGAAGACCAGGGAGAGGGAGAGTGCAGGGCTTCCCTGTTGCTATGTAGGGAGATGCAGCAGACCCCGTGTCTTGAGTGAAAAGGCTGGATGGGATGGCTCTGTGGATTTTGTGGGGTCAATTTGACTTTGTATTTCAAAGACCTTCAGCCCTGGAGATTCTTGCTTAGTCCTGGGCTTTGTGCTGGCCACATGTGGGCTTTGATATGCAAGAGACTGTCCCCTGGAAACATGGTTTGGCCATAGGTAGCTGTTGTTTTTCACTTCACTCCTGTTTAAACATGGCATACAGGGGCTGGAAAGAACAGGCCAGCCTTTATCTCTTCCCCAGAGCACTGACTGAGTCCATGTGCCTAGTGCTTCTTTTCTGCTCCCTGTCAGGACCTCTGCTTACCCTGGCTTCTCTGGTGTGGGGGAAGTCCCATCATACGTGACACCCCTGACTGTCCCCTCTTCTTCACTGCTAAGTGGGTAAATGGGGGAAGGGCCATTTACAGGGACTCTGACTGAAGTGTGATTGGGTATCAGGGACTCTGAAAAGGGAGATGGAAATTGTTTCCTGGCATGACCAGCGACCTCAGGCTGCTCAGTGACACAGACACAGCCACTAGCATGTAGTGCCCAAGGGATAGTGAGCACTTTGGCTTCAACAAACACGTCTCCCCAGTAGCAAGCCAAAGGAACTGCCTTGCTAGGGCAGTGATTCTCAACCAGGGTGCTGTGGCACCCCAGAGTGCCTTGAGATACTTTCAAGAGTGCCTTGCTAGAGTGCACCTGGTAGGTGATGCAAAGATGATTCGCAACATAAACCTAGGGATTTCAAAGAGGAATCCATAGTTAAAAACATTCTGACCTGTCATGGTCTTTCTGAGTTCTTTGCAATAGAAAAACTGCTCTATTATTTTTTCCATAGTTAGAAAACACGTAAAAGCTAACATTTTCTGAGGGGTACCTCAAGTTTAAAAAGATAGAGAACCACTGTGCTAGGGGAACATGGGAGTCCAGTCCAATCACTCAGGGTGCATTGGGGTCATCACAGTCCTTACAGGAAGACCAATCCTGCACTGGGCCCCAGGGATGGATCTGAACGGTTTTGATGGGCCTCTTCCATTCTGCGTGTTGCACAAGAGGACAGGCAATGAGACAGGCTCATCCTTTGAGTGTTTGTGATCAGACATGTGACACCTGCAAAGCAGGCAAGGCCCCAATGACTGCTTACTGTTCTGGTTCATTAGTGTTCCTTGAGCAGCAGGAGGCATTCTCGATGCTCAAGCGCTCACGACGTGCCAACAAAAACTTGCTGGAAGAGATGCTCCCAGGCAACCTGGAGCGAGAGTGTATAGAGGAGATCTGCAGCTATGAGGAGGCCTACGAAGCCCTCGAATCCACCACTCTCGCAGTAAGTATGCTGCTGCCAGGAGGTGTTCCCTCAACTTGCTCCCTTAGGGAGTGATAGATAGTCACAGAATCATACAAAATTAGGGTTGGAAGGGACCTCAGGAGGTTATTTAGTCCAAGCCCCTGCTCAAAGCAGGACCATCCCCAACTAGATCAACCCAGCCAAAGCTCTGTCTATCTAGGTCTTAAAAACCTCCAAGGATGGAGATTCCACCACCTCTCTGGGTAACCTGTTCCAGTGCTTTACAACCCTCCCCATGAGAGAGTTTTTCCTCATATCTAACTTCAACTTCCCTTGCTGCAAATTGAGACTACTGCTCCTTGTCCTGTCTCTGCCACAACTGAGAACAGTTTAGCTGCATCCTCTTTTGAACTGCCCCCGCCTTCAGGTAGTTGAAGGCTGCTATTAAATCCCCCCTTAGTCTTCTTTTCTCCAGACTAAATAAGACCAGTTCCCTCAGTCTGTCCTCTTAAGTCATGTACCACAGCCTTCTAACCAATTTTGCTACCCTCCACTGGACTCTCTCTAATTTGTCCACATCCTTTCTGTAGTAGGGGGGTCAAAACTAGATACAGTACTCTAGATGTGGCCTCACCAGTGCTGAAAAGAGAGGAATAATCACTTCCCTCAATCTGCTGGCAACACTCCTACTAACACAGCCCAGTATACTGTTAATATTCTTCACAACAGGGGCACGACTCATATTCAGCTTGTTCACTGTAACCAGGACTTTGCACTTGTCCTTATTGAACTAAATGAGCTTTCTTTTGGTCCAATTCTCTAATCTGTCTAGTACTCTAGTGTATCTACTACTCTCCCCAACTTGGTGTTATCTACAAACTTGCCGAGGGTGCACTCCATCCCATCATCCAGGTCATCATACAGCCAAGGATCATGGTTGCCAAAATACCAGCCAGAGCCAGTCAGCTTGAAGCCTCAGAGGAAACTCAGCCCCCATCCCTTAAAGAAAGAAAGCACCATTCTAGGAAATGACTCTCAGTCCCTACTTTCAGTTGTTAATCCCAGTTTTGCCTTTAGTCTAAGACAACTGATAAAACTTGTGTTATGAACAGTGGGTATACAGCAGAACAGTGTGGGCCTGGAAACACTGAGCTTTCGCCAGCAATGATCCCTACCCGTAAGCCTTGCACTGGAGGAAGTTGCCTGCAAGATGCTCACCTCGCTGCTCGCCATGGACCCCCTTAGGCCTAAACAGGGCCAGGGCTTGACAACATTTTTGGGCAGAGTGCCAAAAACACCTGCAACCTCAACTTTTATGGTATACCGGGGAGGATGGTGGGGAAGCCATGAGGGGCCTGATCCTTGTTGTGGCATTGCAGCCCCAGCCCCTTCCCCACCGTCTGCCCCAAGGCACATGCATACCAACTGCCAACAACAAGCTGGGCCAGGAATCCATGGACCCTGGTGCAGCTGCTTGCAGCCTCCCGGCTGCCTGCCACAGCCAACTTGGGCTCTGGGCAGGCCCCTACCACAGAACCCAGGCTGTACACAGCAGGCTGCAGGGAGGCTGCCATCAGCTGAACCAGGGTCTGTGAAGTCCTGCTCAATTTGTTGCAGGCGGTGAGTGCACACACACCTCAAGAAGGACTGCAGGGAAGGGTCTGGGGCTGCACTGTCACAAGAATTGGGCCTCTTGTGGCTCCCCTGCTGTCCACCCCGAGGTGCGTGCGCCAAGCAAAAGGCATGCTCTGGCATGTGTATGGGGGGGTTGTCTACCCCTGGTCTAGGCACTCTTCCCTTCTCTGGCCTCTACACTCTTCTCCCAAGTATAGCCTCTCTGCCTGGTATCATGTCTTGAAGTGAGACCTTTGGCCCACCTGTCCCATGCCCTAAGGTCCATGCTGAACCCTTCCTCCCCAGTAGTTTATGCACGTGCTTTCTAGAGTTTGACCATCATGGATAGCCTGGTCTACATGTTACCTTAAGGGACATGTGGTTCAAACCAGTAAGACACAAACTTTGCAAAGGGATTTATAAACCAAATTACTCATTACTGTTGGACTACAGAAGAGATGTAAGAATTACCTGCCTGTTTCCTCACCACTCTTGAAGGTTTCTTGGGATTTGCTTGCTCCTTTCAAAGCTCCAGGACCAATCTCCTGGACCTCACTCCTCCAGCACAGGCTTCTCTTCCAGCACTACTCTAAGTAAACCTGATCTTCATAGAATTTCCTGTCCCTTCTTGTCAAAGTGACTTCCCTGGTCTATTTCAAGCCCTCATCTGATGATCAAAGACTCCTGTCAGATAACTCTTACTTGGCTACTAACCGATATGGCAGGCAGGTTTCCTTAGGCAGTAGCTAGCTTTTTGTCTAAAGGTGCTTCTATTTGAATGGAGTTCATCAAGAATTAATGGCCCTTCACTATTAGTCTTCTGCTGGTGCAAGAACTTACCCGGACACCACTTTTTGGTTTCAGCTTAATAGGGGGGTTACAAAATAGATGAAGGCAACCAAAATGACCTTCCCAGAATTAAATGTGTTTGCAGATAATTCCACATGAACACAAATATGTATCATTTATCAAAGGGACAATACTGCAATAACAATACCACCTCCCACTGGTGCCTGATCTTGCAGGGTTGAAAACATAAGATTTTGGGGACTGAAGCCCAGAATGGAGAAAGCAGCTGAGCCCAGGCAAAGCCAAAACTGCCAGCATTACTCATTTGAGGTGCCCAGTCTTCATTTGCCTGGGGACAAGCATTTTAAGTGGGGTAATTCTCTGGGCAATGTCCTACCTGGAAATGATCAAGCACCTGGATATTGCAGCAATGCTGAGATAGATAAGACAGAAATGAAATAGGTTGCCTACAAATTGTCCTCCTCCATCTGGAGCGGGTCAGTAACAGGCGAGGCAGCCCCAACATTTGATAGGGAGAATTGTGGCTCAATACCTATCTATGAGCTCTGCAGAGTTACACTTTGCTCACTTTTTCCAGTGTGGCCTGTTCTTTTGCCAAGATGGTGCCTGGTTTTGGTTTGAATTTGCAGCAGCTCAGGCAGGGCTGATACTGTTTCTCTGCTCTTAAGTGTTTGCCTTTGTTTTGCAGACAGAATTCTGGAGAAAGTACAAAGGTAAATTGCTCTAATCTCATTCAGCACATACAGCTGTGCCCCAGACAGCTGGCTCCTGTGTTGGGCCTACTCGCTGGGGCAGAACACCTGTACTCTCTCCCCTAGACCTTAAGCCAGGGGTGGGCAAAATGTGGCCCATGCAGCCCACCAGGCCATTCTATCCAGCCCACGGGGCCCCTAAAAAAATTAGAAAATTAATATTTATCTGCCCCGGCTGCCTGTCATGCAGCCACGACTGACCCTCAATGGCTTGCCAAAACTCAGTAAGCAGCCCTTAGCCCAAAATCATTTCCATCCCTGCCTTAAGCTGACTTGAGGTGTGCTGCACACCTGGGTCCTTTTGAGCTAACCATGTTTTTTTCCTCCTATTTTGTCAGTATGTAATTCCCAGAGGACAAACAGGGCAACTCTGGATGACTGTCTAAAGGGTAAGAGATGCATGAAAATCACCTAAGCCTCTGGAGATAGTTAATGCAAAGTAACCTACTTCCTGTAGAGTTTGGGAGGAACATCTAGAATGGTGAGGAGGTCATCAGGTGGGCAATTTCAGAGGAAGGAGCCACACAGAAAGAGCCTATACCTTTTTTTCTCCATCACTAAACACTTCAAAAAACCTGACACTCTCCTTGGACTAACATCTGTTATCCCTAGTACACAACACATCCTGGTAACCCCTACTCCAGTAAAGATCCAGTCCCTCATCACATTCTCAGCTTCCCCATGCTCCTAGCCAAAGCCCTGGGACTCGGGGTTAAGGTCCAGAAGGGGAAGAGTTACAGGGAAAGTTCAAGAGATGTGGGGCCAGGTGCTAGAGTGTATGTGAGAACCCAAGTTGTGGGATGGCACCTCTGATCCATGAAAATGCTCTTTGTAGCCCCATGGCTCTAGTTTATCCTGTGTTGCAATTCTGGCAGGTGATTGTGCCCTAGAAACAGGAGAGAACTATGTGGGGAAAATTAACATCACCAAGTCAGGGATCGAGTGCCAACTCTGGAGAAGCAAGTACCCTCACCGACCTGAGTAAGTTCATATCCTGTCTCCCTACATACTGAGTCCTGGCAAGGATATGGAGGTGGCAACGCAGCCCTGACTGGAAGAGCTCTCCTGGTTACTGTCCAGTCCCTACCTCACCAATCTTTTCCCATAGGTTTAATCTCACCGTCTACGGAAATGTCAGCCTCACTGACAACTACTGCCGAAACCCAGACAACAACCCAAAAGGGCCCTGGTGTTACACCCAAGACCCCACAGTACGACGCGAGGCATGCTCTATTCCAGTATGCGGTGAGCCTCAACCCTGGGCCCTGAGATGTGGTTTCCCAGGAGGGACTAGCCTGCATTCATGCTGATGCTAAGGACTTCTAGAAGGGGAAGGGGGTGTGCAGAGAGGTTTCTGGAAGGCTAGAGGGGGAATGCGAGTCCTATGCGTGTGGAAGCTCTGCCTTTGATGGCAAGGACATGTAGATCAGCTGCCCCTTCACACACCTTGGTTAGGCTCCTCTGAAACTGTCTTCTCTTGACTGACCTAAATAAAGTTACTCTGAGCAGCTTCATGGTACCTGTGGCAGTACTGCCAGTTCCAAGGACCCCAAAATCTCTGGCCACAGGCTTCCAAATCACAAGACTTTGAACATGCAATTCCTCCTGTTTGGTTTGCTCCCTGGATTTTTTAATCTTATACATAAAATCTCCCCACCTCCCCATGGGTGGGAGGCTCTCCGGGAGTCAGGATTCCACTTTAAATGTGCACCCAGATGCAGGTGCTCATTCCCCGCCTACTGTTTCAGCCTTCTGCAGTCCCCTCCCTTGCCTGATGAGAGACAGCTGCTGCCTCACATGTAGTTTCTATGCTCTTCAACCTTTGCCTCTACCTTTGCTGTCCCTGTATTTCCCACCACTCTCCTCCAACCCTCCTCTCTGCCATAGTCTAGTGCCCTTTCCTGTTAGATCCCCTCTTCCTGCAGGGTCCTCCCTGCAAAGTGGCAGCCATCTGCCACAGTGACCTCAGGTTCACTAAAAGCAGTGGGAGTTTGTAGCTATATGACTGGTAGCAGCAGCATTTTCACATGCAGAGGTTGCAAGGAAACAGCACAGCAGCTATTTTGAATAAGGGAAGTATCTAGGCTGAGACAAAGATCATTTGATCTCCCCCTCCCCGGACAGTTAAGGTAATTAGGAAGCACCACTGCTTCCCTTTCCCTTGACAAGGCATGGCCATCTATCCCTCCTCCATCAGCTTCCTCCTCCGTCAGCTTTGTTTGACCCATCACAGACACTTTTACTAGCTTTTACCCATCATGTCATATGCTGGCTTCCCAGCTGACTGGAAGCCTTTCACACACAGTGAGCCATAGCAGGATGCCTGTGCTACCAGGCATCAGCTCCCCTAGGGAAGGGCAGGCTCTCTGAAACTGGGACTGAGCCAGCTGCTGCTTGCAGCAGTGGGTGCCATGACACAAGTGTACCAGTTCTACTACCATGGCTGGTGGTAGAAATAGAGCCCTTACCAGCAACACCCCAGCACTGGGTTCCCATAGTGGCAAAGAAGTAGAGCTGAGCTGGAGTATGTCTGCTACTAGACCAACAGCATAACTGGGAGAGATGTTAGACAAGCTCTCAAACACAAACTACCCTTCCTCTAGGGTTGCCAACCCTGTTTGAATCTATTCCAGGAGGTTTTTGGAACGCCAACATGCTCATGACATACAATGTGAACTTGCATACATCTGTCACCGATTACAGTGCTTAGACTTGATGTCAGGGAGGCAAATGCACACTACTATTGCATTTTAAAAACCCACCAGCCTACTGTACAAATCAGATTCAATATTTAATATTTATTTTATGAATGCTCTATCATTTATCTCCCAGGTGACTCTCCTGGAGATTTGTATCTAATTCCGGGAGACTCCAGGGCAATCCTGCGGGGTTGGCAACCCTACCTTCCTTGCTGACTAGACAGCTGTGGTGGCTGTAGATTAGAGACAGTTTCCTGGGTAACTTCCTATAAAGCTTGTTACCAGATGCTTCTGAGCTGCCAGGTTGCAGCACAAGTGCAGACATCCCACTGCTCTGGATTTCTGCCTCTGCTTCCCCAGTGGCACCTGTATGACAGTCCAGAGCACTAGGAAAGTGGGAGGAGGGACAGCTTCATTAACACCTCACATTGCTGCTCACTGTAGAGTCTCCCATGCCTGGATGGGATTCAAGATGAAGTGCTGTCAAGCACGAGCGTCCTATGGAGAAATGGGATGTACTGAGGTGGCTCTGAAGCCAGGTGGAAGCCAGGCTGTAGTCAGATGCCAGTAGCCACCCTTCCCACTGCAGGTCCAAGAGTCTGATCACAGCTGCTCCGTGCTTTCTTTTTTAGGGCAGGATGCGACTACAGTCCCATTTAATCCACGGTCCCACCCACCAAGCCCGAGAACAAAGCAGCCATGTGAGGAGAAAAGGGGGCTGTATTATACTGGTAACCTCTCTGTGACTAAGTCTGGGACCAAGTGTCTGCCATGGAACTCAGAGAAGGCAAAGGAAATACTCCAAGGAAAAACGGTCATCCCAGAAGTGGTACTAGTGGAGAATTACTGCCGGAACCCGGATGGTGATGAGGAGGGTGTCTGGTGTGTGACACATGAAGAGCCACATAACTTCAATTACTGTGACCTGGACTACTGTGGTGAGGAGCTGTGGAAGGGTGGGAGGTGGTGCTACTACAGCAAGGATGTTGGGCTGGCTGGTTAGAGGCAAGCTACACTAGCCAGTGCAATATGGCACTACAATGAAAGGCCTAGGTCTGAGGGAGGGAACTCAAGGAGCTTGTGGTGAGGAGGGCGTTGGGTAGTCCAAGGGCTTGTGGGAAACCATATGGATATGTCACCCTTGGGCGGAAGTTGATGAAGGGTTACACGAGGTTAGCAGGAGCCCTTTACTGGAGAACAACCTCCCCCACTTGCCTTCCACTTTGCCAGCCACCAAGATGCTTCTTGTTTGCTCTTGCACTGGCCCAGAAGTGTGGACAGAATGTGACAAATTGGGTCTTGCTTTAAAATAAAAAACTTGTACTAGCCCCACTGAGCATGGGAAGGGTGCAGCCCATTGCAGCCTTGCCTTTTACCATGTCTCTCTCTATCTCTCAGACAGCCCTCTGGATGATGTTGGGGATGAGGTGGCTGTATCCATAGGACGGACGAGCGTCCCAGAGTACAAACCCTTCTTTGATCCTCAGACTTTTGGTTCAGGTGAAGCAGGTGAGCAGAAGACCCTGGAGACCCAGCCACAGCACCAACACTGGAAAGGGGCAGCTTCTTCCCACAATGCAGTGGTCCTCAGAACACCAAGCCTGTTGAATGCTGTGCTGAAAGCAGGAACTATGTTAGGCTTTGTCTAATACCTTACCCAAAGTTGAACCTCCAATTACTGCAGAAAGCCCTAGCTTTCCCCTGCAGGAGCTGCTGGAGGGGAGCTCCCTGCACTTAGGCTTTGTTCACAGCAGAGCACTATAGATGGTGCAAACATGCTGGCTGTGGAGGGCTTCCAGATAGTCCAGTCCAAGTTTCTCCCAGCAAGAAGCACAGGAGAGAGCGGGGCATGAGCCATAACTGAGCAGGGAGCTACTAAATGCTGTAGTTTCAGGCTTTTCCAGCTTAGTATACTGGCTGTAGACAGGTCCCCTCTATTGTGAATTGGACAGAATAAGAGCCAGGCTGCCTGTCTCCCCAGAGTGTGGCATCCGCCCTCTATTTGAGAAGCAGAAGATTGCTGATAAAACAGAGAAGGAGCTGCTGGAGTCCTACATAGAAGCCCGGGTTGTGAAGGGGGAGGAAGCAGAAGTTGGCAGTGCTCCCTGGTAAGTGCTATTTCTTCATGTTGCTTCCTGTGACTCTCTCTTCAGCTCAAGCCAGGACAGTCAGCTGGCATGGGGCATGGAGCCAGCATCACCTCTGCTTGTAGCCTGCCTAGGGGCTGATTTGGTAGTACTGCTACAGTTGGGGGAGAGACTCTCTGCCCTATGGAGTGAAGTCCACAGTAGTCTGCAGACTGTGTCCCCCACTGGTTCCAGCCCAGGAGGCAGGTGCCTCTACTGGTAGCCACAACAGGGACTAAAATACTCCTCAGTTCTGGGTTCTCATGACTGGACATGGTCCTGGCTTGGCACAAACTCTGCCACTGCTGTGAAGCACACAGGAACATTCAGCCAGTTGAGCTAGTGGTCCTGAGAGAAGCTCTCTTCTTCCCTATCCCTCCTAGGCAGGTGATGCTCTTCAGGAAGAATCCACAAGAGCTGCTGTGTGGGGCCAGTCTCATCAGTGACCGCTGGATCCTGACTGCTGCTCATTGTCTTTTTTACCCACCCTGGGACAAGAATTTCACCACAGATGACCTCTTGGTGCGCATTGGCAAGCACTACAGGGCAAAGTAAGAGCTTGGATGGTGGGGGTCATCATTGGAGTTCCCCAGACAGAGAGAAAATGAGGCTAGGGCCTGGGAAGGATGCCACCTAGTACCCAGAAAAACCCCTGAGGATCTGACTAGTGTCATGTGCTTTCCTTTGCAAGTGTGCTCCAATGCTGCTTGCTGCTGCTCTGCTGTTCCCCAAGCTCCTAATCAAAGGGAGATCAGGCTGCCTCTTTGCAGTCCTCCCTGGGATCCTTTTCCCATTGTATGGAGAGAGAGGGTTTCTTGGTGGAGGGCACAAGTCATCTTGAGCAACCCCAGGAGCGTCACTTTTCTCCTTCCTCTGGGAACTGTGCAGGTATGAACGGAACCAAGAGAAGATAGTCTTGCTGGATAAAATCATCATCCACCCCAAATACAACTGGAAAGAGAACCTGGACCGAGATATTGCACTGATGCACTTGAAGAAACCCGTTGCCTTCAGTAACTTCATCCACCCCATCTGCCTGCCTACCAAAGAGATTGTGCAGCGGTAACAAGGCTACAGTCTAAAGTCAGGGATGGGGGGTATCTTTGGGTCATAGTAAAGAAGTGGAAGGGGGCAGCTATAAGAAGCAGGCTTGGTACAACAGAGCCAACTGGTAAGGTGCCCTTGCCACAGGATTGAGGATCAAGCCAGTAGAGAGGGAATGCATCATGTCACTGTGTGGCTATAACCTCATACCCTTTTTTCTTTTTTGCAGCCTGATGTTAGAGGGATACAAAGGGCGGGTTTCTGGCTGGGGAAACCTCTTCGAGACCTGGAGCTCTACTCCTGCTTCCCTGCCTTCAGTTTTGCAGCAAGTGAACCTCCCCCTTGTTGATCAGCAGAACTGCAGGGCATCCACCAAGATCAAAGTCACTGACAACATGTTCTGCGCAGGTAGGTGTGGGTGGATGGGTGTGCCTGGAGAAGACTGTTCTCTTGCTTCTGTTTGAGAAGATGAGAGGAGTGGTAGGCTGGAAGCTGTTGGTTAGGCCACATGGCTAGTCTCAATGGCTGTGCAGCAGCTAAGGACAGAAATGGAAGATGCCCAAAAGGTGGTAGAGGAAAGACTAGTCCTTTCCTCTCTGATCAGATGCCTTTTGACCTTCTTTTCTTTGCCTACAGGCTACAGTCCTGAAGATGCCAAGAGAGGGGATGCCTGCGAGGGGGATAGTGGAGGCCCTTTTGTCATGAAGGTATGTACAACAAGCACCAAAGCAGTGCTCTGCTCCTGAGACACGTGGCAAGGTCTCCCAGCTGAAGCCTTATGTTCTTACATGGCAGTAGTGACAATGGAAAGCCCCAGATGGCTGGTACTGCAGTTACCCTAACACAGCAAATCCTTATCTTATTCCTAAAACACATTTAAGCCAATCCCACCCAGTTCCTAGAGACAGCAGTGCACATTGAGGTCCAGCTCTTAAAGAGATTACTGAGTGATGTGCTCCCTGTGAAATCAGTTAAATTGTTTGCAGTGAGCCTCTGCCTAAGCCCTCTGGCAGGCTAACTCCTGAGCACTACCCACAAACCCAGCAAATTTAAAGTCCTGGTTTATGAAACTCCCATGAAATCTTGTCTCTGTGGAGAATAGTAAAATTTGTTTTCCTCTTCCTTTAGAATCCTGATGACCGCTGGTATCAGGTGGGAATTGTTTCATGGGGAGAAGGATGTGACCGTGATGGTAAATATGGATTTTATACCCATGTATTTCGCCTGAAGAGATGGATACAAAAAACCATTGACAAACATGGGCGGTAGAGGGAGATCTTGTCATTTCTCCACTGTTCCCAGCTCAGCTTCTCTCTGCTTCAATCTTTAGAAATACAGTTAAGGTTTTTTGCTTAAGATGGCTTGAGATGTACAAAAAGGAAAAAAAATCATCTCTGGAAATAAATTTACCAATAAAGTGTTAATATTAACAATCCTGTCTTCTTTCTGGGTAGGAAGTCCTGAAGGAACACAATTTTAAACTACCTGGTTAACTCATGCACCCACAAGTATGGATTTGAGCATTAGCAACATTATGAGGAGCACTCTACATGCAGGTAGCAAGCTAACTAAATCAATCCTCAAACCTCCTTACCCATTCAGTTTCTAAAATGCACAAACATAAGGTTGTGGGAATTGTAGTCACAAACTAAGCAGCTGATGTTGTTTGTCCAGCACAGACTCTTGTTCCTACCCCAGACTATGCTCCAGCTGATCCAGAAAAACACTATTGTGAACATAAAACTCCTCTCGGTGATCAGGATGTTTTCTGTATTAGCCTGAGGAAGGAATGATCAATGGTGAAATGATGAGTTGAGGCAAGTAGCTCCCAAATAGGTACATTCACTTCTCTTACCGTCTGCTAGAAGTATAACCTAAGGCTGTTTTTCTCAGGGAAATGATCCTGCCACACTTTCTCCCAACCTCCTAGTTCCTTATAGGGCCACCACTATATTAAGAGAGGGAAGATAGCTAAGCTGCAAGAAAGCTGTTTGGGTCAAATGTAGGGATAAAGAACATTATTATTCTAAACTGCCAGGATTTAATTATGGTCCTTTTATAAGTTATAAGTGAGGAAATGGGCTTGGCAGGATTTGATTGTTTAAAAAACAGGGTAAAATGCCAACACAAACGTCAGTTTCACCTCACACTGACCCATAAAAAAATATTTCCATAGTTAATAACAAAATGTATAGAAAGGGGACATAAGACTATAGTTTGGACTGCAACTCTCAGAAACCCCAGGAGACTGGAAACAAAGGAAGAGGAAGTGACAAAGCAGACAAGGGAGCTACAGGCGAGCAGAGCCCGAACTGATGGCAGCAGTGTTGCTCAGCTGGCGGCAGTCCTCCAGTAGTTATGTTTGTTGCAGTAGGCAATTAAATGGCGCTATAATAATATACTGTCATGAATAAAGTCTACCTCCCCACTCCTAAGTGTGTGCAACCCTGAACATCGATAAAAACTGAAATAAATGCTTAAAATAAACATCTATATTATCTATCAAAATTATATAAAAAAAAAGAAAAACTGAATTCTGTCAACCATTACCACCATTTCAGCACTGTAAGCAAGAGCAGCCTTGTAGGGATTGTGAGGGAAGACTAGAACAGGCATCTTACAAGCTTACAGAACCAGAATAGTTAATAGCGCTTTATTTGTCATTTTAAGGGCTTCTATTAACTAGGCACTTTGCCCTCTCCCTCAGCTGGTTAGAAGTGGTGAATCCAAGTGTATTTTCTCCTTGCTTAATGGTGACAAAAAAAAGTAGCATCACTTTCAGTGCTAGCCTACTGCAAACAATACAGAGGAATTCATTTTTGAAGTCAGTTTAATGTTTAAACATTTGCTCTGGGCTGACGATTACGTGTACTTTTTGAATGAAAGCCTAAAAATGTTAAGCCAAAATTTCCAGGGTACTGAGTCCAACCACATAGTACAGAGACAGCACAGGGCAAAAACCCCATCTAAAAGTAAACAACTGTTTTCTACCATTGATATTCAATTGCTTCTGATCTTAGCTGCTAAACTAAGCTTCACATGTACATTAATATTGTACAGGTTTGACAGGCATTGCGCATTTATTGGTCACTATGTATCTAGAGTTAATTAGCAATTGTTAATTCAGAAACAATGCAGCATTTTCAATAAATGGGAATGTATTACTCATCTAAGACCTGCAGCTCTTAGAAATTGTGCAAAAAAGCCAGCTAGAACCCAGGAAACAGCTGGTGTTTTCGTCTCCAAGAAACAGTTCAATGAGTGGCAACAGGAATGGCTCCAATGCCAGTTAACGCAAACTGGCCACACCTCCACTCCAAATGCTCCAGCTGACATTTCCATGACTGAACTCTATTCTACTGCAAAGGGTACAAGCTACCACAAGCTAGTAGTGTTTTCAAGATAAGTAAACAGAAGCATGCCAGAGACAGAATGGCAGTGTAAGTGATGAACATTAAGTAGTAAAATGTGATGTAGGAAGGAAAATGCCTTCAAGAGACTCATTAAACAGACTCACCACAGCAGATTACAGCTCACCTGAACTCCAGACCCCGAGTTTCTGTGCAAAACTAAATTTCAGTCTTCTGCAAAAGCTGCAGCACAGAACTGCTGTGCATAAATACAAAGTTAAACTATATTTTTGCACACATGCCATAAGTTTTTAAGCCAAGACTGAATTAGGGGCAGAAGCTGCTGGTCTGGGTAAGAGACAGTAAGAGCCGAACTTTTAAAAAAAAGGAAGAGTTTAGGCTCTAAAATAAAAAGATGCTATGCAAGTCTCTTATGTCACAAGATCCTGAATACCTCAGAGATTACTGCTCAGGAGCAGATGTACATTTATACTCCATGAACAGCACATGAGAGCCAAACAGCCAAATGAAGACAATCCCCCTATCCTCCCCGCCAGAGAAGCAATCATCAGGCTGAGTCCAGGTCTTGACCGTTTAAGCATTTTTCAAAGGCAGTGGCCTAAGGACATTCTCTTATCACAACTTTCACAAACTGACATTACCAGATAATCTCTGATCACTTCATTTAGAAAGATCCAAGATAGAATCTGCCAAAGTTAGATGCTTGTAAGTGCAATGATTGTGTGTGCTGATATCCACCTGCTTTCAAGACAGCTGTATGGGGAAGACCACTGAGCAAGAAGTCCAATACATACACTGAATCTAGGGTACCACTTATACATTTCTGTGCCTCAGAAAAATGTTACCCAGTCCCTTTCCTTTGGAAAAGGCAGGCACGTCACTAGACTTATTCACAAAGGGACTGCTTGATCTGGGTAGTTGCTTCACAGGGACCAAAGATTTCAAACGACTAGGTTGCTACACATTTGTTGGTCTATTCTTTTCCAACTTTTTTACAAAAAAAAAAAAAAAAAAACAAAAAACACTGAGTAAACAAAAAGCAGTGTATTAATATAGCAAACGTACTTCTGATATAAAGGAATGCAAAAATCTCAGGGCTCCTTCCAATGGCTAGAAAGGGCACATTTTCTCAGGAGTCCAGTTTCCCAATGCTACATTCCAATGCCAAGGTTCAAATCAAGAAGAGCTGGACTCAGCTCATAAGTGCCCAGGCACTAGCATCCAGCAACACCAAGTGGCTTCTATTCTCACCAACAGTTGCTGCTGCTCCTACAGAGACTGGTATAGTTAATGCAAACTTTATTTACAAAAGACACTTAAATTAGTTACTTCATGCCATGCGTCCATACAGAATCAACAGTTCAAGGATTACATGGAGAAGAATTCACAAAATTAAAAGTGAAACCACTAAAGAGCTTCTAGGAGTTAAAAGCTAGGAAAAAGATCTTAAGACAATTTTACAAATAAAAACCCAAGTTATGAGAAACTAGTCTGAGCAGGAGGATGGCTGTTTACAGGTCTGTACACTAAAACTAATACACAGAGTCTTCTATTGTCAAGATATGTCAACTGAGAAGCAGAGTATGTACAAATACTTGTGCCACAATGACTCATCCTCCCCAAAATCCACTGTATTATACATAAACCAGTTTGTATACACTAGGCCTAAATGAGGCCACTTTAACTATGAAGACTTCTAGTTTAGTAAACTAAAGCTGAAGACAGCTTAAGCTCCAGCCATGATGTCCCTCACGGAGCTTCATTTGCGACTGCTTTTTATTCTCTCCAGTCTTTTTTTCAAGTCGTCAATATTGGCTGCTGTGGAAGAGGAGGATGTGGTGGTTCCAATGCCAGAGGAGTGAGTCTGATTGGAGTCCAGGTCCAAATGCTGGTACTGTTCCCGTGATTCACGGAGTTGCGAGAGCTTACTGTGGAGCATATCTGTGGAGGATGCAACTGTAGGGACTGCTGGTTTAGAAAGCAGCGATGTTAGTGGTGCTCTGTCTTCCTGCTATGGGGCAGGGAAAATGCGAGATGTTATTTAAAGGCAGTAAAGCCTCGCCCTCAAAGAGAACAGATGTGAAAAGCAAAAGTGGTTTTGTTTTGTTTTTGTTTTTTTTTCCAATCACTAATAGCAAGTCAGAACCAGCCAAGACAAAGCACTGCGCCTACATTCCAATTTTTTCATTCCCAGGACAAGTTATAACATAAAAGACTCATCGTGGCATATTATTAACTGCTTGGAAAGAAATGGTCAACAGTTCATCTTAATGATGACTGGAATGAACTGTGCACTTTTGACTACATGCACATGTAATGGAATCTTCTATACGAGATGATAATATTATTGCATAGTAACATTTTCCACAAGACCTACCAAGCTTAGTCAAAAGATTTACATTACTCACAGTAGAGACACTTGGTTATTAACTCACCTGAAAACTAGACTCTGTTTCTCATTTGGATTAAAACTTCCTGTTTTACTGGAGCTAAAGTTCTGCAAAACTGAGCATGCCCATAACCATTTGTACTAGTCCCTACTACTTAAAGACACCAATATCTACAGTAAGACCCACAGTCGCACAGAAAGGTTAAGCCAGCCAGAATTCCAGCAAGTTAGTGGCAGCAGGAACCAATGAATAGTTCAGGAAACAGGAGTTTGCTACAGCCAGTTTTTAACACTACTTCAGCACAAGCTTGCTGAGAAGCAGCAGATAAAGGAAGAAAGAATTTCTAGGAAGTAGCAGCAGAAGAGGAAAGAGACTGAAAAAGAATTAGTGAGATGGTTAAAAGATGTCACAATGCTGAAGCAACTCCCACCTCTTCCTTTGCCTGCACTAGTTCTGGCAAACTGACCTCCAAGGCTTTCACACAGGTCCTGGTTTACCTTTGCAGGGATTATAATCTGCATATCCCTGCCAAGAACAGGCAGGTGAGGGAAAGTGCTTGTGGTGTGAGAGATGGAACCCCCAGAACCCAGGTAAGCAGACAGCCTCAAAAGCATCTGGGAGAGAAAGGACTTAATTGACTCAGTGTACAGAGAGATCTCCAGCATCATGGAAGAGGGAGAGCTAGAGAAGGTGTTAGAGGACAGACAACCTAGACTCTCAGGAAGGTGGAACCTAGCAGCTTGTCACTTCTGGCATCAGAGAGTTCACTTCTGAACCTGCAGGTGTCCAGCTACAGAACAGATCCAAAATCCTAGCATCAGAAGAAGAGGAACCTACTCCATTGCCGCAAGAGGCCAAGTCATGTACTCCAGAAGCTAGAACAATCAAGACCATTGCCAATCAAGAGGGTGCAATGGATGGTGGTGGCTGGCAACTACCTTCTGCAGGAGACAGAGGCCTCAATCTGCTGGCCTGATCTGTTGACTTAGGAGGTCTGCTGCTTGCCAGGAGCCTGCATCCCAGATGTTATGGAAAGGCTGCAGAGACTCATCTAGCCCTCTGACTACTACCCCATGTTGTCTATCAATTTGTGCAGTAGCAATACTGCAGGGGTGACCCTGAGCAGATCAAAGGCGACCACAGGGCTCAGGTGGTGTTCTCATCAATCCTTCCAAGTCAAAAGTAAAAGGCCCAGGCAGGAATAGATGCATCCTAGGGATCAATATATAGCTGCTGGTGACACCATCTATGCAAAGCTTTAGCTTCTTTGACCATGGAGTGACGTTCCATGAAGGACTGCTGGAAATAGATGGCATCCACCAAATGAAGTGGGGACGGGAAGGGAAAGATGATTTTTGTTTACAGGCTTGCTAGCTTAGTAAGGAGGGTTTTAAACTTAGTTGACTGGGAGACAGAGACTAAAGTTCAGGGGTGACTAAAGAGCCAAGAGACCTAGACAAAAAACAAGTATAAGGAAGCAATAGGGGAAGCCTTAATGTTCCCAGAGAACTTAAGGCAGTCTGTTAACTACCTAAAAAAACTTTGTACATTAACACAAGACACATGAGGAATAAGCAAAAAGAAATGCAAATCCTAGTACAATCAGGGAATTATGATGCAATTGGAATAAAAGAGAGGTGGTGGGATAGTTTGCCTCTGGAATACTGTCATGGATGAATGTAAACTGTTCAGGAAGGACAGGCAGTGGCAAAGGGAGGTGATGTTGCTCTATACATGAACAAGATGTGTGTTTGTTCTGAGGTGCAGACTAAAGTGGAAGGTTGGCCTGTTAAAGTCTCTAGGTCCAGGTCAGAAACCAGCTTAAGATAAAGCTCGATGAATGTAGTATCAGATGCAAATGATTTAGGTTAAACTGGTTTATTGAACTTCTGTCCCAGGTCCCCTCCAGACTCTTAGCACTCCCCAGCATCCCAAGGTGCTTGCAGAATGGGTAGGATAGCTTTGGCCCAAGCTGTCTGCTTTATCAGAGAAAGCAGACATGCTATAGCAACCCCTTGCTTCTGGCCTGGGCCACTGCAGGCATGTGGCTGCATTTCTGGTATCAAAAATGAATGTCTGTTCACTTGCTTTTCAGTTCAATCTAAGCAGTTTAGACTAACCTGAAAAGAGTGAATCAATTCAGCCTTGGGCTTTTTGACTGTTCGTACTTAGCCCTACAGACCAAGCCAGGAGGAAGAGGTGGACAAGCCTTTTTTGAAACACCCAACTGAAGTTTTCAAGTCAAAGGACATAGTCTTCATGGGTCACTTCAAATACCACAACATCTGCTGGCAGGGCAACGCAGTAGTGCACAGGTAATCCATTACGTTCTTGGATTGCGTCAGATAATTTTTTGGTACAGACGGTGAAGAGGCCAACTTTGACCTGCTGCTCACAAACAGGGAGGAAGCAGTTAAGAATGTGAAAGTGGAAGGTAACTGATGACTGTGACCATAAAAGTATAGATTTCAAAAACCTAAGGAAAGGAAGGAAGGAGAGCAGTACAAAGTCACTTCTCAGAAAAGTAGACTTTAACAAGCTCAGGGAACTGGTGGCAGCATCCCTTGGGAGGCAACTCTTAGAGTTAAAAGAAGCCCAAAAAGGCTGGTTGTACTTTTAAGGAGTCTTTGATAGCACAGGAGTAAAACTATCCCAATGCAAATTGAGAATAGGAATTGCAGCAGGAGGTCAACCTATTTAAACAGTGAACTGTGAGCTGAAACTCAAAAAGGAATCCAGCTGAAAAGTAGAAGCTTGGCAATATTACTAGGTTAGAGTATAAGAGTATTGCATGAATATGCACAGAGAAGAACAACAGGAAGGCTGAGGCAGGTTTTGCAACTATTAAGAAATGTAAAAGGGATGAAAAAAGGATTCTATAAGTATGTTAGAAGAGAAAGACTAAGGAAATCTGTGCTCTAATTTTTTTATGCGTCCAATAACAGATGATGCAGAGAAGGCTGAAATATCTAATGCTTTTTTTACTTCAGTTTTTAGGAATAAGATCAGCTATCATAACAAGTGCAGTTAGCAGCAAGGATAGGGAAAGAGATCAGCAGTCTAGAATACTGAAAGACCAAATCAGGGATTATTTAGAGAAGTTAGATGTTTTCAAGTTAGTAAGGCCAGACAGGATGCACCCTAGGGTACCAAAGGAATTGGCTGAGGTAATTTTGGAGCCACTGGCTATCATCTTGGAGAATCGGAGGAGGTTAGGTGAAGTATAGATGACTGGAAAAGGGCAAATACAGGACCCATCTTTAAGAAAGGGAAGAAAGATCTGGGGAATTAAACCAGTTAATCTGACCTCAATACCAGGAAAAATAATGGAGTGAGTCAAGCCTACTTCTAAGCACCTAGAAGAGATCAAAGTGATCAGAAACAGTCAGTGTGGATTCATCAAGGGCAAATCATGCCTGACCAATCTGATTCCCTTCCATAACAAGGAGACAGGCTCTATGAGTGGTTGGGGGGGAGGGGGGGCTGGGGAGCAGTGAGCACAACACTTGAACTTTAGCAAGGTTTCTCATACTGTCTCCTGTGACATTCTCATTGCTAAGCTAAGGAAATACAGACTAGATGAAAGTACTGTATGATTACTTAGCTAGTTAGGTCATCACGCTCAACGAGTAGTCATCAACAGTTTGACATCAAGTTGGGAAGAGATTTGAGTCCTGCTTTACTTAGGCCCAGGATAAGCTAAAATCCTGTGTGGTGCTGAGGACTCAGATTCTAAAAAGACTGAGGGGAGAGGA
Source organism: Alligator mississippiensis (assembly GCF_030867095.1). Classification (NCBI taxonomy): domain Eukaryota; kingdom Metazoa; phylum Chordata; order Crocodylia; family Alligatoridae; genus Alligator; species Alligator mississippiensis. The sequence continues at coordinate 227,466,310 of NC_081825.1, forward strand.
GACTTAGGACTGTCTGATAAGACCCTCTCTGCCACAGGCTGAATCGAGTTAGGTTCTCCTGATGAGCTGAAGCTTCATCTGCTATCAGTAACAGAGGAATGCACACCTGCAGCATGTGCCACTTTGCCCTCCAGAGCTGTAAGGTCGATATGCATTTCAGACCTTAAAAAGGTCAGGATAGCGCTGTACACGAACCTCTGCCATGTATATTGTGGACAGTCCAGGTGTCTCTGGCATGTCTGAAGGGACAGGCAGAATATTTTTCAGCAAGTAGCTTTAAAAAGATATCCAATGTATATGTTGGGATTCACTGAAGGTTTCTGGCATCATAGACAGAACTCATTCAGAATTACTGTCTGCCTCAGAATCCCACACAACCAAGATGCACCCCCACAAAAGCCCTCACTTTAGAGTGCTGACTTGTTTTAGAGCATCTTTGTTTAAGACGCTCAGCAATCCAAACTCCTGGATCACATGAGAAAGTAGACATTAACCTTGAGAAATCAGCAAATCCTGGGCAGGTGTACAGCATTAACCTAACCTTTAAAAAGGTAGGAGATGCATCAGTTTCACAGATCTAAGGGGGGCAAAAATAGCACATGCAGCAGATATAAACCCCACAGTATTCCTGACACCTCCTTAGACACCAGCAATCACAAGCCAGTTATTCAGCCTCTCCCCGCAACTGTTACTGGACAAGCTACCAGACTCCAGATCAAAAGCAGCAAGCTGTGTCTACATCAGTGCAGCAGACAGAAGGAAACTGAAGCATAAGCCTACTAAGCCAGACAACAATTTTAACTGCACCTACACCACTAATGATGAGACCATGCAGAAGGAATCAAGAGCAATGATTAGCAAAGCCTGTGTGCTGCATAGCTGGCATTCAAGTGAGCAGCCCTATCATACTACATAGACCAGTTCCCTAAGTAGATTTATACAAGTCCGTAGAAGTACAATACCTTTGCATTGTCAAGACCACAGCGCTGCCTGAGGATTTTTAGCCTTTCCAGGTAGACTGAAGGCCCCACTTCCTCCCCATTTGTGTTCCCTATGGATGAAGACACTGTGCTGGTGGAAGTGGGGACACATGTTACTTCCATCTGAGGAGAAATTCCTAGAAAAAGAAGAAACAGATCTAAGCCTCTTGGTCAGTCATGTGACACCAAAAGGTAGCATGCAGACTGTGAAATAGCCACAGAACAAAGCTAGAACCCAACACTATACTGACTCGGGGCACTCTGGGAAATCCATTTTTTTCCTATTTACTGTTAGTGGGACAGAACTGGAAAAGGTGGAATACAGCCCATTTTCTGAAACAGGCCAGACCACTAAGTGAGGCAGACTGCTTCTCCTCTCCATAAAAAAACAAAGTATCTACATACAAACTAACATGTTCTGGCTAATAACTGAAAGAACTGAAGAGGTTCATTGTAGGAAAGAGCTGTTAAAGCTACTGGAGATGACTCAGCAGGGGTACAAGGGAGTTTTTGTGTTTACCCTTTGCTATTAAATACTGCTGAGGTGAGTTAGATGAACCCAGTGGAATTCCTTAGAAGAGGCTCTCAACCCTTCCAGGGTTCTTGCTCAGAAAGTAGAAGAGTGCTGCTTCTCTGCCAGTTCCTTTTTGTGCAATAAAGGACTCTGGTAGCCTTCCCTCTTTTAAAGATCCCCTCCTTCTCCTCCATATGCATCTGATAGCAAGAAAAGCCTTTCACATTAATAATGGAAGGAAGCTTTCTCTACTGCAGGAAATCAGAAAGCTTTAAGAAGAAAGACTCAGACTGAGGTAGGGGATGTCCTTAGATTTCACTTTACCAATGTAGTGTAGGGCTCTTCTGAAGAATGAAAGTTTAGGAGCAAGTTTTTGTTTTGTTTTTACACACTTCCAGCCCAGTGAAGCTAGAATCGCACCTTTTTGGCCCTGGTCTGAAAGAAATAGAAAACTTAATGGAATGAAATGCTGCTTGGAAGGCTATGCTGCTGAGCTGCTGTTTAGCACACATCTGGGATGTGCAGGGGACAGAAGGGAGTTCTGTATTTCCAGAGGCTTCTTGAAATTTCCAAATCCCAGTCACTGCTTCCCCAAATGAAACTTAAGCACAAGTGAAGACATCGATTGGCTGAGTTGGATGCTCTTGGAGCACAAGAGGCAAGATAGTGCCAATTAAATCCCTACCCTTATTAGTAGCTGTTCTGCTGTTATGATCCCTAGCAGGAACTACAATTTAGACTGCATTTTCTTAAGAACTGGACTGTGCCTTCCAGCAACGTGAATTCTGTTCTACTGAGAAGCTTCCTTGCACAAAATAGAGTTATTTCTTGCATCATGGGTGCTCAACGCCAGGTCCACAGGCAAATCCAGCCCCTTTTGCCGTGTTATCCAAGCAACCTGTGGTGACAGCTCTGAATAGAGCACCCAGACTGTGCACTGGGACATTTACAAGCTGTCTTACATCTTACCCAACAAATAATGCACTGATTAGGTCTGCTAGGCTATTTCTCATTCAACATTTTCTTTTAAAATTCTGTGTTCTATAGTTGTCTGCTGTGTTGATGCGAAATCTGTGCCAGGCTTCAATTTGGCTTTCACGCAAAGATCCTGTTCTTGTTACTTAAGTAACCCAAAAAAGTGTTAAGCTGCATCTGTGGTGCCTTCATTGCACACCTGCAATTCCTACAGGAAGACTACCTTAATGCAAGGAGCATGTCAGGCTAGACTGCCAGGTGTAACAAGAATCATTGCTTGCCACACCTTATATCTGGAGCATCTACAGTACCCAGAGTACTACACACCATTTGAAAAGATAAGTTTCTGAAAGTACTTTTGGAGAGGTGCCCACAAATTAGTGGTGGGGTTATTTTTTCCATCCAAAGCCACAGTCGTCTACACAAATCTATTCAGGTCTTTTATTTTCTTTTCTTGCCTTCCAGTAGGAAAGGCGGTATCTCTTACAAGTGGCAAAGTGTGAGTGGTGTCTGTGAAAGGTGGAACTAGAAGAGTCTCACATATTTGCTCCTAAGTGACATAGCTGCAGCTACTCCTCTTGCAAGATTCAGCTTCTAAGTCCCCAATTCAGTTCACTAGTGCCACTGAGCAGCTCTGTACCTGTAGAAGATGGAATGCGTCCTTTGCCTTCCCGCTCCATCTCAATCAGCCGGAGGCCTCGTTCAACATAGCTTTGGAAGAACTGAGATGAGTTTTTCAGGAAGGGCTCAATGTCTGCATCAGAATACTTCTTTTTGTATTCATACAGCTCTGCCAGGCCCTAAGGAAAGAGAGTTCCCGTGTTTTACCAAGCTCCTGCATACATCACTCCAAGCATTTATCTTTCCCCTTTCTCTATGGAAAGAATAAACTCACCTCTTTAGTGTTCTCCTTGGACCCAATCTTCTTAAATATCTCCGCTAAAATATCATTTACTTTGGCCTTTGAAGCCTTTTCATCCTAAAGGAGAAATTGAGACTTCTGAATGAGATTAAAAAGGTATCCCTCAAAAATAAGATATGACTGATTTAACAAGCGACTAATATTTGGAAATGCCAAGGACTTACCAGCTGACAACAGGCAGCCCTAGCTAGCAGAGGCTGTATCAAGGGAGTAGTCTTTTACACCCACTAGTTATAAAGGAGAAATGCTACAGGGTAGCATGACAGGCTGGAAGTCTCATCTAGGGAGACACTGGTGACCATTTCCAAAGGGCAGGTGCAACTCTCTCATTAACTAATAGCAAGCAGTCAGTTTCTTGGAACAGAATATTTCCCAATTTTCCCTCCACCTTTCAAAAAAATCATGCTACTTACTATGTGGGAAGCCCCTTTTTCTGTGTCCTTATCAGCCTTGCTTCCAGTTTGGTCCATAGAGTGTTTCATTACCCTACACAGGTGAGCTTCCAGCTCAGACTCATTTTTGTTGTCTATCATTGTTAAGTGGTCCAAGATCTGAGGAAAAGAAGAGAACTTCAGCAATCTGAGATACTTTAGCAATCTCTAAAGGAATGCTGCTGCAGTCGGCTCTCACCTTGGGCCCTTTCAGCTTGCACAGGGTATGAAGCAGAGTCTTCAGTGTCCTTATGGGAAATTCACTCTTACACTGTTTCAGCTTCTCCTTGGGAAAGACTTTCATGAAAACGTGGATGTCCAACAGAATTCGGTCCAGGTTGATGCTATTGATCGTTTCAGGCAGAAGCCGCACCATTCTCCATAGACACTGAAAGAAATAGAAAGCCTGACCCTAAGCAGTTGTCTCTTTGTAAAACAGAGTTTGTATTTTACAGACTAGCTAACTGCCTAGAGGTGAAAGACCTGGTGTTGAATCCACTATCAGTAACAGAAGATTGAATGTGTGTACACACTGGGACAGATATGTTATTCTTCCCACACTGACCTGCTTAGTGCTTGTATATCTCAACAAATATGTATCTGGACTGGGACAGAACACTTTCTAACATGTTTTGTTTTAGAACCTTAGTGCAGACAGGGCAGGTATGCACATTATGATAGCTGGCTGAAGCAAGTGCTTTTTCCCCTTAATCCATCTGGTCGAGCCAAGCAGAAACCTAGTGTTTCAAAGAAGAAACAAGTGAGCTCAAAGCCTCCATTATGGGTTTACCTTCATGACAAGCTCTGAAAACTTGGGAGAGCTGGCTGTTGCTAGCAGACTGTCCTGGAGCAGAACAAGCAGGGCACTAGAGAAAATAAGTTTAGGTAGTATTAGTCAGGTAAATGCTACAAGGAGCACAAGTACAATACCCTACTAAACACAGTATCAAAGGCTATAGGTTAGGGATAGTTGAATTATTTCATGCGGTGTTAAGCCCCTTTTTTCAATACCTTACTATGATTTTATAAAATTAGAGCACTGAACTTCTGCAGAACATGTCAGGTCTGTGTTAAGCAATCAACACTGAATACAATATCAGGTGGTACTTTCATCAAAGATTATTTGCAGTAATTTAGTCATGATTAGAACCTGGCTAATTACTATACAAGCATCCAGGAGGAATATTTGCTTTTTAAATAGCCAGCTGGACTGCTGCATGGCCAGCTATGCTCATTTCTGTGATAGATAAGAAAGGCCTTAGTCTTGTGAAATTGTTAAACACCATTTTATTTAACTAACGGTAAAGGAAGACTAGGATACTGATAGTAGTTATTGCATATAGTGTCATGATTTTAGTACAGACAGAAAAGTTTCCATAGAATTCCAGCAAAGACTATTTTACCTCAGGATATTTGTCTGGTCAGACTTCTCTAGAACTTTCACCACCAGGAGGTTGACTGATCGTATGACCTGCTGACCTTCCTCAAGGTCTTCGACTCGTGAATCCAGCATCAATGTGATAAGCCCATGCATCAAGTCCTTTAGCACTCCTGTGGAGGCCTCCCGGGCTAGGCTCTCTATTTGGAATAGCTATCAATAGAAATCAGAATTACAAATCAATATTATGAATCATTTTAACTTAGGGAGTCCTCCAGGACTCCCACGTCCCTCTTTAGAATGCACCTTTTCCACAAAGTGGTGTTTATACATTCTACTAAGATGCAGATAGTCCCCTGTTTCTGGCACATGGGCTATAACAGGTTGTATAGTTAAGTGTTCAAAAGCAAAGAATACAGGAAGTTTAGGCTGCATGTGTGTATCTTAATAGGGATTTATTTTGAAATAAGACTACAGCTTTTACCTATGTTCCTTTGGACAAATCAGCTGGAATTACTGATGTTCATGACTAATATAGAATTACAACCATTTACTGCTGTTGGTCTCAAAAAGCTATCCCAACTTAAGAGACAATAGATTCTAGTGCTTCTTTAGCATCAAGAATAGCTAAAATAAAAGTAACCTAGCTGCCTATGCAAACTGATGGAAAAAACATGGCTGCACAGGTATCACTAACTACTTTGACCTACAGAGAGGTTATTGCTAGTGATAAGACACTGACAGTCCCAGTTGAGTTTTATGGGAATGGCAATTAGGAAACACATTTCAGTTTGTAAGTTAACTCCCATGATACCATTTTCAGTCCATGCAGAATAGGACTGCATTCTAATTCTGTTCCCTTGTGTTTAAAATATTATTTCTTTTCAAATAATGCAACACTTATCGCATCAACAATGTCTGTATGTCAGAGACTTTAGAAAAGGTGAAGCACTGTCTATTGAAAGTTCCCCAAACATCCCACTAGCAGAACCTATTTTCAGTTCCTTAAAACGTGGCCAACCTCTTATCACTTGGGCTGAAGTTTTCTATGCCAAATGTCAGTTTCAGGCAGAAGTGATTTTAAGTTTCAGCCAAAATGGGCCACTCCGTTACATGAATGAGACTAGGGAGAAATGACCAGTAACCTATTCTTTGAAGAGTTCTAACGATTGCTATTCTTTGGCTGAAATATGGTATTTCACAGGGGATGGTGTATATGTCAGGAACATGGTTTTTCTCTTCCTCTGCAACTATCTGCTTGAACTTGACCAAATTGTAAGCCTTTGAAAAAAATTCTTTGTACACATTCAGGTAAGACTGATAAAATTTAGTTTCTAAAATTTAGTTACTAAAATCTAAGAAAAATTCTAGCCACACTGAACATGCTCCAACCCAGTGCTGAGCAGGACTTTCTTGCGATGGCCATTCTTAGCTGCTACAGGCCAGGGCAAATTCTGGGCCTGTCCTTAAAGTTCTGAGACCCATTTGTCTGGCATACTTTTCTGGTGCCTGGTAGGTCAGAGAAGGAAGCTGCCCCTTTCAAATTCAGAACGGACAACTACCAAGTGAAAATATGGTGGAAGAGAGATGGGAAGTATGATACAGGCTAAACAAGGAGACTGGAAATACATATGGCAGAGGGATCAGACTAGGCTAGCTGGGTAAGGAGCCACACAAATGGAGTGGGACCAGTTGAGTGAAGACAGACCAGGCTTAAAGGAATAGGGCAGAAGGATTCACTGTAAATAGATTTCACTCTAAATTCTGGATAGAAGTGTAAGTCAACACCTTTGCTGTCAGCAAGTATGCGACAATATCCTGACCCACCTTGCGTGGAGATCCAAATGAAGGGTAGCAGCCTATTCTTGCTCCCTGTTAACCTAAACAGTAGAGGTCTGTTCAGTGAACCCAAGGGTTCCAACCCTACTACTGACCACATGGGATTTATAATGCAGATTTCCACCCCCCCCCCCATTTAATTCTTAGAAAGTTGCACACAAAATTATTAAAAAGAACCCTATGGTGCCAAATTTAGGAGCTCAAAAGTGAAGATGTGCCAGAATTAATTACAATTCTGTAATTAAGATAATCTGTGCAACCTTTTGTACATGTACATTATGCTACACTTGGATTATGTGACCAAAGCCTTTTTGCCCTCCTAAGTCTCTGCCTCTTTTAGTGCACATTTAATGAATAATGATTCAATGATTCACATTTTCTTTTCTCCTCATTGTTCTGTGTGTGGCCTTGCATACTGTAACAAGGCATTTTGGAAGGTGGCATTCTCTAACTCCTGCCAGTGTACACATCCCTAATTTAATCTTTCTTTGACAATCCCCATACCAAGTTATGACGGCAAGACTTCAAGGATCGCTGCTACATATAGCTTCTCCCTAAGAATTCAAGTGTCTTGAGTATCTTAGAATCATGAGGCAGGACTATTACAAAGCCAAACCTCCTCTTTCACCCTGCAGTTAAATCAGGCATGTCTGCCTAAGTCTTCCTTCATTTAGGATTCAGGTAAAACAGAGTCCAGTACTATATTGTACTCTAAGGCAGCCATGATACTGGACTCAATGCGCAAGTTCCATGCCTGTGCAATGCAAGGAATTAGACTACATCATAATGCTTTTCTGACACTGCTCTTTGAAACATTATTCTCAACTCCTTTGCCTGGGCAAATGACAAGCCACTCCCCAACATGCAAAGTTACTTCTGTCCAGGAAGGCTTCTTCTGTCAAGTGTCAGCACTAGAGCTATTAAAATGTCACAGGTCTTTTCATAAGAAACTACATTTCCAGAATTTTTGCTCTTCCTCTAGCCCCTCATTTCATACTTTAATCCTTCCACTCTCTCTCTGCTCCCTGCCCTGTCCCTACCACAACTCCCTCACAAACGAAGTGAACTTAAAGCAAATGAAGCCAATGAATTAATTGTAAGGCACAGACCAACCTTCCAGATACAAAAACTCCACTGGAAAAACAAAATCTCAGCATTCACTTTCATAGAATTCAGTTTGGAATTCACTACTATTGACAGGCAAGATCTGTGTTCTGTACAATACTGGGCATATACCTCAATAAATAAGTCAACCCATCTAAAGTTTGTTTCACCCTATTCCCATTTGAAATCATGTTCCCAACTTCCCCTTGTTTTAGGATACCTATAGCCCACTTGAGGGGCTTGTGACCAGGGTGTCAAGTACTTATTTCCCAAAGGCCTCCTGTGGACTTAGTATTAAATTTGATTTCCTGCATATGGCTGTTGCTACACTATCTTAAAACACATAATCTATCATAAGCTAGGAACAAACTGTCCCCAAACAGGATTCGCTAGAAAGCAAGGCCAGTGGAAAACATTTCCATGTTTCTTGCAAAGCATCTGGCTCAGAGCTTGGTTTTTGCCCTACCAGGGAGCAGCCTTACCGAGATCATGTTCCCAATGATGCAGCTATAAAGCTTGACTATCTCATCCTTGTCCAGCTTCTCATCTGCCATGTGTGTGTTGTAGATCAGTCGAAGCTGCATGAACGTAGCTATTAGGAACTGGTCAATGTGGCCAGACATGGCTTCTGCTTTGTCCTCCTGTCTGAGGACTTCATCAATCTAGAAAAAAAAAGACACCCAAAACAGATTAAAAGTTGATCTTGGTACAGAAAAACTAAATATAAGAAACTATTCCAAAGAAACTGCCCACTTACTCCACTAGTGGAGTGATCCGCTTCCTAAAACTTCACCTAAAAATTAGTAATTCTGTAGCGAGGTCAGCTGTGAAAGTCCAATCAGTAATATGTGCATGATCTCTTCTATAGCTGCAATTTGCAGCCTATACAAGACGGAGGATGCAAGATGTATGGATTCTATACTGGATTTGCTTTGTGCGTTTTTTCTACGGACTCTAGTCCCAAACAGCTAGAACTGGTTTAGAATGGTGAAAGGGTTACAAGGCAGGAAACGGGATTCCTACAGTGGGAATCTGCAAGGTGATTTCATTAAAACAGCAGCCTCACTGCCACAACATGGGCTGCATCACATCCAATAACCTGAACATATTTCCAGGTAGAAAAAGTAGTTTATAGTAAGTTACGTAAATGTAAATAACATAAATCACCCACTCCATGGTTCAAGATCTAGAGCTGACAAGAATATTGATTTGATAAGTTCCCATGCCTAGGATGGTCTAATTGGAAGTAGCGAGTCAGATGGCCCCTGTGCACATAGCTTTGTCATCAGGGAGATTCTGAGTGGGGTCCATGTCACCGGACATGGCAGCTCCACCGAAGTGCAGCTCATCACTCTCGCAAACTGCTGGTCTTAATTAAACATCAGCCAAATGTTCCTCTTACTTGTGCCAGAGCCTGGATGCTAGTATTGATGTCACCACTGGCTACCTGGGAGATGACAAAGTTGATAGTGGAAGCCGTGTTACTGTGCATATCATCAAAGTGTGGGGACACAGCACGGATCCTAGACAGTTGGAAGAAAAGGATTAATGAATTTCTGTGGAAAGAATTCTAACTTGTACTTCACAGGTGACTTGTAGCAACATCTCAGACACTTGACAAAGCAGGAATTTATCCTAACAGGGATGTCTGAGAAAGTTATTCCCATTTACAAATAATGAAAGGAGATGGTAGGCCATTTGTCCTAGTCTGTGACAGAGCTAGGAGTGCAACCTAAATGTGACAGTCTATGCTGTACTCAAATTCAGATTTTTCTTCCCATATAACCACAGGCAGCTCCCTCAGCTCTTCCAGACAGTAATAATGTGTTGTCATGGCAGCTTAAACATCTCCTTTTGTACTCTCGTTCCACAACATCAAATGTACCATCACTTTCAGAGTTGGACTCTTCCAATTCGTTCAGGTTTTACTTGCTCATGCTAGCTTTTTATTCAGTTTCTTAAGACTATCCTGAAAAGACCATTTCAGGTAGCTTCACATAGGCAGGGGGGTATAACTAAACTCACTTGGGCTCCGGAATCAGGACTGGCTCAAAAATGTCATCTAGTTTATGCTGTACAAGTGTTGGCATCTCACATCGGACTGTACCATTGTCATTCTCGATCTCATCTAGATCCAGCTGGAACTCCCGTGGAACTGCATGCATCGTCTCAGAATGGCCACTCATGTTGCGGGCTTGACTATAGGAACCAAGAGAGATGCATTTATTAGGTCTTAATACAATAGGCAAAAGTGTTAACACTAGCATCCAATGGTAGTCTTAAAGCTCTCATATCAGGATAGCCATTTTGAAGATCCAAAATGTATTCAGTCCCTTATCTGAACCCCTTATGGATTCCCCCAGCTGTTAGCAGTATAGGCTTGTGTAAGCCAGGAGAGCAGCTGCCAGTTATTTGCTTTTAAAGTTCACCTGAAAAGCTACCAATTTCCCCTACAGCCTTCCGTAAGTCACAAAGCAGCAGTGACAAGTGTACACCACCCTGTTATGACATATCCAGTGCCACTTAAGACTGTACTGATGGGCTATCCTAATGCAGCTTAGGTCTCTTTCATGGTTAAGAGAGGAAAAAATGCCTCAATTAATATGTCTAACTGAATTAGCAGCCTTACAAGATAAAAATCAGCATCATAAAAGGTTTGCAGATCACTATGTTAGGCATATGATTATTGAAGTGGAACATTCTACTATACTATTTTAACTGGGATGGGGTTGAAGGAAGGGGACTTTCCCCAAAGATTGAGTTAATACAGGCTGTAGGGTATTGTTACTGAGTATTATAGGTGTCCCAAGGTCAAAAAAATTCACAGGGCTTAGACAACTCTGCTGTATATCTGCTCAATCAATATCAAGTTTAAATGCAATGTATGGGAATGAACTCTCCCAGTATCTCCAGCAGCTGCCCAACATGGAGGTGCCATGTCTGCTAGCAGTTTGGGTCATAGTTGCCATTGGCAGAGGCATTTTATACTTTTACTTTTAAACCAGAGGTATTTACAAATAACCTAGAACTGGGCTGCGTAAACTAGTCATCCTTTGGAGGGGACGACTAGGGCAAAAGTTGAAAGATACAAGAGCCCTGCTACCAAGGAGTTAGTGGGCAGTACTTACATCCTATAAGTGCGATACATAATTCTGTCCATGGAGAAGCAGTGAAAGAAGGCACAAGACCATTTAGAAAGGATTCAAGACAGACAAGACAAAAAAAAATGAAGAATCAAACATTTTGTTTTGCAATATTTGGCCTGCTTTTATGACATGCAAAGACTGGGATTATGAGAACTAAAGTAACATAGCTGCACATGTTTTTAAGCACATACACTGCAGACACCACACAGAAGATCTCACTACATACCTGAGTTTGGAGGACATGTCCTCAGCTGATCCCTTACGCAGCATGCTAGTATTGGCACTGGTGGTCTGAAGACGCTGTGGTTTTTCCTCTACTTGCCTTGCTGGAGCAGCAGCTGGTCTCTTGGCTGACCTCTTTATTCTCTCCTCCAGCATGCTCATGTCTTTCTCAGAAAGCTGTCAAAAAGATGGTTTTAATTTTGCAAACACTCAGCCCATTTTACAAATCTCAGGTAGAAAGCTAAAAGACAAATGATCCTGCTACCACACTCCATGGTGACTGAGGTGCCATTTTAATGAGTAACTGGATTCAAACCTCAGCCCTCATACAACCAGCCTCAAGTAGTACTATAAATTTGGGGATAAAAAAAAAAAAGTGAAAATTGTAAGGCCCTCTTAGTTCAAAATAAAACTAGCTGCTACAGCCCACTTGCGAGCTGTCCTTGGTCCATACTAGAAAAGGGTAGCCTGAAGAGAAGCCATACAATTAAAAAGATTTTCTCAATCCCAGATCAGAAGTGGTAGCAATGCAGACCTTACTGCAATAAAGGTGCACTCAAAACACCAGCATGGAAGGGTAGCCACCCAGAAAAAGGGTGGCATGGGCAGGTAATGGCTGCATTACCTGTAACTCAACGTTTGTCTGACAATGGAAGAGCCCTTAGAATTTAGTTTAGCCTGCTCACTGCTTGCTACATAAAGTTCTCTTCAGTTATTAGTTAAGAGTTGTGCAAATCCACTGAAGTAGCTGTATACGACTTGGAGGCCGTTGGAAACAGAATTTTGCAATCTTTAGTCTGTGCTATATTTTGTACATCTGTTGGTAAAGCAATCAAGACTGAGTAGAACATCATGGATCCAAGGTAAATCAATACTGAGGTGCCTGAGAAATATTAGAGGCTTTAGACAATGGAATAGCAAGGGATGCCAAGAAACAGAAACAAAACAGAACACCGCTGCTGTACACTAAAAGCATTACAACATTAATTGAATAAATTGTAGCAGCTGGGATTTTAAGGAGCTTTACATTAGCATGGAAACGAAGGTGAATAGAAGGGAAGGTTACTTCAAAGGAGTTCCCATTTACAGAAACAAACTGGTAAGTTAAGAATGATTGCAGCTAGCCGTATGCCTCTTTTCAAAGACAAAGCTTAGACTTTCATTCACATGAGTCATCAGCAGTTTGCTTTACAATGATGTGACACTATTTACCAACAATGGAATCTCCAAGAAGAAATACCAATTAGCATTGGCTTATTCTTTCAATTATAAATGTGTCACCTTTGGTTACTAGAGATTAGAATACTCAATCTAGAATTAATCAGTTAACTTTTAGAGGATCTGCATCATAACATCAACCCCAAATCACCACAAGTTGAACTCTTGGCATTGATTTTGCTGTCAAAGGTGGGATGTGCCAAGACTGATCATTAGCACCACACACAGTGTGAACAGCTGCCTTATGCAGGGTTCAGAACTGATTAAGCTACCTCTCCTCCAAGACTTCTAGTCACTCACATTTCCAATCAGCTTGAACACCTGGTCTCCATGCACATTGTAAACAGTCACAATGGTGTTGAGTGCGGCATTGCGGACGGTGTTGTCCCGGTCGCCAATGTGAGCTGCCATCTCCTTTAGGGCTTTGCCTGGAGTTGGTTGGCAGACATTCATACCGTAGGATTCAACTAGACACCCCAACTCTTCCAGGCACTCTAAGGGATCAGGAGGAGACATTTGTGAATCAAAAAAACCCTTCAGGGTCAGTAAAAAGGAAAGCCTGTCAGTCCTGCTACCTCTGTCCCAAATGAGCTCAAAGTGTGGCAATGCCTTTGGCATCTGGCACCGTTGTGCTGAATTTAATGACAAAACAAAAAATCTCTCCACTTTTTGGGTGGAGAAGGACCAGCCCCCAAGGGTGGCCATGACACCCTTGGCAATTGAACCAATCCTGCCCAACTCCAGCTCCTCAGGGTACCCTCCCCCCCACCTCACTTTTGTTTCATCTCCCAGGCTTTGATGGAATCTTTGTTACTTTGGGAGGTCACTCTCAGAGTCCTAGAGGGAGCCTAATAGTCCTGCACTTGGCCTAGTTCAATTTGTTTAGCCAGACCCTCGGCCCACTAACTAAAATATTATGCAACAAACTGGCACAAACTGTTCCTTGCTGATACTAATCTTGTCTTAGGGGGACCAATCATGGACTCCAGATGCCCCATAGCCAGACCCAGGCCTCACAGGTCTTACTCCAACTCCATTCACAAGGCCCTTGGGCCCTACACTGGTTTCAGCTCACCAGGTCCCCGACTCTTGGCAGAGTTCAAATTGCCAAGTGCCTCCCAGGCACCTCTTGTGCACATCCAGGCAAGCATGCATGTGCGTTATGTGGTGCTGCCGACCCACATGCGGCGCTGTGCACCACACATGCAGGTGTAGCAGCATAGGTTTTGTTTGTTTTTTTGTTTGTTTGGGGGTTTTGTTTTTTTTTGGGGGGGGGGTTGACACTGGGAGATCACGGTGTAAAAAAAAAAACAAAACAAAAAAACCAAACAAACTCCGCACTAGAAAAAAGCAAGGTGGTGCATGTGGTAACAGCATGTGCTGCCTGAAACTGGAGCCTGACTAGCCAGAGCCATACTCCAACTGCCGGTTAGGTTCCCTGCTGCCAGATTGCCGCAGCTGGGTCCCAGGAAGCTATGTGCTGCTGCTATTTGTCTGGATGTGGCCCCTACAGCCACTCCCAACCCTCCAGTTAAATAGCAACATGAATTGTATAATAACCTACTTAACCCTGTGTAATTTCTTGAAGAGCTTCTCTTCAGTCAAGTCTGAGGCTCCTTACCAGAAGCCAGGATTATGACCCTATGCTTCACCCTCTTCCACTCACCTGACCTTACTCACTTCCAGTAACAGGGGGTAGGGGTTGTTACAGTGAGTAGGGACTGAGAAGACTCAGGGAGGAAGAAAGGGGGGAAACTTTTTAATCTGTTACCAAGTCACACCACTGCCCACCACCCAATATTTTCCATTACAAGAGATAAGCATGTTGGATAATTACTTTAATGATGCAATCTTTAATTGTAAAATTTAATGATCAGACAGATTAACAGGACAGGGCAGGAACAGGCCATTTTGGAAAGAAGTCCAAGTTCTGCACAGTTCAGTCATTTGTGAGTATCATGTCATTTGGGGCAAAGAACTAATGTTTCATCTAATATTTCAACTTTAAAAAAAAGGGTCCCCCAAGCACCTAGGAAACTGTTAGAGGCAAGTCGTGTAGAAACAGGGAGGGGCTACACACCACGAAGACCTTGGTTTCCCTTTCAAGACTAAACTGTTAACAGCTCCCAATTGGTTGACATAAGTCACCCAGGCAAAACTAGATTCTCTAAAGTCCTTTGGCATTGAGCAGGCTCCTGGCTTGGTAAGACACAGACCTTCTAATGATTAGAATAGAACCATCATGATGGGCAGCTTACAATGTATTCTTTAAAACTTTTCTGTAGTAATACCAAAAAGAATCTGAACAAGGGTTTTTTTTTAAGTTTTTGTTTGGGGGTTTGTTTGTTTTTTTGTTTTGGTGGTTTTTTTACATCCCTGCTTGCCCCTAGAAGAGTTATGCATTCAAGGGAAATGGCATTTGTAGGCAAAGCTCAGAACCTGTTGGTCTGATTCTACCCCAAAGGTCCCAGTCCATACTGCTATTCCTCACCTGCCCGCTGTTTGGAGTTTTTGGACTTTGTCCCCTCCATAAGGAAAGTGAACATTTTGCTGGCTGGATAAATGAGGCACATCCTGTTCAGGATGGCACGCACATCCTTGCGAACAACATCTTTTGGTTCCCCGACCTGGGTGAAGGAGAAGCAAACCACAGGACCAAGTTTTAAGCATTCCACATTGCCCACTGCACTTTGCCAGGTGTCTACACAATACCAGACAAACCTGGCTTAACCTTCAAAAAAAATGTAAACACTCAAGACAAGGACCTTTGAAAGGCAACTATGCAAAGTATTACAATGAACTGAGTTGCTACAGCATTTATTTGTGCCCTGGTGGCATCCATAAGTAGAACTGTAATGCCAATTTCTGTTAGTATATCATACCTTCAAAATAAGATATGGGATGAAAGAGGATGCTTCGTTCTCAGTAAGGTGGTACTCCTCCTGGCTCAGCAAGGTAAAAAGCAATTTAAGGTATTCAAGGGCCTTCATCAGAACACTTGTGTTGGTTTCAAAGAAGCGCAGTGTGAGCCACTTCAGAATTAGATCCAGGCAGCTAATAATTCCATCTTTTTCACTCTCCAAGTGCTTGAAAGGAGGGGGGGGAGGGAGGGGAAGGTGAAAAAAACCCACACACATCAGTTTGTGTACTTCAAAATATGGCCTGAACAAATGACAAAGCATACATAAAAGCTGCATCTAGTAGCATAGTACATATTTATATGTTATTTCCTGCTGATGCAGGTGTTAAGTCTAAAATTCTTGTTTTAGGCCTGAGAGGCACATCAACTGCATATACACGTCACAGCTCCCTCCCCACCAAAAAAACAACTATATTAAAGTTATGGTCCTTCTGAACATGGTCATTTGGGTTTAATTTTCTCAGTAAAGCAAGCTAAACACAATGACACTTCTTACCTACTCCTGACTCTTTAAGAACTATTTAACACAACTGAGGCAATGCTTCTGTGGCACAGAACACCCAACATTTTGGCGGCTCCTGTCGCAGGTCCATTACTCACCTCGATCATAACAGTCAATGCCTTGTTGTGGTGCTGAAAGTCTGCATGAAACATCTCATCCTGTAGCCACCTGGCAACACAGCTGGACATCTGAGTCTTTAGCTGCTCGATATATTCGTCACGGGGAGTAGTGAAGTTCCATTTCAACACCTGGAAAAAACAAAAAAACAAAGCACTCAGAACTCAACGCAAGTAATTCACTGCTTTTTACCAAGCTGACACGAAAGAATAAACCTCCAAGTCTGCTGTTTTTTAATAATATAAAACAGTAAACTCTATCCCATCACTAAAAGAGCACAGATATATAACACTGCCCTTATTCTAACATTATAAAAGCCTACGTCTGTCTGTCTGTCCGTAACACTGTATTCGCACTCCAATTGGCTGACGGAAACAGTCAGAGTGCTCCAAGCATGGGGAGCACTGCTATGATTCCAAAGCTGCAACGAGGACCGGACAGGGGGTGTGGGAGCTGGGGCCAGCAGCACTGGTCTCGGCTCCCCTGCCCCACCCCCTGCAAGAGGCAGAACAGCAACAGCATGGGACGTTAAGTGGCAGCACTCCATCCCAGCCCCCTTCCTTCCCCACCCCTCATCAATCTTGACGGACAATTGGCTAGTATAGCCATAAGAATGGAAGCAGCCATGCTTCTCCACAGCATTTGGTAGTACTCTAACAAGGCAAGATTTTCCTAGTTCAGGAAATCATCTTTCAGCCATGCCTGTAATGTGCCAGTTCAACCACTTAGGTTCCCCGACGATGATTGATGCCCCTATAAATTATGGGTTTCAAGGTATAAACTTGCAAATAGCGATCACTAGCATTTTTCATAAGAGTGGATTTCAGCAACAGGGGTTGATAAGAATAACAAAACCTAATCCTTTTCTAAAAGTTCATACTTAGTGACTGAATTATCATGCTTGCAGAGTAGGACTCATGTCCATCAGTCAAATCTTAGCAGTCTTTTGTGCTTTAGTGTTTGGTTCAGTCTTGGAGCACTCTTAAATTAGATTGAAAGTACATCGTTTTCTTATATCATCTAAAAACTTCTGTGCTCCATAAACAGCCTTTCAGTTGGTCTTCTGCTCTTTAGGTGAGGACTGCTACTCATCTCCTTAAGTAGGATGCTAAGCTCACAGGTAAGAGATCAAGTACTTACTTATAGAATTCAAGGTGCTAAAAAGAAAGCATGCTCAAGCTCTCCCTCACCTTCAATCCTTTCTCATCTCTCATTCTCTGCTCTTTCCCATTTGGGACGATGATAAAAACAGGACCAGATTTGTCTTCATCTTCCTTCAGGTTAGGTTTGCTTGGTACTTTCTTCCCTTGAATACCCTGAAAAACAAAAGACCACTGAGGAAACAGTACCACAAAACCCATATACACGCCATCACTCCAAGTGATCCCATTCCAAGCACCGGACATTACCACACCATCATGCTGGACAAGTGTACGAGACCCAGGCAGAAGCTGGAAAACTATGTTTGTTAGAATCTTGAGGTAAATGCTCTGCTGCAAGTGGAAGCAAAACCCAGTACAAAGTGTGTGAAACAGCCTCTTGTGACACAGGACATCTCAGAGTTGGCCAGTGCACAAGTTACCCAGATATCTAAACCCAATTTGGTACCTGTTTGATGGCTCTGTTCTTTGTCAGACCGGAACTGCCTTTGGTGGGGCTTGTATTAGCTTTGGATAGGCTCGTATTGCCCTTGGACATACTGTTATTACCATCAGACTGCTGCAACAGGCCACAGAAAAGGCTTTGTGGTTGGACAGTTCTTAATACTTATCTCTAAATCACTCCATTAAGGCCCCCCAAGCCCACTGCATGCTCAGCAAGAACATTTTAGCTTAAGAGTTTAGATGAAATAATTAATCTGAAACATGAACATTTACAAAGGCATCCTCACTAAAATCTCTGAACAGTCAACTCTTTTACTTCAAAGAGGTGAACAGGCAAGCAGAACAGGACTTTCAATTTCTGGCCCACACAATAGCAAGACAATGAACTATGATATACTATCAATAAAAGAACAGAGTGAATGCCATAACTCAAGTACAGCCAGCTGAGGCTACCATTCCGCTCCTTAGCATTCCCTTCACATACTGTCTTAGAGAGAAGGATTTCCACTTCCAATGTCAGAGTTGACCAAAAGATGCAGTGGCAGCATAGTAACTTACTGGTTGAAGTATCACGCTACAGTTCCAGAGGTGCAAATTCAAGTCCTGCTCTGGACCCATGACAAATAAAAAAAACACCACCACAAAATTCCCACTTCACTTTGCAATAAACAGGTACCTGGCCATTTAGGTTGGGGAGTCCAAGGCAGCCAGATGTGATGCTAGTTTCACGCCTTTGCGGGCTGTTAGCTATGAAATTGCTATTCCTGTACTATGCTAGCCCAACGGACCATTAGGCTTTGGTGGACCATCTCTCTGCTATGGATTCAATTACTGTTCCAAGCTAAAACTTTACAGCTAGATACTTACTACAGATTTTAACATCTAAATCTATAATAGGGTAAAGCAGCCAAGCAGACTTGGAGACAGGTAGGTTCAGCCCCAGCAAGTTTCTGGTACAGCTGTGGCTGTGCTGACAAGAACAAAAACAATTATAAAAGCACATCTAGAGAACAGATCTGAAAAAAAGACTCCTTTGGTTTAAAATCCCTGATAGCCTGACACAGACCCTCCTTGTAAAAGAAGTGCATATTACAGGGTTTGTTGGAAAGCTAAAAATCCACAAGAATAATCCATTAGTAGTTATTAATCATATGTTTGGAATCCCCATACCTTGGCTTTAGAGGCAGCTCCTCCTGCTTTGGCCTTTTTTGGGTCAGGCTTATACTCCATGGTGCTGGACCCTGAATCGTCAGTGGGTGCTTGGGAACAAGAGAGTATTTCAAATATTTTACAAAGAATGAGCCCTTCCATAAATTCACACGGAGCTCACCTCAGATTTTCCAGTCTTACTGCAGAGAAGGTAAAGCTGCTTACTGAGGCAACAAATCCCTTTAAAGTTACAAAATGGGGGATTTTAGACTCAACAGGGAGCTTGCTTATCTGTGAATTAAAAGCTAAGTCTTTGCAAAGTCCATCACTATTAAGAAAGAAATCTCTCATATCTGAACAACCAGTAAAATAAAGGGTTCCACACTGATTTTCCTTCTTCCTCACTATTAGTATGCTGTTGTTCTTAAAAGGGCAAGCTTTGTCAGAACAGGGATGGTTTTTTTCTGTTGCAGAATTAAGCCTCCATGTGAACACTAATTCAGAACAGAAGTGACATAAACTGATTTTTCCTAAAGCAAATTAGCCAATTCAAACTAAAGCCAATTTCATTCTGAATGGAGATTGAGCACATGGAGGCTTAGTGCATTTAACTAGTTCATTTTAATTCATGCATATTGGCTTCAACATCCTCATGCAGAAAAAGCCCAAGGCCAAGAAAGTGTCTTGAGTCCAATGAAAGGTGCTTCAAGTTCAAAAAGAATTGAGAACGACTGTACTAAAGGAACAACTTAGTCACCAAAGTCACAAAAACTATGAAGAAATTATGTGGTTCATGATGGGAGAACATGCACAGGATTATGGGACATGCAGTTCAGCCAGAGAAGCTGGCCTACAGGACAGAATGAGGGTGCTAACCCTCCACACTAATTTCCACAAGGCAGTTCTCCCCAGAAGCCAAAAAGGACTCTGAAGGCAACTGTTTAGCTGTTTCATTTATTTTTTACTTTTCTTCCTCAACTCTGCTGTTAAATTTCCTATTCATTTCCAGAACAAAATCATTAGCCTTGGATATTACAGATTGGCTCTACTCCTATCCTAGTCCTCACACTATGCAAGCAAAGGCTTTCCCCAAAAGTACCAGCATCTTACAAAGACTGGGTTTTCAAGTTTGCATGACTGAGTGCTGAAGGGAAAGGTGAGGCTCAAGTCAGTCTTTTCCAGAGAATCTCTTCCTCCCCTCACTTTTTCCACCATTAGGGGGCCTGGAGATTACCTGATGTAGACTGGAATTTGGCTGGTGCTGCTCCTCCTGCCATCCTGGAAGATGCCTTAGCAGGAGCAGCTGGTTTGGCTGGCATGTTGGCTTTGGCCTTCTCAAGCATGGTCAGGACCTGGTCTTTGGAAGTAGGCTAGAGAGAAACCAATATAATATAAGCTATAAACAGAAGTTAAATAGATGCATATTAAAAGGTGCATCACAAAAGAGGCTAAGCAGAAAGAAGCTTTGTCTGAAAGACAGAGCTTTTTAGATACCTTGTTTTGAAATAGAGGCAATTCCTATGAATGTAGTTACAAGATATTTAGAATGTCACACAGCGTGTCAAGTTAAAAAAGAAATTTATATATGAGACTGTGAAGAGTAAAACCTGTCGTCAGAGAAGATGTTTTAAAATTCCAGGTCCCTAAAGGATCATTTGGTTGCTAGCTACAAAGCACTAGGGAGACATTTATTCAACTGCAAGCAAGGACGTGTAGAACAGTATTTCTCAACCTTTTAAATAGCAAGAACCCCCTGACTTGTTAAAATTTTCAGAAGTACCCCAACACTCAATTTTACAGGGGATTTTATATTTACAGACTAATGTGTCCCGTATGTTGGAAGATGGGCTGTGTATATAAGGCCATGACATTACAGATGTCTAAGCTAGTGTGAGTAGGGTTGCCATCTTTTATACCAGGGGTGCACAACTCAAGTATGTACCTGGGCTAGAGGTGATGTTGGCCAAAACTAGGAGGGCTGAACACCAAATTATTACTGGGGAATTTAAAGCACTGCGCAATGTGTGGCACACCAAATTTTTTACCATAGTTTTGAAAGGAAGGGACAAGAAAGAGGAAAAGAGGGCAAGAGAGAGTGCTGGGGTACCCGAGTACCCCCTTGCCTGTGTCTCACATACCCCCAGAGTTACATGTACCACAAGGTTGAGAAACTATGGTGTAGAAGAACAGTAAGGCAGTGGAACAGACTGCCTAGTAAGGTTGTGGATTCTCCATCACTGGAGGTGTTCAAGAGGAGGTTGGACAGCCACTATTGGGGATAATCTAGGTGCAGCTAAACCTATGCTCTACCATGGGTATTTCCTATGTTTCTGGGCTTTGCTGGTTGCCCCTCCCCCTCTTTCTGCTACGCGTGTCAGTGTGCTTTTAAGCCTTCCTCAGAGGCAGGGAGTTGGATTAGATACCTTTGGGAAGTCCCTTCCAGCCTTGCCTCTGGGAGGCTCCTGCCCTTCAGTATCAAGACTTGACAGCGATAGATGAGACCTTCCTGAAGGTGTCATGAAAAGGCCTCTCAAAATAGTCTAATCCATAAGGGACTACAGGAGTTCAGGATACCAAGCAGGTTGCACCAATACAGTTTGAAGGCTTTGCAGTGCTTGAGAGTTTAGAGTTCATGTGGAAATGAGCATTAGAAATATTTGTTTATGAGTTGTAAATTCTAAGTGAAGCAAGAGTTCATCAGTTAACTGGCCTAGATCTCTGGTACCTCATAATTCCTATCCCGTATGTCAGCAGTACCCTAGTCCTACAGACAGTATCCTTGGAATAAAGGAATAGAGCAAGGAGGTGTGTGGACAGACAAAACAAGTGGATATATCAACTTAAAAATAAATAATAAAAAAAGAAAATCTGCATGGGGACAGAAAACCCAGGGTCATGATGCTATACAATTTGTTTTGGCCATATCCACAGGGAAAACAAAGGCATTTCAGGCCTACAAAATTAGCAGAGATTTCTGCAAGTTTATGTAGTTCTAATAAAATGATCTTATGACCTATTTAGCAAAATTACATTTGCTATATATTACAGTTTACACCCACTTTTATCCAAGCTCACACTGCCATCCCCAGTTTAAAGTTAAGACCACAATACCTTCAGCTTGCCAGTGGCTTTAGCCATCTTCTCGAAACCAAGATGCATCATAAAGAATGGCAGGGCATCCTGGGCCTTTTTACGCACATCCCCATTTCGATCCTCTAGACAGGAATACAGATGAGGCACGCACAAAAGCAGATCAGAAGGAACTGAACGGAGGGTAGGTAACTTTTCAGCCAGCCATCCCAGAAGCTGGAAGAAAGCATAGATAAAGCTTTGCTCTTTTAATATTGTTGCTGTTGTCTGGAATACTTAAGTGGGGATGTGTCATCAGCAGGCTTAATAGGAGCAAAATTTCTCGCATCTGCCCTCATAGTCAAGAACATGCCTGGCTCAAACTTGGCACTTGAAATCACCTGTGTCTTCTTGAATATGAAAGTGCAATCCACAGAGGCAACAAGGCTTCAATATGCAGCTGACTTGATTCTAATTGAAAGGTTTCATCCCCAGCCTAGACTTCCAGAGTTCACAGACTGTACTTCATGTACAAAAATGTGACCAGCATTTCAAAGTACATATTGCTTTTGGTCAGCACTTAGTTCCAGTAACATCCCAAAACCTCAGTCCTGCTCTTATCCAGCATTTGGGCAAGAGGCAGAGTCATTCATTTTTGGTTTGTCTTCTTTAAAAAGTTTTGTTTAAATTTCAATACAAGCAGAGAGAGTGCTGCTTATTACTATCCTTGTCATGTTTGTCAGTTTCAGTACTGAAATTGCATTACACATTTTTTACCCTCATGGTGGCCCTGGTATATTATTGCAGTCTGCCTCATCTTATCCCCATTATTTTTGGAACTCTTTACTGTGGCTAAAAGGCAGTTCAAAGGCACAACAAACAACTCAATGTATACTACCAGTCTTTACCTCTTGTCTTAAGAAAGGATTCTCCTTTTTGAGCTCCTCTGACAAGTCTTCTCCTTCCAACCACTCTTTCATGCCAGTCTGTTCTGCCCACGCATTCACAGTTGCTAGTGCAGTAGCACGGACATTGTTCTGCAGCAAAAACCAAGATTTAAAAAGGATAATCCTACAGAGGGTTCAGAATATCCAAGTAAGGGAATTTCTGGGATCATTCATTCAAGCAGAAGGGAAATCCTTCTGTACCAAGATCTCCAGGCCTCCCATTTTTGTACACTGCTGTACTAAGTTTCAGAGTGAACTACTGTTTGTGATGGTATGAGACATGGAGATGTTTCTGAAATATACACACTGACTTGGACTTAATTTTTGTTTAACATAGTAATTCATCACTCACAGAAAAAGACTAGAAGCATCTCAAAGTGTTTTGTCTGCTTACAAGATGGTTAAGAAACAGGGTTAATACTTTACATGAAAGTTAAAGAAGTTTAGCAAATTGTGAAACCAAGGCAATAATCAGGAGACAAGTGGGTTACAGAATCAGTTTAAGGCATGAATTGATCCAAAGCAGGTATCAGGAGACCAATATCCCATTCATTACTTCCAGCATAATCCAATACTGTTCAACAACCCTTAGAAGGAAGATGCTGCTTTCCCTAAAGCCACTAGTATAATTTTTAGGGACAAACCAGACAGAAAGAACCACTGCTTAAGGAAATGCCAGGTTTAAAATTGCAGTGTAAATATACTTGCATTGTATGTATACATGCACCCCATTTGTGAGAGAATAGATTCTGTTAGCTAGCAGCATTCACTGGGATTACCTACACAGCCAAAACTTCCTTATGCTTTCAGGAGGAAACACAAAAAAAGGTAGAGTAAACATGACCCTCCTTTACGTCCCTTGCAATTCAAAGTCCGTAAGAGCAGAGGACTCTGAAGTAGGGCAAGAACTTGCGAGCTCCACACTGATATCCAATAATTCCACTTACTGTAAGGTGTTATCCCTCTAAACTATTTACTACTACAACTGTCAGAGACAGGATACTGGGCTAGATGGACCACTGGTTTGACTTAGTATGGCACTTATATATGGAACATAAGAGCGCAACTGCTTACTCTAACGCCAAAGCAAAAGAAGCCATGATGTTTTGCAGTAGAACCATTTCCATGGTTCCCTAGCTAACTGCAACCCACTTAAGTCCCAAGTTGACTAGCAGTCACCTCTCCCAGGGCGAAAAAAAAAAAAAAATAAAAATCACACAGTCCTCCCTTCAGGTTGGGCTCATATGGCATTTATACACGTACCTTTGTCTGTTCCAATGTGCCAGAAATCCCGCACGTCGGAGCAGACTCAAGTAATCAAGTTAGCAGATCATGTGAGCCAACACACCCAGTGCTGCGTCGCATACATTTGCATAAATGGCAAAATGCACATCAGCGCGCAGAAAATGGTAGCGGTGCGCTTTTGGACTAACACACCTTCGATTCATTTTAGTTCAAACGTGCACCACTACCATTTTCTCAGCGCTGACGCACATTTCTAAATCTTACCCATCGCAGTAATGCAATCGCTGGGGGGAAGGAGGGAACCAATACAATAGATTTTAAAAGCAGATCATCAAGTCCAACCCCCTGCCATGGGCAGGAAAGAATGCTGGGGTCAAACAACCCCAGCAAGGTGTCTATCTAGCCTCCTTCTGAAGACCCCCAGAGTAGGAGTGAGCACCACTTCCCTTGGAAGTTGGTTCCAGATCCTAGCAGCCCTGACTGAAGTAGTGCCTCCTGATATCTAGCCTGAATCTACTCTCCATCAACGTATGGCCGTTATTCCTTGTTACTCCTGCTAGTGCTCAGGGGAACAGGGACTCTCCAAGCACCTGCTGGTCCCTTAGCCAGTTTATAGATGGCCACCAGATCCCCTCTCACCCTTCTCTTGTGGAGGCTGAACAGGTTCAGGTCCTGTAGCCTCTCCTCATAGGGGCTGCCCTGCTGCCCCGATCACGTGAGTGACCCTCCTCTGGACCCTCTCGATGTTGTCCACATCCCTCCTGAAGTGCGGTGCCCAGAATTGGACGCAGTACTCCAACTGCAGCCTGACCAATGTTGCACAGAGAGGAAGGATCACTTCCTTGGACCTGCTTGTGATGCATCTGTGGATGCACGACAAAGTGCAGGTAGCCTTCCTGACTGCGTCCCCACAGACTACAAGATGAACATGGGCTGCCAATAATGACTCCAAGATCCTTTTCTGCCTCTGTGCTGACAAGGGAGTTCCCCAGCCTGTAGGTATGCTGCTGGTTCTCTCTCCCTAAGTGCAGTACCCTACACTTGTCAGTATTGAATCCCATCTTATTTTCATCCGCCCACCCCTGTAACCTGTCCAGATCCAATTGCAGCATGTCCCTCCCTTCTACCGTGCCCACTTCACCCCACATCTTAGTGTCACCTGAGAATTTGAACAAGGTGCTTTTCACCCCCTCGTCCAAGTCACTGATGAAGATGTTGAACAGCGAGAGCCTGAGGACCGAGCCCTGGGGGACCCCACTGCCCACATCCCTCCAGGTCGAAAATGACCCGTCCACCACCACTCTCTGGGTGCAGCCCTCCAGGTCATCATTTCAGTATTACTTTGCCTGGCTCTGACCTCTCAGCAGCAGACCAATCTGCTCTTCCAATATTGCTAAGCTAGATCTGTTTTTTATGAACTTAAATAATAAAGAGCTAGATACTACATGCATAAGTAAAGTGTACTGTATGCTACAGAAATTTTAAAAAAAGAGAGAACTATCAGCTTTAACAACACAGGCAGAGACTCATATAGATGGATAGTGAAGTTACAGTAATTTTGAAAATGGAGTTTTAATGGGGTTTAAAAAGCTTTTGAAATAAGAACTCACCTACCTTTAAACAGTTAGATCAAACACTAAAGACTGCTCTCAAGAAAAGAAGGGTAGTGTAGGGAACTGCAGAGGAAGGACCTGCATTCCTAAAGAAAATGTGGAGTGATGGCTTACCTTACTGTCCCCTAGGACTGTAATGATAGGAATACCCAGGTTTTTCACATGCTGCCTGATGTTTGGGCCCACTGCTATAGCTAGCTGCTGGAGAATGCTCAGTGTTTGTTGTACCTGGAGAGGCAAAAAAAGTCTGAAGTTGGCAAGTGTTAAATATAAATACTCTGTGCTCCAGATTCTCCTCCAAGATACAGTGCACTATAAAAATCACATTGCTGTTTTATGTCCAAAAGCCCTGCTGGAGTCAGTCTAGGTAATACTTCTCCTTGAATTAGTTCTTCCATTTGCAAACAATTTCACATACAGCTGAAAGCTGTTGCCTATATTTTATGTCAATTTTAAGAACCCCAACACTAATTATTTTCAGGCAAAGGTAGTTTAAATTTACATTTGTCACAATGAATGTTTACACTGCATATAGAGAGAGAGCTATAACATATTTCCTAATGGGAAGAAACAAATTTAAGAAACAGAGGAACTGTCAGATGGAGGAATTGAAACTACTCAAAATCACTGACTTGAATGGATTTCTGTTAAATCTTTCAAGAAAGAAGGTGGGTTCATTCTTCTCCCCATCTGACCCCAAGAAGGAAATGAAGTTAGCTAGATCAAAGGTGTTGAAATCATTCACACCAGGTAACCCAGAAGCAGTGGTGGCATTAATCCCCCCCAGCCGTCAGAGCTGCTGTTTCAGTGTGGTTCTGGAACTTGAGAGTAAAACATTGCTGCTGCTGCTCCCCCCTGAAAACCCAGATTTCAACAGCAGGTGAGGTGGGGGGGAGGGGTCGAGTACTGTTAACTCCCTAGGTTCCAGAACTGCGCTGAAAGAGCAGCAGGTATTAATGCCATGGCCCTAGAGGCTCAAGCAGCCAAAGCAACAAGCCCCATGGGTCAAATTCAGTCTGTAGAGATAAGCAATCCAAGCCACAAGAAGCCCCAACAAGCTGGATGTTTGATACCCTTGGGCTAGATAAGTTTAAAGTTACTGCCATTGTGATTTTGATTAACATACCAAGATTTTATTGGAGTCATTGAGGCGAGACTTCAAAGCAGCTGGAAGTTCTCCTAGATTTGGCTGTATGAACTTGGCATCATTAATGATGCTCGCCACTTCATCTAGACCTTCCTTTCGGATCTTCCAGTTTTTGTCACCAATCTTAGACACCAGTTCACTTGTAATCTTCTCACTATTAAAAAAGAAAAAGCAAGCATAGCTTAATCCCTTACATTTAGTTCCTTTTATGACCTATTTAGTGCAACTATAATACAATATGCTCCAGAGAACACACAAAGATTGCAGCACGCTAGACAAGAAGCACTTAGGATAGAAAGATGGCATTTTAGAAAATACAGAAGAAAGGGGCAGTCTTTAGCTTGTAGAATCAAACTCACCTGATATCTGCTCTTGGAAGGAGATCCACAACATCACTCCCTACATCCTCCTGCTCTTCTTCCTCACCATCATCCCCATTGCCACCACTGTGCCTGGAAACGCCTCGAGTTGGGGCTGGTGTGGTTTGTCCCTGCATCTACAAATGATACATAAAGTCAATCTTTAGCAAATGCTGGGAGAAACAAGGCATTTAAGAATCTTGCATTTGAAACTGTTCACAAACACAACCACAAATTAAGTGGTCAGAGCAATGGATTTTCGAGCTCCCAGTGTACTGCTCCAGTACAGAAATAATGGAAAGCCAAAACAGTTTCTTTGAATAGCTAATTACACTCAGAAGTTTTGAGGGCTGACTATTTTTTTTTTTGAAAGATAGCCAGGATAAGCAGCCCACTGGAGATTTCTAAACCAAGAATAAGTGGCACTTGTAGGTGTTTGTTAAAAGAGTTAAGTCCTGCAGAGTTACCTTCTCAAATTCCGCATCTATTTGGGAGAGAAGAGCTGGCTTCTCATCCTCAAAGAACATTCGCAGAGGGGGACCCACATAGAGATACATGACTCCCAACAACGTAATAGCAGAGGTCCTTACAGCCTGCCAGAAAAGGACAAAAGTATTTAAGATTTTAGACTAAATGTATTAAAAATTTCAGACGTAATCCTTAGTTACTCACTGGGTTAGTGGCAGCAAGAGCTGTTTTCACATTGCTAATGAAAGCTTTGACATTCAACCTGAAAAAAAAAAAAAAGGAGAAAAGCACATATGAACGTGACAGCAAAAATATTGAAGCACCAGCAAGAGACATCAGCTACAGCTGGTTATAGAACAGAGGCAAGCATGAAATAGAATGGAACATGACAAATGTCTAGTGCTTTGAGGTTTTTTGTTAATTAGCCCAAAGCTACAAATGCAGCTTGTATGTTTCAAAAACCAAAACCAAAAAAAACCCCAAACACCACTGCATGATTTTTCCATTTGCCATTGAACTGGAAAATCCAAAACAGAGCAATTTATTTCCAACTTGAAGACAGCTATTTTGTTGCTTGAAGAAGAATGATGATTTACTCTACATTAACTAGTTCTTCTGAGATGCAAGCGTGGGACCCATTGTAGGTGCTCATCAGGGATCCTGGTTTTCCCTGATAAAAAAAACAACCCCCCACAAAAAACACAAACAATTTCTCTCATAAAAAACCTCAAATCCATGATTAAAATGAAAGGCCACTATCTATATCTGTTGAACACAATGTTTTCTTGATATAATAAATACCTATAAATTTTGGTATTTGATTTGGGGTTATGGAAAAATCAGAGCTCCCCCTGCTCACAGAACTCAGGTCCAGACCCCTCATTGCCAAGCCATAAACAGCCCTAGCCCCCCACCCAAACAGCCTTGCCAGTGCCCCTCACTCCCCTCCTTGGCCCTGCCAGTACGCCCCTCACTTCCCCACCCCCCGCCTGCCAGGACTACAGGGTCAAGGACCTGGGTCCACAGCCTGCAGCACCCAGCAGCAGCACCTGGGCCCTGGCTGCCACCTGCAGGAAGCAGCAGCTGCAGAGCACAGCCTGCCCCTGCCCCCCACCCCCCTCTCTGCAGGCTTGGGGGTGAGGGGTGGGGAGGGGAGCAGGGGGGGACCCACATCCCCAGGTCTGTGCCCAAGACAGAGGGAAGGCTGCTTGTTGCAGGCTCAGGCTCCCTGCCCTGCTGGCCTCCACAGGGGACTCCGCAGCCTGGTGGGTGTGACCCAGTGATGCAGGGCAGGGTGGGGAAGCTCCTTGCTGCTGAGAGCTCTGTACTGCCCTGGCAAGGTACCCCCTCCGCTTTCTCACACATGCTGCTGCAGGATTGGGGGGGGGGGGGGAGGTGGCACCTGGCTCGCAGCAGCAAAGAGAGCCCTGTCCATAGCCACACCAGGTCTGCAGAGGCCCCGGGGGAGGAAAGCGGGGGGGAGCCTGCACCTGCCCCGCCCCGCATACAGATCTGGGGGTGTAAGGCCCCCCCCTGCCCCTTGGGGGTGCACGCAGTGGCGGGGAGCCGGCCCTCCCCCTCCCCTTCCCCTTCCTGAGCTCGCAGCAAGCACCAGGCGGGAGTGGGGACAGAGGGCTTCAGTCCATAGCCCTGGCAGCTGGGGGCCTTCTCCTGCAGGGTTGGGGAAGTGGGATGCACAAGCAGGGCCAAGGGGATGTGGGGGAAGAGGGGCATAGAGCAGGGCCAGGGGGGCCCGTGGGGTGCCTTCAATTTTAATTGGGGTTTTTTAAATCAGAGAACTTGCATTTTTTTTTAAACCAATCAGAGAAAACCAGGATCCCTGGTCATGAGATATTCCTAACTGGATTGAAGACTGAATAGCCACCTGTAAGACAAGACTGAGTCAGCCAGTACAGAGCCACCAGAATGATTATGGCTTTGTTTCTGATTATTTAAAATCACCATGAGAAGGGGGAAATTGTGGAAAAAGTCAACAACTAGTCTAATTGTTAAAGGAGAAAGATAACCAGTAACAACCACTGATCTGGGCTGGGCTGCCTCAAACATTAGTTGTCCTTGGTATAAACATGAGGCATCCTCAGTGATGGAATAACACATCATGAGGAATCTATGCAGGGGGCACTCATGGATGGCTACTGACTGCAGACTAAAGCAGCCTAGAGTACCAGCTCCCTGAAGTCAGGACCCACTGGTGTTTCCTATTCTGACAGCATCAGTTCCAGAAATCAATGACTTCCTGACAAGAGGAGTGGGTGCGCTCTTGATTCGTTTGTGTAGTATAGTGATTCTGAACTCGGGTGTCAGGGAACCCTGGAGTACTTTGACAGCTTTTGAAAGATGCCACCAAGAGAGGAGGTAAGCAAGATAATTGCAGGCTCCTGTGAGGAGCTAAGTGCTGCCTCTTTTCTTCATATTGACCAAGCTAACACCCCCACCTTCTCATCCTACCACCATGGCTCCCAAAAACTGTGACAAAACAAAACAAAAACAAAAATTAAAAACACGATACCTATAAGCATGAAGGAAGACTTATTCTCTCATGTCTTTCTTCTATAGAAAGATATAACTTAAAGTACCAAGACGCACATGTATCCGCTCTTGTTAATCTTGTCCTTACCACCCATGCCATCTCACACTTCAGTTTGCAAGATCTCTGGGACAGGTATGTATATCTGTATGCAGTGTCTAGCACACTTTAGGCAGCTATTAAAATAATAGTCCAATATTCTTCTGTTGTTGTTAGGGAGTGATGCACTTACGTACGTGAAACACGATCCTTCCACAGACAACAGTGCTTGTATTTGGGCTACAGGAACAGCAGCTTACTACACGCACTTATGGCAGCAGACGAAAGAAAAAGTTTCACACCAGACTAAGACCCTATGTCTTCATAGATGTTTCCACCCTAAAAGCATGAATTCAAATTTCCGTTCACTATTTCAAGACTTACCCAGAAAAGCCAAACTCTTTAATTGCATTTGAGAGCCAGTTCAGGGTTTCTGACTGGTTTTTAGGATTCTTCTGTGAGAAAGCCATGGCCATAACCTAGAACAGAAGGGAAAATTTGCATCTTTATCCCACTAACAGGCTATGACAAACCCATAAACAGAAACAAAACACCTACTAAGATTTTGCAGAACACTTAACTGGATCTCAGGCATAAGAAGAAAAGTCTTCCATGTGAATGGTACTGGTGTTCCCCACTCCCTACCTCCCCCAATATTGAAGTCCTACTGTGACTCACTGACCTGTTCAGCAGTCCACGGCAACTGACATGCCTCTGCTATTGCTGTCATAGCTTCCTTTGCATTACTCCCACATTTTACATCACCAATCTTGTCCACAAGACCATCCAACACAATTTGTGCTGATGTTTTGGAGAAGTTTCCTTTCTGTGCAATCAGGGCAACTATGTGAAGCTTCATCTGCATCACCTGGAAAGGGCAAAACAACACTAAGTAAATTCACTTGTGCTACTACATATTCTAGTCTGGGCTACAGGGTAGTTCAAACTGACTTGAAATCCTGTCAAATGGAATTTGGCTACCTCCCCAAATGTAGTAAATAGGTTCACAAACACTTTGGACTCACATTAGTATCTAGTGCAGTGGTTCCCAACCTTTTTTTGCCGCAACCTGCTGCCTGGAGCAGAGTGTGCGGCCCAAGGACAGGGGAGCTCCCAGCAGATGGCACAGCTTGTCCTGTGGATGCGGCACCACTGGCACTGCACCAGCAACCCTCATTTGGGTCACTACCTGAGGATGGGAATTGCTGATCTAGTGGAATACAGGATTAAAATCTTTGTTTCTGACACGTTAACATGGTTCATCTTAAAACCTAGTTTACCATGCATTATGGAAAGCTTTTAGCATATCATTCAGCTTGAGCAATAGAATTAAGCCATCAACTAGCTAAACAATTTTCAGACACAACGACATTCGAAGTACCTCATAAGAATGGCAATACTATTCCCATTATACAGATGGAAACAAAGAGCAGATCAGCATCCTGGTATAGCTGGCAAGTTTCTGTGGTAACAATGAATCTTTTGAATTCTAGTCACCTACCGTTCTGACTGGACTGCTGTCTTGTTTGAACTTGGGAGAAAAGCACAAATCCTTGAGTTGTACCATCAAATTCTTTTAGAAAATGTAGCTATGCCAATTTTGTGAAGAAAATAAATCACTTTATAAAAAACTGATCTTCCGAGCTAATCTCAAAAGGAGAAAGGCACAGTTCCCTCTCATGCTTTCCAAAGGCTCTAAGACTGCTCTACATACATCCCTTAGTGAAATTTTTCTTTACAAAAAATATTCTCTATTATGAAGGTGAAATTTGTTCAAACTTGCTGAACAGAGTAAAAGCATCTTCAGCTCACCAATGAGCAAAGCTACTATTAAAAATGAAATGTTTTGGGGGTTTTTTTTAAATCATCACTGCTTGCAAAATGCAGCACCTTCAGCCACTGGCTTTAAAACCAAGCTACTGCATGATAAACTCCCCAAAATAAACCTGGAATAAGTTTATTTTCCATAAAAACCTAAATCCGGGCCCAAACAAAAGTAACAGTATTTCTTTAAAAAAAAAAAATCTCTTTAATATGAAGATGTTTACAATTGTACCCATATGACAAAAACCACAAAGCAAAACAAATTATTTGGAAGAGCATCTCATTTGCATCAGAACCCTAGAGCAGACTATATGTTCAATTTAGAGTTTTAGTAGCTAAGTTCCAAAATAACTAGCAGAAGTGTACTTACAGCTTATGTTCTACATTTTTTACGTATGAAGAACCTGCACAATAATGGGCAAATGTAAGACTGTTCCAGCAAGGAACTGCAATCAATGATGTAAAACTGAAATTTTACCTGAAAGTTGGTTTCCTTCCACCCAGGTTTCTTGGCCAGCATCCTCACTAGAGCCTGGCAAGGCATTTCATTTTTTTCCATTAGTTCTACAGCCTGAAGAATGAAAATCAAATTAGCCATTAGATGCCAAATATGGAGAAAAAATAGCGAAACAATTGTGAAACAAGTTTAAACCACTCTGGGCTTATCTACAAAGGGTTTACACTTCATAGTAAATCAAGATACTGCACACCTGAGACTTGCATCTACACAATAATTCCTCAGTAAGTAGTAACTACCAGAAAGAAACCTTGCCACACAAGACTAGAACTTCGTTTCAGCTTTATAGCTACTGGACCCATACTGAAGTGAAACAGTTCAAACTGCCATTTAACTTATTTGTATTTATTTCCTTTAATAAATGTATATAGATATATAAGCAGCTGTGCCTAACAGCTCTTCTTTAGGTGGCAACATTTGTCATGGGAACACAACTGAGTTTTCATCAAACAGCCAACGTTGCTTAAATTGAAAATGCAGATACCTCCCTATAAGAACAGAAACAGACATCTTAAGATTAAGTCTATTAAGCAATTTAGACATTCAAAATTCTAGAATGATCCAGAAAGAAAATCTGCAGTCCAACGAAATCCTGATGTCTTAACATTTGGATAAAAGTTCAACGTTGATTCAGATTTGCGATAATGAAGTGCAGCCATGCATGGTATATAAACCATATGATTTCAGTTAAGCATGTTTTATGGCTAATGCTAAAGCTCAATGACAACTGTAATACAAATGCATCAATTATTTGTGCATCTGGAGTACCTGCTTTTAAGTGCAAAACTCACAGTTAAAAAGGGTCACATGGCAGAAATGCTTTAATGGAAAAAAGCCAGGCTCCATACTAAATAGAGCTGTTTGTTGTACATGATGCTTTGTTTGAGCTCTTTCAAGAGAGACACTGGGGTTCTCATTAGCAGATATGGAGGCTGATGTAATATGGTGTAATCAGATGGTGCTTACAGACCTACAAGTTTGCCAGCCAGGGTTTTGCATTTAAAACTGGTGCTGAACATTGAATAAGAAGAGATTTTAGTAGAGATTGTGACACACATTTCCAGGTCAGGACAACAGGTTTGATTCAGACTTGCCCTATGCACAAATTTTGCTAGCACAGCTACCCTCATCAGGAGTTGGAAAAAGTCAGTGTTATACCAGCAAAAAACCTAATATACATAAAGTTATACTAAAAGAAAAAAAGTATTTGCTGTTAAAAGTTATTTTGTTCAAAAAGCAGATTAAAACTATATCAGCAAGTGTTCTTTGCCAGCATACACTGCCTGTTCCACTAAGCAGATTTGTTGTTATTTACTAATATACACATGCTTCCCCTTTAAAAAAAAAAAAGTAAGCCCTAAAAGGCAGCAGAAAGTCACTGTCTTCCCTAATTTCATGCTTGCTTCTAAAAGCCATCCTTTTCTTTTCACCTTCTAATGCTTACCTTCTGAAACTCCTCCATACAGGCAAGCCTCTCCTTCCAGTTGCCACTATCCAGCTGCTGTATGCAAGAGGCTGGAAGGACAGCTGCAGCTTTCTCTTCGCACACTTCTATCTGCATACAAAACAGAACAGAATTAAACACCTCTCAACAGGCCCTCTCAAATGAGATACAGAAGCCTTAAGTGCATGTCAGAGACAGAAATACCACCTCTCAAAGTGCCTGCAATTCAGGAGTCAGACTGGTAGAGCCATGTAATTAACAGTTTTACCTTAATGGAGAGGAGTAATGCAAGTAAAACTTTTTGGGCCCTGTGAGTTTCAGGATACAGTTAGGCTGTTAGAGGACATAGAAAAGATTAGTTTTTGTGCATAACTGCCAGATGAAGTTAAGCAGGAACAGGGAAAAGAAGAAAATCCTGTGCTACCTGCATTTAGTTTTAGGGTTATGCAAATTTTAGCCCAGATTTGCTAGACTGCCATTAATATTTACCTGGCTTCAAAATCCAATCCATTTACCCACAGCACTTGGTAATGGGAAAAATTAATATTTTCGCAGGCACCCTAGGCAAGGGGCAAGTATATGATTGCAAAGTTGTTTTGGTGTATGGGAAGGAGCTACCATTATCAAATTGGTTTCCAACAATATCTGTACCTCCTACTAAGACTGCATATGTAAATGACACAGTAACATATGTACAACATTTAAAACTTGGAGAAATGTCTTCATTTCAGAGCCTGACAATCATAGAAAATTAAGGTTGGAAGGGACCTCAGATCATCTAATCCAATCCCATACTCAAAGCAGAACCATCCCCAACTAGATCATTCCAGCCAAAGCTTTGTCTAGCCGGGTCTTGAAAGCCTTCAAGGATGGAGATTCCACCACCGCTCTGAGTAACCTGTTCCAGTGTTTTATTACTCTCCCAGTGAGAAAATTCTTCCTAAAATCCAGCTTAAAATTTCCCTTGCTGCAACTTGAGACCATTGCTCCTTGTTCTGTCATCTGCCACCACTGAGAAGAGTTCAACTCCATCCTCTTTTGAATCCCCCTTCACGTAGCTGAAGACTGTTATTAAATCCCCTGTCTCCTCTTCTCCAGACTAAATAAATTCCAGTTCCCTCAGCCTCTGCTCACAAGTCAAATGACCCAGCCCCCTCACTTTTTTTGATGCCCTCCACTGAACTCTCTCCAATTTGTCCACATCCTTTCAGTAGTGGGGGGCCCAAAACTAAACACAGTACCCCAGATGTGGCCTGACCAGTACTGACTAGAAGGGAATAATCACTTCCCTTGACCTACTGGCAACACACCTACCAATGCAGCCCAGTATGCCATTAGCCTTATTAGAAACAAGGGCACACTGCTGGCTCATATTCATCTTACTGTCCACTGTAACCCCCAGGTCCTTTTCTGCAGAGCTGCTGCCCAGCCAGTCAGCCTCTAGCCTGTACTGGTCCATGGGATTGTTCGGTCTTCAGTGCAGGACTTTGCACTTCTCCTTGTTGAACCTCATGAGATTTCTTTTGGCCCAATCCTCCAATCTGTCTAGGTCACTGAATCCTAGCCCCTACCCTCCAGTGTATTTACCACTCCCCCAGCCTGAATATCATAATTGAAAACACACATAACAATTGTTTCAATGACTTTTATCATTGCTCAGCATGTATACAGCTTACTTGTGGGTTCTAACTTTAGCCCACCTACCATCAGTATACTACTGCATTAAGCAAACTAAAAGGATGACTTAGAATTGGAAATGCACTCTGGAAAGCATGAGGTTTGCAATTTAGTCTGAACAATATATATTTTACTGATTTGCTCATCTGGACTGTGGGAGTCAAGCTCCAGAACACTCCATTTCCCAGACTTAACTCCCGATATGCAACTGAATATAATTTGCAACTTTGAAAGTACTGTTGTGGACATTTCAGCCTCCTCCATCCTTCTGGCAACTGAGTTTTCCTGAGAGGCAAAAGACCTCAAATGTTACCCAAATAGGGATTTGATAATGGCTTGTTTACCAGAACCTGCCCCATCTTAAAACTTCAGGATCAAGTGAAACAGTTCCTCTGCCCCACCAATTTGAATGCACTGCTTTACTCTGGTATAGTGTAGGAATTGCAACTTGAGGGCCATAAATCCTACAAGATGTAAGTGATGCAAATTATTTTTCTCTGCAAGACATAGCATTCCCTTTTGTATTTCAGAGTGAAGAAAAGTACCTACCGAGAGCTCAGATTCAAATATCTCTTTAGTCTCAGGTCCTTTCTTGCCTTTAGTTCCAGCGCCTCCCATACCAGCAGTTGCTGCTGGTTTGCCTTTTTTGGGTGGGCCACCAGGCTGAAAAGGAAACAAGTCAACCAAGATAAAGCTCTCAGTAAAGAAACAATATTTATAAGTCAGAAGAAGGGAGTCTTGCTTTTCAATCTTTGGCTCCAATTCCAAAAGATACATTTAAGCAATTGAAGTCTTTCTTCACAGAAGGAAACTTTGATATATACCAATTGTAACTGGATTAACAAGCAAAGTGGTCAAGTCATTTATGTGTAATTTCAAGAGCAGCAAGTCTTAGCAGATGGGGAGAATTCTGCAGAGAAGTTAAAGACAGTGTAAAAAGGGTTTACATTTGCTTGAGAAGGGTTATGGAACAAGAGACAAGTGATTCCATTTCCTTTGGAGATTATAGATGATAGGTTCCAAGTTTGTCAGGCCTAGAAGAAAGCATTTTTCATTACAATGTTAAACAAAACATTTGAATGCCACCTTTCTATTTGTTCCTAGAATCCCCAACTCTCTGCTTGGCCAGAAAAAGATACCTGAAGGACACTGTGAAGATGGTGTACTATTGGAAACCTTTTTAACATCTGAAAGTCATCTCGATTCCCTTAACCAGATTAGCAGTTTTAAACAGCACTTGGTAGTCAAGACATTAAAGCAACATTGCAGATTATGCTTTCCTGCAAAAGCGATACCGGTATTGAATGTGCTGTGAATTCATATATGTGCCAGTCCTACACCAACATGCCTGGATGTTTTCTTGCTTATACAGTTCAAAAACCTCCGAGGAAGGTATTGGGTGGGTTGCCCTCAGGGTTTCAAAATTATAGAATCATAGAAAATTAAGGTTGGAAGGGACCTCTGAAGGTCATTTAGTCCAACCCCCTGCTCAAAGCAGGACCACCCCCAATTATATCATCCCAAACAAGGCTTTGTCTAGCTGGGTCCTAATCAGTACCTGGCATTACAAAAAATATTGGGATTTAGAAGACGTAAGAACAGAATCCTCATTCCACACCAGTTTGCTTTCTGAAAGAGTCCAGACTCCATCCTTTTTAAACCTTTTGCTGCATAAGCAGTGTGAAGAAGTCTCCCTCTATCTGTCCTTGGATTGGGACATTTTGGGCTGGAGGGAGAATGTAACACCCACACACCTGGAGTTGTGTGTGGTCAAGTGTTTCTGGATTTATTTTGCTGTGTATCTTGTGCGTGCTGTATGGGACACTCTCATCCCCCCTTATTGTCTCCAGAACCTCCGTCTTAAGTTTCCCTCCAATGAACCTGTGGAACCAGTTGAGTGACTCTGGTCACTTCACCAGAGGTTGCTGACCACTTTTGAAATGACTGGTCTGCGACAGCAGGGTTCAAATAATGCCCGTTTCTGGCTGGCACCAGGTGGTGAGTTTAGAAAAGTTATTTAAGGATCAGGCCACCTGGTCTGGGGGGAGCTCTTCCTCTGGCAGGCATCTTGGAACAGCTTCAAGCAGGGACCTTAGGCTGCCATCTGCATGAATCAGTGAGTATGCCTGAAGACTAGCTAGAAAGTTAGATCTATGTAACTTTAGCCACGTATTAAAAAGGGCCAACAAGACCATTCTATTTTGCTCAAGGCATTTTCTTTGAAGATTTGTCCTGTACCCCTTCCCTGTTCTCCCCCTCTGATTAATAAAAAGTTATCTGTTGTAGCGTGCCTGGCTCTGCATCTGAGGGGAGAAGGGAGAGACAAGCCTTTATAACTCCCTTGGCTCAGCTATCTAAAGTAGGCTTGGCTTTTTACTTTCCTCCAGTGCAGCAGGCTACTTTTGAATGTTTCAGGCTAAAAGAAGCACCCCAAAATACCAGTGGGCCAATCACCCCCAAGGTCTGCACGGTCCATGTACCCCAGGCTGCACAGAGCCCTAACAGAGAACGAAGCCTGGGTGGTGGTAGCGATTACCCCAGGCTTGTGCACGTGCTCCAGTAAGGGGTTCAGTCAGACGTAGGTGCCCTGGGGGAGACACCCAAAACGTAGTTAAGGTCAGGCACAGTGAGGTGGGTGGCTCAGCATAGTAGCACCCCCCACAAGCAGCAAGAACAAGAATACTTGCTGGGATTACCTTGACTCCCAAAAGAGTGCAACTAGGAACAATTTAAACAGGTTCCCAGGGAGTAACTCTCTCTTATAACAATTTGCTAAGGTAGGCTGTCTATATCCCTCCTACCTTGACAACAGGTGCTTTTTTTGGTGGTCCTGATTTGGCTGAAGTCTCTTTTGTATCCTTGTCTCCAGCAGCCCCCGAAACAACTGGGGTCTTTCCAGGAAGAGTTTTGCCTTCCTTTTTATCAGCTGCTCCTCCTGCCTTCTTACCACAAGCCAGTTCCACCTTTTCAGCACACTCTTTAATCTGGAGAAAAAGAGTTAAGACCACCACCATTTAAGTATCAGTCCCCAGCATCTAACCACCTAATGCCCCTTTTAAGAACTAGGTTTTTATCCATTAGCATAATAGGAATACCCCAAAGATCATTCAAATTGTTTTATTATCAAAAAATAATCAAAATTAGTTCCATTAGACATTAATAGCACCAGATTTAATTTCTAGCCCAAGCAGCATGTTATCTTAAAGTATACATATAAGAGTTGTAAACACACACACACACACGCACAGAAGGTCTTCTAATAAGACCTCTCAAAACATTTTAAAATATATTAAGAGTTTTCTTCACAGAAGATATTATTGAACAATCCTGCCACATGTCAATGCATGGTTGATCTTGTCACCTCAAAAAGGTACACACACAAGCACACCTCTGGGATGAGTTCAATCACATAAATAATGAGTTGAGTAAAACTTGGCTTCCAAAGGTGAGCACTGCACCTTGAGAACTGACCATTTCCAGCAAGGATTTTAAATAAAATAGTTACACAGTTCTGAAGGCTATTCAAGACCCACTACACATGGCATCCTACTAATACCACAGAGACTTACCCGATCAAGTTTAAGTTTGTCTACATCTGTAAGGAAAGGGTTCACAGCTTTCTCCCCCGCTACCTTCAGGGCGGTCCCTAGTGCTTCAAATGCAGCATCTCTTACTTCTGGTGCAGAATCATTAATATGCTGTGGAAAAATGGTATGATTCAGATAATCAGAAGTTTAAAGGTGGGTTCAGGATTTCTAATCCAGTTTCTTTACACCAACTTAATAAGACTTTCTCCTGAATATTCTGCCTGCAATTACTATAAGGCCTAATGTTTCTGTTACAGGAGAAATTAAGTTTCTTACTACCCCATTTACTTATATATTTGAGTGCAAGTTTCCACAATTTCCCACATACAGTGAGCTTTCACTCTTTGGGTCTTTCACGAAGGGAGAAAAAGCTATACACCTTTTAAAATGTATTTTAAATACCAGAAGAAATGACATGGAGACTTCTTTCCAGTTAACGGTGCCCTTTCAAAAGTACTGGGAAATGTGGAATTAGGTTTAAGACCAGGGGTCAAGAGGATTTATTTGAAAGAACAAGGCAAGAATTAAGCACCACTAATTTCAAAATAATGCTGTAAGATATGTTTTAAGTTTGAGCAAATTTTCTTCTGATGAAGATTTACCAGAAGAGAAATCAAAAGGGAAGAAATATTAGTTTACTCCACTGAATATCAGTTATCTTAAAGCTGCTGTCCATTCTAGTTTCATGTAATAAGATAGCTGGAGAAGTTTAGTTTAGGGAGAAAAAGTTTACCTGTCATAGTTGGATCTAGGCAATGAAAGCCTTTAAAAAAAAAAAACCAACAACACACATAACAGACTGAAACTTATTATGAAAGAATATTTGTTCAAATAATGTAAGGGGGGGGAGGTGGAAATCAATTTATTGCTGCAAGCCAATCTCGACACAACATTCCCAGTTACTCTGTACTTATTGCACCAGAAAAAGTGCAGCTTCAATATCTAGTACCCTCCCTACCAGAAATATTATGCCATTCCAACCCATTGTTTCCATTGCATCACTGGCAGTGATAATACTAGAGAAGTATCAACCCATCCCCTTCTTACCTTGAGAAGAGCAGCACAGAAGGGTTTTAACAGGTTCTTTGGCAGGGTAGAAGGTGTGCAATGACGAAAGCTTCTCGCAATGAAAAGAGATGTCTGTTGTTTGATGGTTGGGTTTTTGTTGTCCATTACAGCCAACACATCCTCACTTATGTTCTGTAATGTGGTCTAAAATGTTAGAAAAATAGCCTGGTTAGTTTCAGAGGGACAAGGGAAAAGAATACTGAAGAAGACAGAGTGACCAGCTCTCAGCAGGACAAGGCCTTTATTACTTACAGTAAGGAAGATTGCATCAATGGCCTCCTGTAGTGCTTGCACCACTTGAGGCTTCTTCTCTTTAAATTTCTCTAGGATGGTTGGAACAACCTGTTTAAAAACAAAGTACACATTTCAGTTACTAAGTGTAATGTGACAAGATGATGTTGGTTCCATCACTTCGACAGCATGTCAGTGGCTTTAAGTAGCATGCATCTCTTATTTCCCCAAGTGGGAAACTGCAGCAGCAGAAACAGCTCTTGCCAGTCCTACACATCACTGAACAGCACCAGAGCAGTGACCCCTGTGTACTTTTAAAAGTGAAAATGAATTAAAAAGGAGCTGGGCTCTTCTCTCAACCCCTTACTTAAGCACAAGGGCTACAATGGGACTCTGCTCCTCTCATACAAAAGAAACCTTTAGCTCTAACCCTGTTGCTGACGTCTTCACAACAGGGGTGCACCGATAAAGATTTTTTGGGCCAATGTAGAAGGCTGATTATTGACCAGCCATATCAGCCAATAACAATTCGACTGCTGATATGCAGCCCAGAAGCACGGAGAGCAGTGTACAGCTGGTAAGTCTCTTGGTGGGGAAGGGATGGAGAGAGGTAGATTAAGGCCCCCACGGTGAGGGAGGGAATGGGGCTGGGGCAGGAGATGGCTCATCTGGGGGCAAGGGAGGGGGTGGCTGCACACACCCCTGGGGAAGTCATGGGGGGCATGTGCCCCCTCAGATCTGTGCATGGGACAAGGACAGACTGCCCACTTGGGGTCAGGACTGCTCCAGCCTCTTCCCGGCAGCTGCACTCCAGCTTTTCCTTGCCCCTGCCCCAGCCCCACTGCCTCCTTCACCATGGGGGCCTCAATCTGCCCCCCCCACCATGGCCTTTCCCTCCACACCCCCCCTTTCCCCCAACAGGACTTACCAGCCAGATGCTGTTCTCCAAGCTGCCGGGCTGCACTCCTGGTCACACGCATACTGCAGTTGCGCACATGCACGTGGCATTTATTGGCAACATTATCAGCCACATCAGCCCAAAAAGCCGACTGACAATAAATGTCAA
Source organism: Alligator mississippiensis (assembly GCF_030867095.1). NCBI lineage: Eukaryota > Metazoa > Chordata > Crocodylia > Alligatoridae > Alligator > Alligator mississippiensis. The sequence goes on from NC_081825.1 coordinate 227,508,180, forward strand.
CTTTCCTTTTAAATCAGTGCTGATACAATATGGACTGATGTATCAGTGCACCTCTACTTCATAACCAATCTGTAATAGACTATAATGCAGTAAATATTTGCCTCTCTCCTGAATCAGATAAGAGCACTAGAGCTATCATAAGTTTGTTTTCAAGAAATAAAGGTCCAGTACTGCTGAAACCCACCTTTGTTGGTTAGGCCAGCCATCACCACCACAGTTCTCACTTACACCCACATGCCCCCAGCATACTCATAACTACTTCAAAAAGCACTGCTCCAGCTCTGCTCAAATCTCACGATTCAACCAGCCATGATTCTAAAAAAAGATATTCAACAAATCCATCTTTCCATCAGCATCTGGCTCAGACAATAAATTACTCTGTTCAGGTCATCCCTTACATAATATAAAGTGAACTGTCTTCTCAGTCAAATCTGGATAAACTGTCCAATCTGAAGTCAAGCCAATGTAGAAACCAGATTCCAGACAGTGCATGGGAATTGGAATCACAGCACAAAGCAACACTAATTAAACTAATGCAAACTAAAACATTCTGGTGCCAAACAAGAAACATGCAGTCTCATTTACAATATCGAGCCCATTGCAGCCTGCATCATCAAGACCTACTTGATGACATCATAAGGCCTATATTGGCCAATGTCATCCCTCCCGATTAGCATTGGCCAGAACAATAGGCCAGGCAGGACAGCATTGGCCACAATGACTAAGGGATTCCAAATTCCAAATCTGCTAAAGAAAATCAGTAAGGGGTCAAGGATTTTATGAAGCACTAGCAAACTGCCTGTCACGAATGACAGATGACTCAATGTCACTACTGGGCTTGGTTACCGCCATCTTCCTTTGGGTTGCTCACAGGTTGCTTGGCCATCCAGGAGGTTGGATTAGATCAGGGGTTGTGTACTTGGGATATAGATACACTTTCAGGTCTACTGCCAAGCATGCTGGGGAGGCCCCCGCGCTCCTGTGGGACACTCCATGCACCCTAGCATCACAGCATTCACAAGCTGCCTGCTACCTAGAGGTATGTAGAAAAAACATTTAAAGCTATTGTCTATATCCGACTCTCCAAATCAATTTGGAGGGTTCCAGTTTGATTTGGAGAGATTAAAGGATCCTTTGATTCAATTTGGAGATGCGGCTACTGAATCGGGTCAAATCTCTGCCAAATCAAATTGGAGACTGAAGCTTTGCACAGCCCTAAAGCTCACACGCAGCAGCTGCCGCCACCACCAACTGCCCTGCACTGCTGCTGCTCAGGTCCAACCGCATGCCCCACTCTCCCCGCTTGAATCCCTGGTGGGAGCCATGCCCCCCCCCCGCCTTAAAAGAGCATTACAGACTCACACACAGACTAAGCCCTTTATATAGCTATTTATATCTATAACTATATCTCTATCTATAATGATCTCTTTATCCATCTATATATAATGATATATCTATATATGATCAACACTATGATTTTCTTCATGATAAATCCACATGTGGCAGACAAAAAAAAAAAAGACAGAGAGAGTACATGCGGCTTTACTTTAAATTCAGCACATTCCCAAACTGAGCTCAGCACATGCCCAGAAGAGTGCATTAGTTAGGCCTGGCTCACCCAATATCTGTACAGAGCAGGTGTTTTAATGGGCCTTTTTTGGCACTTATCTAATAGCTGATTGAATCAGCTATTACATAAAAGCACCAAAAAGCCCGGCTGAAGTGCCCAATCTATATAGACACTGCAGACCAAGGTCAAAGTAGCGTGCTGCTTCTTCTGTTAAGGCACAGTTGCTTGTTTTTAACATCTGCAAGCAGCCAATATTTACAGAAGCTACCAAAATTGCCTGCTGTATACCTGTTGTAAGCAAAACTACCACACATAACCAAACAGTCCATCCTAAGGAGGGCTCTCCATCTCAAAGACAGATTATACAGTTTACAGATGTAATGCTTCCAGGTCATCCTCACTGGCTGAGCTAATTTCTCATGATCCTATGCACCATGAAGATGTACCACGAGAGTCAAATTCAGTTCCCAAGACCTCCATGACTGTTGTGATAAAATCCTAACCTTTATTATGCTCACTGTACAACAGTTTCTATTAACTAACATCCTCTTTACCACAATAGGTACTAGTTATTGATACAACGTATTATATAGAGAGAAGTGGAATTTTGAACACTGACAGTTCAAGAGGCTGAAATGGACAGAACTACATAATGCAATCCTACAAACCTGTGCTGAGGTTTAGTAAAAACTATGATAGTAAAAAATGCTGCAACAAATCACCCTACTTTGCTGGGCTGGGGAGGATAATACATTTGAGAAGTATTTCCAGACAATTTGCATCTGTCCCATCTCTCAGCAGCACCATTCCCTCTAAGCTGTGCGGCATGGAGTCTGCGTGGCCACGCAAGCATGCTTGGCAGTGCAGCATGAGCGTGCCTGAGCAGCCACGCATGCCACACAGCTTAGTGGGAACACTACTCAGCAGCCTATCTGCATTTCTGGAGTTCAAGATACTCGAGTTCTGGATAGCTTTTAAAGTTAGTCTCAACTCAAGATCTGAAAATGCAACCCATTCCTTTCTTGGTCCATGAGACTGCCATACGGAATGTGGTACCACTCAATTAAATGACCAATGCTTTATTTAGGGCAGGAATTTTCCTTTTCTCTTTCAACAAGGCAATAGTCTCACTAACTCAGAAAGAAGATCTAACCAGATATACACATCACTTCTAGCCAACTACCAATTTGTAACAAACCTCCATTCACAAGCAAGCTCACAAGTCAATCATGCAACTGCAGCTAAGATTTTACACAAGTAATTTCCAAACCATGGGACAAAAATTCCCAAGTTGGTGACAAGCCAGAAATTAAATAACATTACAGCAGCTGTGCTCAGACTTCATATGGAGTCATAAGCCAAAGGATGTTAGACATTGCTTAATGCACTACTGGAAAGGACACAGATACCAATGATGAGCAGCATACAAAAATCTATGTAGGAAAGAAACAAAAAGGAAGAAGGAATTCTATAATTCTACTGAACTGTTAAGGGTTAAAGGAAGCACAAAAAAAAGCTTTAAAATCAAAGCAGCAGTGAGTTGTTCCTATGTGCAGTGCTGAAATGGAGTGGTATGTACTGTGCCAAGAAGGGCTCAGAGAACAGAAGCAAGCTCAAGGACTGTAGAGAAATTCCCCAAATTTAGAGGTGAATTACACAGAAAAGTTGTGCGGAAATAAAGCCACGTGTTAACTTCTTTCCATCTACCTTCCCAAAGCTTGTTGAATTCCATCTCTAAGTAAGCATGAAGCCTGACTTCAATTAAATAGTTTTTAACAATACTATTGATACCAGAATGCAAGCTTAAGATAAGATTTCTCATACTGCTGAAGACTAGGTTTAAATGCAGTAAACCAAGATTAAAAAAAAAAAGACTGGGGCACAACTTCATTGCCATAAGACAATTGGATCAAACTTCAAGAAAATGTTTTAATCACACATTCACCTCTGAAAGAGTTTGTACTGCATGTACAGTCATAGAATTAACATATATTCTGCTAAACATTAGCTAATAACTCAGAGTTTTCATTGCATATTAAGAAATCAGATGCAGTGATCTGGCTGAAGCAAATTCACTGGCAAAAAAAGCCTATTTGCCAAGTTTGTCCAACTCAAAGTTATTACAGTACTGAATAAATCACACCTCCACAACCAAACTAATTTACAGGTCAATTCACTGTTTCAAAAGCTCAGCTTTTTCTCAGTTAGCTGACTCTGTGGCCATAAGGGTTAACTTTTAAAACATGAATCAAAGTAAAGGTGCTTGCCTGCATCTAAATACAGCTCTAAACAGTAGCCTGGACAATGCCCGATTTGTCTCAATCAGGGCTCTGAAGACAAGCAATTCCACAGCAGCAAAAGCTGGTATTTTTCCAATCTGTCACAGAATTAATCACTTTTACAGAAGGCAGAAATATCACTTCACTCCCTCTTGTCAGAGTTACCTAGAGCTCTCTCTCTTGCTCTTTAGAAAGAGAATCAGGTTGGAAATCCATTGTACCCAACGAGTAGGGCTATGGAGACCAGCCGCTGACATCTACTACAGGTTCTTTTCCTTCCTTATGGATGATAAATCCCCCACAGACTCTGCCATTTTACAGGAAAGGAAAAAGGGTAAGAGATTAAACCAAAATTTCTGAAAAGCACTTTGGCAGGCAAGGCCTGGGTAACAAAGGGGAGGAAAGAAAAGAAAAAAAAAAAAATCAATCCTCAAAAGTGGCATTTTAGGTCAGCAAGTATTTTCAACATAAGCTTGAGGTATGAGCATGTGAGACTCTCTCTTGGGAGAGGGAAGAATAAAGGCTTTCACAGCAGTAGAGTAAGTTAACACAATTATGAAATTCAAGAGTTGTTCCTATAAACACACATACACACACACACACACACACAAACATGAAGCCACCTACCTCAACAACAAAGTATGGTACTTTTAACTTAATACCATAATCAGAAGTCTTTGCATGTAACTTCCTAGTTATTAGATTAAAGGGTAAAAATTTCTGAAACAACATGCATACATACAGGTCAAATGTACTTTATTACAGAAATGCTGGCCTCAAGCTGTTATACAAACTCAGTACTAATTTTTAAAGCAACTTTACTACTCGTGTACCAAGAAGGTAACAGAGTAAAATACATACTCTTACTTACATGTCCTGCATATTGTCCAAATTTCTTCCTGAGGCCAGTAGCCAGACCAGCAAGGCATTTGGCAGCCAAAGCAACCAACATAACATTTGTGTCCTTCCCAACAACCTGAAAAAGAACAGCATTAAAGATCAAACCAGCAAAAAATTCTTAGCATTGAAATGGACAGCCAAAGCCAGTGACATCCAAAGTGAAGAGAGAAACAGGTACTTGGTGAGCTCACACTATTTGAGCTGGCTAATAAAACAAAAACTTTATTCATCACTGTTCTGACATTCTGAACCAAAAATTTACTGTCTAAATCAGTAACCGTGTGTAATGCTGGCTAGACTTAAATTTCTACTGTGGTCCATATTAAAATGCTATGGCACCATGATTAACGTTTGCCCCCTTCTCAGAGAAGCTTAGAAAAGTTTGTGCAATTATACCTTGTTATCAGATTTGAAAAGGTCATTTGGCTTGACTGCGCCTACTACAAGCCCCAGAATTCAAGGAGTGCATACATTTTTACAGATGTCACACTCAACTCCAGCTGGACTGCCTTCAATGTCAAAGGTAAGTAGTAGGCCTTAAATTCCAGGTTTTTTTCCCCAAAGGGATTCTATATTTTTTTCTTTTCATATTAATCTGCCTCAATTTAGAGAGCACATGTCCTGGAACAATAATATTTCTCATGGCCCATTTTAGGAGGACACTTTAGAGGTACTTAGGCAAGACAAGCTTAACTGACATTTGAAAGTCAGGAGAAAGCAGTGTGGGTTTCCAATGGAATAAAAAAGGGGCTAGATTAAATTTTACCCACTTCAAAGAACAAAAGTACTTGTATGAAGCGATATAGATTGGTATCAACCAAACCTAAAGCTTAGGAAAGGCATTTATATATTGTTCTCTCACTGGGAGATGTTTCACTACATTTATGTCTAAAAGGCAAGTTTTATGAACAGCTGCATGGACTGCAAATGCACTATTCCAGAGGCACACAGTTATTTCAGGAGGGCCGCTTAACAAGGTTTGGCGAGCTGTCGAGGGCCACATGGGTAGCCCCATCCCTTGACAGTTGCAGCTCCCCCCAGTCACCATCTTGGGACCAGAAGTCCTGTAGTCAACACAGGGGGGGTGTGGGTGTGTGGCCACCCCCATACTCCCCACATGGTGCAGCAGCAGGCAGTGGTGCTGGTGCCTGACTCTGCCCAGTGCTGAGGAGCTCTCCACAGTGAGGAGCACAGCCGCCACCGGGCATTCTGTATTGCCAACACTCTCCAGCACTCACGTGGCAGGGGAGAGAAGCCCCAGTCACTGGACCTCACTGCCTTCCCTGCCCCAGTTGGCTCCTGTGCCTGGGGCTTCCCAACCATGCAGTGAGTGTGGGAAGTGCTGGCAATACAGAGGCCCGAAGGGGGCTATACCTCTTGCAGCAATGTGCAGGGCTGACCAGAACCAGCCACGAGTACCCTCCCTGCTGCTGTTGCTGCCCCCACTCCCTGCTGGGGCTGTGTACCATGTGGGGGGAGGGGAAGGAGGAGTATGGGAGGGGTCCCCACACTGCCCTCACAGCCACATACTGTCCAGCTGAGCTCCGCACTGAGCCTGCCCCCTGGGTGCAGGCTCTGCACTGCTGCCAGCCCTAGCCCCAAGTTCCATACCCAGCTACAGGCCCCACCCCCACCCCACTTCCCTTCTTGCTGCTCAGAGGGAGCAGGACGCTGGGTTTGGCTGCAGCAGCAGCCCCGCCCCAGTGCTGGCAGGGCTGGGCCCTTCTGCCCATGAGGGTGGGAGGGAGGCACAATAGGGTACATTGGGGGCAGGTGTAGGTACCTGGCTCCCACCTTTGCATGCAGAGGGGCTGGGTGGTCACAATTTGTAGATGGGCACCACAGGCCAGAAAGTGCCTGGTGGTCCAGATCCAGCCCACAGGCCAGGTTTTGCTTGCCCCTCCACTATTCTCAACCAGATGCATAAATCACAGCAGACACTCTGTAAGCTGGATGTATACTTCTGAACAGCCAAGAAGCTGCAGAGTTGGGGGGGGGGGGGGGGGGGAGGAGGAGGAGGAGGAGGAGGGAGGGAGGGCACGACAGACAGATGGACATTTTACTCGCTGCTGACCCCAAATAATTATCTTGGAAAATTAGGATTGTAATAAGTGTCAGAAGCATCTGGTTCCATTATCTTAGGTAGTTTGGCATGAATGGGGAAAACATGACCACTCCCTAGAGCAGGGGCAGGCAAAGTCTGGCCCATGGGTGGGATCCGGCCCACAGTGGGCTCCACTTCTCAGCAGTCGCTGATTGCATAGCTAGTTCCCATGGAGACCCCAGTAGCTGTGACAGTATGGGGCCAGGGTTTCCACAGAGACTGGCCCCAGCAACGCTGGCAGGGGTCGCAGCTGGGTGGGGAACTGTATGGGGCCAGGGCTGGCATCCTGAAGTGGTAACAATGTGGTCTGGAGCTGGGGATCCACTGCTCACATACCCCAGACCTGGGTGAGGGAAAGGGGGTGCCTGGGGCACGCGGGCAGCAGATAGCAGCTCTGCCCCAGCTCTGGATCATGGCGTCACCATTACAAGATCCCAGGCCCAGCCCCGGAGCAGTTCCCTGCTAGCACTGCTGGGGCCAGTCTCCATGGAAACCCTGGCCCTGCACTGTCACATCAATACGAGCAGGGGCTGCTTGGAAATGGAGTCCAACCACTAGCCAAAACCACCGTTTTGCCCACCCCTGCCCTACAGTCTCTTAGATAAGATTAAGGTACAACAGCTACCTTCTGGGAAGAGACAACAGGTCTATCTAGTTGAGTATCCCCCTACAGTAGACAGCACCAGTTTCAAAAGGAACATTCAAGACTGCCTGTTGCAGAAATCTGAGAGATCTGTCCTAGTATTTTTGACCAAAACCAAATCAAAAGTTGCCTTTTTCTCTGAAACATGGGGTTTTTTTTCTCTTTTCCATTTCTATTTTAAAATCTTTGCCATAACAACTGAATAGTTATGAATACAAATATCCAATCCATTTTAAATCTGGACAGCTACTTTGCCTCCAAAGTTATATGACAACCAATTCTGCTAGAACTATATATTATCCTATGTTTGCTAAAGTATTTAGCATTTAGAAGCAGTGCATTTAATTTCACCAAATGTCTTTGTTTTTGCATAATAAAAAGATCTGTGTGTATTATTTTCTCTAGGCAATGGGCATCCGTTTCTCAGAGGACCACTGATTTGTGCTGAGTAAGGAATTATCAGCTCAATGAACATCTGCAAGTGTGGCTGTAGAGCCCAATACTCAATCGCTACCCATTGTCTCTATCCTTTTTTTATTTCCATCAAAAGTAAGCACTCGCTCAGGGTTTTTTCCACTCTTCACAAACAGGTTTTTCCATGAGTAGGACACTGTACCTCTCTGAATTCCCTGCAACTCTGCCATATCCTTAACAGTGGGCACGTCTACACAAGACTCTTAATGTGCAGAACATAAGTTCTACTGCACATTGATGTGGCAGTCAAAACCCATGCTAATAAATAGGATTTTGTTTAATGCGCATTAAAATCACTAAAAAAAACAAACATTCATCTGTGCTAATGCACAGTAGCGCCGATTATGGTGCAGTTAGTAGCTAATTATAGTGCATTAAATGAATGTGTAGACGTGCCCAGTGTCAGATACAGTAATCAAAATGAGGGATGAGCTGGTGCTCTGTAGTACTGTTCACCAACCTGCTTTATTCTAAGATGCCCTTCAACTATTTTTACAAGTAGTTGTACACAGGCCAATTATCTTTGGTTGAGGAGAGGTCTGCTACAAAAACAGATTCTAACAAACCTGCAGGTTTCACCAACTTTCATAGATTCATAGATGTTAGGGTCAGAAGGGACCTCAATAGATCATCGAGTCCGACCCCCTGCATAAGCAGGAAAGAGTGCTGGGTCTAGATGACCCCAGCTAGATACTCATCTAACCTCCTCTTGAAGACCCCCAGGGTAGGGGAGAGCACCACCTCCCTTGGGAGCCCGTTCCAGACCTTGGCCACTCGAACTGTGAAGAAGTTCTTCCTAATGTCCAATCTAAATCTGCTCTCTGCTAGCTTGTGGCCATTGTTTCTTGTAACCCCCGGGGGCGCCTTGGTGAATAAATACTCACCAATTCCCTTCTGTGCCCCCGTGATGAACTTATAGGCAGCCACAAGGTCGCCTCTCAACCTTCTCTTGCAGAGGCTGAAAAGGTCCAGTTTCTCTAGTCTCTCCTCATAGGGCTTGGTCTGCAGGCCCTTGACCATACGAGTTGCCCTTCTCTGGACCCTCTCCAGGTTATCCGCATCCTTCTTGAAGTGTGGCGCCTAGAATTGCACGCAGTACTCCAACTGCGGTCTGACCAGCGCCCTATTGAGGGGAAGTATCACCTCCCTGGACCTATTCGTCATGCATCTGCTGATGCACGATAAAGTGCCACTGGCTTTTCTGATGGCTTCGTCACGCTGCCGGCTCATGTTCATCTTGGAGTCCACTAGGACTCCAAGATCCCTTTCCACCTCTGTGTCACCCAGCAGGTCATTCCCTAGGCTGTAGGTGTGCTGGACATTTTTCCTCCCTAGGTGCAGCACTTTGCATTTCTCCTTGTTGAACTGCATCCTCTTGTTTTCTCCCCACTTGTCCAACCTATCCAGGTCTGCCTGCAGCTGTTCCCTGCCCTCCGGCGTGTCCACTTCTCCCCATAGCTTTGTGTCATCTGCAAACTTGGACAGAGTACATTTGACTCCCTCGTCCAAGTCACTGATGAAGACATTAAAGAGTATCGGTCCAAGGACTGAGCCCTGCGGGACCCCACTGCCCACACCCTTCCAGGTCGAGACCGACCCATCCACCACGACTCTCTGGGTGCGACCCTCCAGCCAATTCGCCACCCACCGGACTGTGTAGTCATCCAAGTCACAGCCTCTTAACTTGTTCACCAGTATGGGGTGGGATACCGTATCGAAGGCCTTCCTGAAGTCTAAGTATACGACATCCGCCCCACCTCCTGTGTCCAGGCGTTTTGTAACCTGGTCATAGAAGAAGACTAGATTGGTCAGGCACGATCTGCCTGCCACAAACCCGTGCTGGTTTCCCCTCAGCATAATTTGCCCTGCTGGGCTCTCACAAATGTGAGCCTTGATAATTTTTTCAAAGACTTTACCAAGGATGGAGGTGAGACTGACTGGCCTATAGTTGCCCGGGTCCTCCTTCCTCCCCTTCTTGAAAATGGGGACCACGTTAGCCCTTTTCCAGTCCTCTGGGACTTGGCCCGTGCGCCACGAGTGTTCGAATATTCCCGCCAGTGGCTCTGCAATGATGTCGACCAGTGCCTTCAGTACTCTCGGATGGAGCTCATCCAGGCCTGCTGACTTAAAGGCATCCAGTTCTTCCAAGTGACTCTGCACCACCTCAGGATCTACGTATGGAAGTCTGGCGCCTTGCTGCTGCCTCTCTACAACCCCAGTGAGAGACTTGTCGTGCCCCTCACTTAGGAACACTGAGGCAAAGAACTTGTTGAGGAGTTCAGCCTTGTCCCCCCTGTCTGTCACCAAAAAAGCCAAAATAACTTAAATACCCAAAGGGTCTCATCAGTCCAAGATGTAATGCTGAAAGTAACTTGCATATACATAGTATTAGGAATGGGACTTCTGTTCAAGAAAACAGTGCTCAACAGTGCCTTTTCAGATGTGAGGTATAGTCTTCTGGAATTAAGGAGTTCACTGACAGAACAACGGCCTACTATATGCAGTGCAGAGATATTTACCTTTTTAAGAACTCTAACCAAGTCTGCATAGTCTCCTGCTTCCAGTTTGGGATTCTTCACCAAAATTTCAACAGCTTCTAGGGCTTCTTTCCTCTCTTGCCACTTTTTGGCTTCCTGCAAGACAATGCTTCCACATTTGCATACAGCACAGACATTTAGCAGCTCCAGGAAAATTTGTTTCAAGACAGTTCAACTTTGACCCAAGAAATTCAACAATTTTTAATGTCTTCATCTATTCTAAGCTTAGAGGTTGCAACAAAATGTTGGAGTGTACATTTCAGTTTTCATCTTGCTTTCTTGAACTTATATCCATTTTGCTGACAGATTAAAGGGCTGATATTTTGCAAACCATCTCCCTACTACTGTTTCTGTAGCATTACTCCATTCTGCAGGAGATAAGTTAGTCTTAAACACCATCAGCCCACATCTTTTTGGTATGGGATCTCAACACGACTTACTAGGAGCAGTTAAAGCTGTACTCACTATTTTGTCATAAAAGTCTTTGGGAAGTTTGGAAAGAATTTCCACGGCTTCCAGAAGCTCATATGCATCCACCTGTGGGACCACCTCGTCCCCATCATCTCCTCCTGCAGATGGAGGACAGGTTAACAGACAGGCATGAGAAGAGAGACTTGGGTAATTCTTAAATATCGCCATATTCTACTTACTCAAGGACGGCAACAAAAGTGGAATATGGATGGTAGCAAAATCTGCTACTCCAGAAGTAGGAAGCTTTTTCAGTTACTATCTTCTCCACCAGCTGTCATTTCAGAAGGCCTGGTGTGCTCTACACATCTTCATATCAGTTTAAATTAAAAGCACCTTTTTCACCTGTTCTATTTCATCATTAGTCTTGTAATAATAATAATAATAATAATAATAATAATAATAATAATAATAATGTTGTATTCCCAACTGAAGATTGAGATCAAATACATTACCTCCATCTGCATCACCTCCAGCTGCCTGCTGCTGCTCAAACTTTGCTTTCAGCTCTTGCTGAGAACGTAAAAATCGAGTCTGTTTGGGAGCTGCTGGTTGTACTTTGACCCATTCTTCCTCTAGCTCTTTTAGCTGTAGAAAGTCACAAGGCATCACTAATATAATATGTATTCCAGCCAAGCAAAACATTACTAAAGGCAGTATGGTTCCTCCTTAGTCGATAGGAATGCTTTTAAACTTGTCTGGATGGGGTATCCTTGCAATAGTTCACATACAATGGTATTATATTAAACTACAATATTTGTTCTGCTACTGTGGTGTTGGCTAGAGGTAGTCTTCCACCAGCAGCACAATACGTTTACTATTTAATCAAGTGTGCGCGTTACATAGAATAATACCAGATAGCAGTGAATTTTTACACTATCTGGCTAGAATGATTGGAACTGGTCATTTCTGGCTTATGTGAAGGGGTTACAGTCTAGATTTCTCTTAAAAAAAAAATGATTGAGAGTATAGGACAGTTTCACATTTCTACTATACATATAATGAGGGCAACAAGTTTACAGGATAAGGAGGGTTGGGCTAGGCCAGCGGTTCCCAAACTGTGGTGCACTTACCACCAGTGGTATGCAGACAACCTGTCAGTGGTATGTGTTAAACAGATTTATTATAAATTACTGTATATGACAAAAAATTGCTGGTGGTACTTAAGGTTGAACTGAAAAAATTGCTGGTGGTATTTAAGGTTGTATCATTTTAAACTGCTGGTGCACAGTCTGTCAGAATTTGGGAACTGCTAGACTAGGCCAATTCTGATGCAAGACATTTACCAACTACCTAGTTCAGACTTGTCCAACATAAAGCCCACGGGCGCCACACGACCCTCCAAGCTGTTTTCCGAGGCCCGAGGTACTGCGACAGGAAACTAAAGTAAACACTGTACTTCCATTTCGGGGGGTGGGGGTGATGTGATACCGCTTCCTGCAAGGTCTTTGAATATGGCTCGCCAGCCCACTGGGTAATAAAAAGTTCATGATCCAGCCCCACATTCAAAAAGGTTGGACATCCCTGACCTAGTTGCACAAAGGATGACAAATACTTTCACAAAGAAGGAATCACCATCCTTTTTATTTTGACTCATAGAAAGTCTTTCCTGAGTCCAACTAGAATGCTGAACCTCAGTTTCCATTTGTAAAGCTACAGAAGCTTAAGAAACTATTTTATAGAAGACAATGCTTGGAAGTTTTTGGCCAATAGTAAAAGTTTCTGTCATATTGAATGTAATAGCTTGAATGTTTGTAATAGTTGCCCATTAGCCAGTTTAGGAAGAAGACAAGATTCATCTTCTTATCTAGGCCATTGTTTTGGTCTATGTGCGGAAGGTCCTGACTTTGCTCAAAGTCTTAACTCTTTAATTTTATCTTTAGAGGCCTTTAACAAAGTTAACCTAAAAATGACCCTTAAGCAAACATCCCACATTCCGAGAAATCAAAACCTAGGAGCCTTTTAAAAGATTGGAAAGAAAGGAAATTCCTCAAAGTAATTAAATGATCAACAAAAGAAACTGAACCCAGCAGAAATCCGTTGAGTAAGATTTGAGCCCAAATTTGGGAGTAGTGACAGGTTTGGGTAGGAGGGGCCCAAGACAGCAACTCACTCAATAAAAACTGTAACCTACTGTTCCAGTTTGGAGGTAACCTCACTTGCAGAACAACGAAGGAAGAATCGCAAGTGTAGGCCAGATCAGACTGATCACCTGAACCACCCTCTCCGTGAACACAAATCTCTTAGTTCACGCTGAAGCTGCGGAGCACCCGAAAGGGACTGAAGGAAGGGGACTTAGTCCTATCAGTATTGAGGCCAGCCCATTGAACCGTATTACTGAGGGCAACCCATTAAATTCTACTATTGAGGAATGAAACCATATCTAAGTGTTTGGCTTCTCGGAATTCTAGGATTGTAAGTATATTATGAAAATAATAGTATTGATTCAAATTTAACTTTGAGTTGTAATTGTTTGGGAAGGAAGTACATTTGGAGCATTGTTTCTGATATATGTAGTTATTGTGTTCTTAATGTTTGTGGTATTTCTTAAAGCTAAGCAGTGTTATATGTGTAGCAGAGAATTTTAAAATAAAATTGTGTTGTATGAATTAAGTGTGTAATCATTGTGAAATCGTGCAAGTAGCTAAAAATTTCCCCAGCCAGTGCATCAAACGAATCAGTAAATTGTGTGGGATTTTCTCTATTCCATAACCCACTAGATACAGTTTCCTGCAAGCCAAAAAGGCACAAGAGAGATTTAAGCGAAAATACCCCATCTGGCATATAATAAGGAGGTTGGTGAAGCATTTTAAAACACAGAAAATGTTTGAACCAATGGTTCATTCATATCTTACTCAGATACTACCAACAGCATACCTGGACAGAATTTATGTTCTGTAGCGGGGGTCTCAGAGCATCTCTTATCCAACGATAGATCTCCACAGCAAGGAGTTTGGCTTCATCTCGAACAGCCTTCTCTCGAGACTCAAAAAGTTTTGGCAGTACTTTTATTATTGGCTTTAGTGAGATTATTTTTGAGCCAAATTCACTGAAAAATAAAAATATGAAGGTGGGTCAATGCTGAAGTGTAAAGTCCAGAAGACTCGCTCACAAAAAGTGTCATCAACTTAATATCTTGGCACAGCTGGGGCTCTAGACAGAGCTACCTGTATAGCTGATGCCTTTCATAAACCAAGTCAAGTACTAAATTTTGTCACACTGTGCACTATTATGAAGTTGTTCTGTATTTACTGCCATCATTTAGTAGTCTGAAGCTGTAGTTACGATGTCTGAGACTTAAAAAACACCCACCCTATCACACTTATTTGCCTCCCAAACCCAGATCTGGATGATAAAACCAGGTATTTAAACTGCTTCAAAGCCCTTAATCCAAAGACTAAAGCTTGTGACCTATTTCTTTTTTTTTTTTAAATCATGCTAGAATCTCCTTTGACTATCCTGGGAGGTAAACTGCAGTTAAAGCATGTGTCATTTTCTTACTTGTTGAACCAGATAATTAGCGAGCCAGGGTCATCTCACCGAAACCAGGTGGCTCAGAAACCAGCAGGTGCAATTTTTGTTTAGCTTTCCAAGAGTTATGAGATACAAGTCTTCCCATAAAATTGGTTTTAAGAAACAGTAAAAGGAGAAAGGCTGCAGTCTTGAATTAAGGCAAGTTAACTTACATTTTTCCGGATACGGTCTCCTGATGAGCCCTGATATAACAAACTTTGGCACCTAGCAAGTTACACCGGGGCAGTAGGGGAGGCTGGGACCAGCAATGGACTGGCCCCAGCAGCCTTACCTGGGGTTCTGAGGGCCTTCCGGGGCTGGAGCCGCAGTAATCCTGCCAGGCAAAGCCTTGCTAGCAGCCACAGCACAGGTCCGGGCAGCCCGGCTTCACTCCCCGCCCCCCCGGGTTAAAAACAAAAAAAACCCCCAAACGAATAAAAAGAACCCAAAAAAACGACACCACAGGGAAAAAAAACCTAGGGCAGCTCACCCTTGCAGCGTGGAGAACACCTGACTGTGCAGTACGTGGCGCTGCCAACATGTTTGTGGCCCCATATACCTCATGGGCATGCTCATCTGGATGTGCCCCATAATGCCCAGAAATCTTATACTACTCAGTAAAGCATTTTCATTAAAACCAAAACGTGGCAAATCAGTTGCCAAGAGTAAAATTGACCCAGATACATGACCAGCAACTGGATAGACAACACTTACATCTGACTATCCTCCACAGCAGCTCTCAGGGCAATGTATATGAATTCACTAAAGTTACGTTAAAAAGATTCAGCAATACAGAATTCCATGAACCTCTCTAAAGGCTCATAATAAACCCTCATGCTTTTACAAAAGAGCAAGACAAAAAGACCTTACCTTAGCGCTTTCCTCAGAGTCTCTATACATGCTACTATGATCTTAGGGTTTTTGTTGTCCAGACCTTTGAGTAATTCTTCTTGGACTGGTTCCCCTTTCTCAATTTCTATATACATTAGACACATGTCTATGCCCAACTCCTTTGCTCTGGCTTTTGGCTGATTGAACACTTTATTTACAACTCCAGAAACCACTTCACCCGTTGTCCTGAAAGGAGATAAATTTTTACTTTCAAATAGTACAAGCACATAATTAGCTCTATCATCAGGGGAAATTTACACTTAGTAATGCCCAAGATCTGGGCAAGAACTTACTAAACCTCACTTCATAGAAGTTAAATCCTATTTAGGTCAACCACGGTGACATTACTGGACTCTGCACATACTGCTGACAAGCCCATGGGCACGCCTCACCACTCACCTTCTTTCATGAGCCTATTGTCCCTTTTATTTTTACATTGTAATCTAGTTGCAGGCACAAGGCATTATTTTAAACTCATAAATATTATTAACCCGCTGTTGTGGTTCAGTGGTGGAATCCACATCTGCCACACACGAGACCAGTGTTCAATTCCTGGACATACATAATGACTGCCATTGAGGCACTGAACATCCAGACTCAGCCTGGCCTTTGGTTTGTGTGTCAATGGTCTAAGGGTGCGATGGAAGGTCTGGGCATCCTCCACAGTCTTGCCTAGGCATATGCGTCAAAAGGTCTAGGTGACCTCTCATGCATACACCATTATTCAGAAGGATCGACAGTTGCCTACTAAGAAACACTATTATGCTAACCCTAGACTGTATTACCTCCCCAGGAGATGACATCTAAGAATTCAAGGCATCAAACCTTACGTTATTTTATAAGTACACTGCACAAAAACACAGACAGTACTTTTCACGTAAAAGAAGAAGATGCAGACCATCCCCAAGGCATTTGCAAGCTAAGCTTAGCACAATAAGACCTGACCCTAGGAAGATTGCATACTCTGCTATGGAACCGTTTGTTCTAAATTACCAGAACCATTTAAAGTTAGAAGCTGGGCATGGGACAGTATATTCTGCAAGATTTTTTTTAAAAAGTGAGTTCAAGGAGGGATTTAGAAGAAAGTTAAGGTGAATATGCTATTTCACAGAGGCAGGCTGTTATTCTACAGAAACCAGCCCTTAAATATAGTAGCCTGCTATCTTTTTAGATACTGACAAAGTATCATTACAATATATAGTATTTCCTCTTTTAAGGAATTAGAATTCATTACGCAGAGAAAAATATATAAAATATGGATTAAACTGCCATTTTTTTTATTGAATTATTGGCAAAGTGGATCTTGCTCAATAAACTCTACTATTAAACTATGAAAGCAGGCCGTTATAAAGATTGGGACAGCATTGCTACTAGCAATTCTGGATTGCTAAGGACAAACTATTCTAAAGATCCAAGAGTTAATTCAAAAATTGAAAAGATATGTCCATAACAGCCAGTACACATGCAATTCTGGTTGCATGGACTAACCATGCAATTCCCAGTCATTGGAATAAGAATGTAATCAACAATTTCTGGGGGCACTTTGTTAACCTACTGATTTAAGATTAGCCAATTCCTGTTGCTACATCCAGCAGAATAGGCTGACCTACTAGCTTGCTTATTTCATATTAAAAATCCAGGTATGCACATCTATGTTTTTTTCATGCTGTTCTGAGCAAATAAATTCTGAAAAATGACTCCCTTAACTGGTCATCTTTTCTTTCCTCCAGCCACATGTTACTTTCTCTGCAAGTTAACAGAACAAAGTCATTGGATTAAAAAGAAATCTCATTACATATCAAAGAGAAAAATAAAGTTTCACCTCAACCTCCACAGAAAAAGCATCTGTATCCCACACCACTATTCCTATATGTTCCTTATGAGACTAGCAAAATGTCCAAGTGATTTTCTCAGCCCTAGACATTCATAAAAAAAGTCTACTTCTCTTTTTTTCATAAAGAAATATCCTTTCATAGCAGGCACACAAGATCTTCAGTAGCACCCAAGAGAATTAACCAAAAAGTTGAGTTTTAGGAAGAGATGGTTGTACTACACTATATATTGGACAATAAAATTACTATAGAGACAATAAAAATAAAAATCCATTCAGATATTTGTCAGTCACAGTAACCCAAAAGAAGCTCTGTTTATTGCGAAAATGCATTTTAAAACAAAGTAATGTATAGTATTGGCACAAATACCTGGTAGACTATTAAGTACTACTGCAAGGCTTTGAAAGAAATTAGTTTCAGTCCCTATTTGAGTTAGAGGAATGAGACTTTCAAATGTCATTAGAAAGATTTTAACTTGTGAATTTCTTATAACACGAGAGGATTTAAAGCATCAAATCACTTAGTTTTACAGTAAATTAAGAACAGGAACTTTAACTTTTGCCATCCATTCTTCAACTCTTGTGTCTCACTTTTTCCCATTTCAGAATTTAACCAATTTGTATTAATAATATCAGAAGAGATTATGTCCAAAACCCTAAACGTAACAGCATCAGAACAGTCTAATAACTGACAGTACAGAGAACATACCAGCAGGAAAACTAACAGCCACCCACTAACAGTTTCTCTACATCAGAAAATAAATCCTCCTCAAATTAACAAAAGGGTAACATGTAGAAATGCTGTTAAGTGATGTCTGCCTGAGCTAACAGAGCCCTTCCTAAGTGGGGCACATTTACAGTGTTATTTGTAATAGTTTAAAGCAGGGGCACACTAATAAGAGATTTTTGGGGCGATACCAACGGCCAATTTTTAAGAAGCCATAATCGGCCAATATCGATCCGATTCTGATATGCAGCTGGGCAGCTTGGAGACTAGCACTGGGCTTCGGGGGTGTGCACGCGCACAGACTGAGGCCCCCTGCAGTGAGGGAGGGAGTAGGGCAGGGGCAGGCGCTGCTCAGCCTGGGCAGGGCAGAGGATGGAGCCGCAAACAGCCCATCTAGGGGGTGCGTGGGGGGGGGAGGCGGTGGTGGTGCAGTTTCTGCCCTGCATGCACCTCGGGAGGCCATGAGGGCCTTGTGCCCCCAGATCTGCATGGGGTGGGGCTTCCTACCAGGGGCTGGGCCAAGCTGCAGCCACCCCAAAATTCACTGTAGCCCTCTCATAGCCCCCTCCCAATGCCACATACCCCAAGCACAGCCCCTGGGGCCCCCCCCAAATCCTCCAGATGACCCACTCGCAGCTCTGTCCCAGCCCCACTCCCTCCCTCCCGGTCCTTGATCTCCCCCATGCCCCTTCCCTCCCCCCCGACCCCTTCCCCCACACCAGACTTACCAGCCAGATGCTGGTCTCCAAGCTGCCAGGCTGTACTCCTGGCCCCGTCCACGCTGCGGCTGTGTGCATGCACGGGGCATTTATTGGTCACGTTATCAGCCACATCAGGCAAAATGCCGATTTCCAATGTTTTCAATTTTCCCCTATATCGGTGCCGATCCGATATAGGACCAATGTATCAGTGCACCTCTAGTAAAAGGAAAAAGGGACTTACTTTCCTGCTACATGAGCATTTTCAACGTAGGCAAGTGCTGCTTCTAATCCTTTCAGTTGAGCCACTGCATTGGAGTCTGTCACAAATTTTTTTATCAGACCCAGGTACTTGGACCACTCAGGGCTTTTCTCATCATCTATTTTCTGGAAGAGCTTCAGAGCTTCTTCGTAGCCATTCAGTCTGGCTTTCCACAGCTAGGGAGGAAAAAAAAAAAGGAAATCATGCACAGAAGCACACTTAAATATGATAGTACATTTCCCCCTCCACCTCCCACCCCAAAAACCAAGAGTAAGCCACATTAATTCAAAACAGTAAAAGTTTATTTCTTCTCTACGGATTGAGACATTTACTCTACATCAGTCATCTCACGATCTCTCTCTGCAAGTCACTGGAAGCTGGATAATAAGACAATACACATCCACTGTTCTCTTGGTAAAGAATGATCACTAAGTGACTGTCAATTCTTTCCATCCCTCCTCACAGGTTTCCAGAAGCAGTTCAATTGTTGATAAGCTGATACAGACACATCTATTATATATGTGGAATATCACAAACGGATCTATTCAGATTAGGCCACCACATAATTTAAGTTCTGTTCAAGAAATACCACTTACTGTCTGGTTTCAATTTTCTGTTGAAGTAAAACTGGGGCAGCTTCAAAAAAGGACCCACCCAATGCAGGATTATCTGTATTCTACCAGTTTTTTGTGCTATTAGTAAATACAGAAGTAAAAAGGAATCATGCTCACTGAGTAAACAGAACAAGGCAAGAAAAATATCTCCTTCCTACCTTGTGTTCACACTTCTGGTCAATGGGCAGTTTCATCCATTCGCTATCGTCTCCCATTGTGCCTCAGATTCTTGTTATAATTACAATAGTACCTGAAGAAAGAAAAAGAAACAATTTACTGCAAAAAAAAAACAAGTTTTGTAATGTGCTAGTTCTAAATTATTCCTGCAACACAAATATAAATATAAAGATGTCCTGTAATTTTTAGCCAATGCAACAATCATCTATCATGCTAGCAGTTACAGATAGCTGCCCACCCTTAGGACAGAAGTAATTTCTTAGCCTTGGAATACTACTGAACAGAGTTAAAGATTATAAACCAGTGGTACTCAACCTTCTGCCCCTGTGGGCTGGAAGAACAGCATGGGGTTGAACTGTGAGCCAGTTTCTGCATGCAAGGTGAGTCTATGGCTGCAATCCAGCCATTCACTGACATGATCCTATGCACTGGTTATACAGCGCACACAGCCACATCATACAGCCCATAGGGCTCCCCACAGGTTCAGAAAGTTGGCAGGGGAACAGCAGTTAATCCAATCACCTTCCCTGCCACCAGGGCTGTCCCTAAGTGGGGGGGGGGGGGGGGGGGGTGAATTGGGGCAACCGCCCCAGGTCCTGCACTTTCAGGGGCCCCACAGGGCTGGGCAGAGCGGCTGCAGCAACTGTGCTGCTGCCAGCTTCACATCCGGCCATTCGACACGTTGTCATCGTGTCCCGCCCCCCCATCCTGCCACTGAATCAGGCCACTCGGACCCCACCCTCCCCATTGCTGCCAAATCCATTGCAGGCTTCCTTGTGTCCGAGGGCAGGGCCCTGCACAGGCTGATTTGCCCCAGGCCCTGCACCCTGCTCAAGTCATCTCTGCCTGCCACCAAATTACTGGACCTGT
This sequence comes from Alligator mississippiensis, assembly GCF_030867095.1. Lineage (NCBI taxonomy): Eukaryota > Metazoa > Chordata > Crocodylia > Alligatoridae > Alligator > Alligator mississippiensis. The sequence continues at coordinate 227,528,738 of NC_081825.1, forward strand.
GAAGAGACCCACAGACTGGATGATATGACTTCACAGGTTAGAGCAGGGGTGGGCAAAATACGGCTCACAGGCTGAACACAGTCCACCAAGCACTGTGTGTTAGAGGTGGATGGGGCTGGCCCTGCATGCTGCCACCACCTGCGGCCGGGGACTGGGGCAGGAGCATGGGGAGCTGCAAGCTATGGGGCCGGGTGGGGCTGACCCCACTTGCTACCAGCACATGTATCTCCAGGGACTGGCATACTCCAGGGACTCCAAGGCCCCCTGTTTCCACACACACACACCCAACTCCACCCACCATACCCCCACCCTCCCACAGCCCCCACCTCAACCACATACCCCACACCCAAACCACACCCCCGTACTCCTGTGTGCACACATGATACAAGAGTAAGACTATTTTGAACTATTATGCAATTGCCTCTAGATACACTCAGCTAAGCAAACACACATAAAATCATTAGGGTTAGGGTTGGATGGGACCTCAGGAGGTCATCTCATCCAACCCCCTGCTCAAAGTCCTGAGCAGAGATGACCCAAGCAGGCTGCGGGGCACAGGGCAAATCAGCCTTTGTGGGGCCCCGCCCCTGTGCACCCCAGACGTGAAGAAGCCCACAACGGATTCAGCAGTATGGGGGCGGAGGCTGAACAGCTGGACACGAAGTCACCACACTCCACCCAGCTCCATGGGACCCCAGGCCATTACCCCGATTCACCCCACCCCTAAGGACAGCCCTGATCCTGAACAAATCAGGACAGAAGCATTTTTTAAACTAAAATTAAAATAAGTTATAGTAGATGTCTGATTTTTTTTTTAGTAGAGGTGCACCAATAGAGATTTTGGGGGCTGATACCAATGACCAAATGTTAACAAGCCATACTGGCTGATACCGATTCAATTTGCAGCCCTGCAACGTGGAGAGCAGAGTCTGGCTAGTAAGTCAGCTGTAGGAAGGGGGGGGGGGCAGCTCCTGCTGCTACATGCCCCGTGTGCAGATTTGGGGGTACAAGGCCAGGCTGCCAGGCTCTTCCCAGCTGTGGCTGGGCAGGGCTGCATTTGGTGCACTGCAGCAGCAGCATGGAGAGTGGGGGCTACGGCAAATTTTGGGGTGGCTGCAGCCTCCGCTCCCAGTGCCGCCACCACGTGCCCCAAGCGCAGCCCGGCCCAGTCCCCAGCCAGGAAGATCTCCACACAGCCCTGGCCCCAGGCTGAAGCCCCCCTGCCCCACGTGCAGATCTGGGGGCACCCCCCCATAACCTCCCAAGGTATGTGCAGTGGCAGGAGCCCCTCCCCCCTGCTCCCCGGATGGGCCGCAGTTCCATCTTGTGCCCCGCCCTGCCAGGCAGCACCTGCCCTAGCCCTACTCCATCCCCCACCCCAGAGGCCTCAAATCGCCCCCGCCCCCCTCAGCCACTTCCCTTCCCCCACAACAGCCTGCAGACAATCAGCCAGATCAGACAAAAAAGCCGATTGCCACCACTCAATTTTCCTCTGAGTTGAGTACCAGTGCTGATCCAATATGGGACTGATGTATTGGTGCACCTATTTTTTTTAGTATATGATTTGGGTTCTTTTCTAGTTTCAAGATGGCAGCACCCATCCGTCTCAAAAAGAATACTTCTGGGGCAAGGGGAGGGACTTCCGGTGGCAAAGGTTGGAGGCCAGAGGTGGGACTTCCAGTCCCAAGATAAGGACCAGGGGGTGGGGCACCCATCAAGGGGCAGGGCTGCCCTTCTGGCCCTCAACAGCTCACCAAAACTCATTAAGGCGCCCTCCAGCCAAAATAATTGCCCACACCTGGGTTAGGAGGTTGAATACCACTATTACAGACTATTGGTATTGCAATCAGTAAGGAATTAATCAGAGGAATTAAGTTTTAATCTAAAAGAGTTTCAGAAAGCTGGAAATAAAAACCATATAGAATTCAGCCTTATAAAGCACAGTAAACATCACAGCAAGTTTGGCTTTTTTTGAGAACAGGCAATTGCTCTTCCACACTAGAAAACAGGCTCTTTCCTGACAACTGTTTTCAGCAACAGGTGCCCTGACTCAGTGTTGAGTTATTTGCTAGTGTGAGGACAGCCATTTTAGCAACCTAAAGATTATAACTCAGAAACAAAGATTTTTTCATGCTACCAGTACAGCTTAGCTTTGTCACCAATTCAGAGGTACCCAGCACTAAGCCATCAGCCAGCAATAAACTTTATTTCCCTTAGGACCATAAATTCATATTAATTCAAGTTTCTTAAACCAAACACAAATGTTGATAGTTAAGTTATAAAAGACACAATCCAGACCCAATGCCAATCAATCAGACACACCACATGATTAATCTGACTGCAGAAAATGAGCAAAGAATGCTACTACAGGGGAACAAGAGATAAGTAGAGTGAAAACAGTATGGTGCAGTGAAGAGCTCCCTGCATTACAAATACAAACAAATGAAGCCAATCCAGGGATGATCTACTTGAAGTGGTCACAAGTAATCAAGAATAGCACTTAAGAGGTACAATCAGAAAGTACAGGTAACACTAAAAGGGCCAATCTCATCTGTACTACAAGTGCTTTACCAAGAGGTACAGTACGCTGTCCTACTATACCAAAGTTTTCTTAGGGAGCTTATATTGTAACAATGAATCTCTTTTACTGCATGGTTCATTCCACTCAGTACACCTCACCCATGGGAAAAACAAGTGGCAACAATATAAGTACAGATTTCCTAGTATTATTGTGTATGCATTAGGAGCTTTTACTAAGTCACAACAATCAGAATTGCACCTTACACACCCCTAATACACTGTAGCTACACCATCCACAGCATAAACAGCCTCACTCTTTTTTCGTTTAAGAAACCTATACCAGAAAGTTACTTTCATGCAACTCTCAAACAGGTCTCAGCATCTAAGGGTATGGCTAAACACTGTTCTCACCAAGGATGCATAAACCTGCTAATTTGCACACTGTCTCCACAGATAAGAGAGCCAGCATCAGACTTGCATGCTGAGCATGCAATGAAAATATCAAATATATTCTGAAGTGTTACTATGTAATTTGTCCTTCCCATTTTGCAAACATGGATGAGATGTGATTGTTTTCTTTTTTTTCCCCCAGAATCAGCAGTTACTGAAACAACACTAAAACATTTTTATGGTAGAAAGGAGAAAAGGTTATGGGACCAAAAATATACCCCATGAACTTCTTATACCTGATTCAGTTTTTAAAAGAAAGACCTAGTAAGAATTGAGGGCCATTCCCAACTTATTCTCAAATTCTAAGCACAAAGGAGAGAATAGGACCAGGCCGCTTGGGTTTATGTGGCTTTAAATTACATAACAAAAATTTAACCGTTAGGGCAAGTTAAACACATAGCAGTTGTGACTATAAGTGGATACTGTGCATATTTATACCAGGCTTAGTTTTACCTTGCTTGTCAGATTTGCCCATTAATACCAGACATCAATATCAACAAGAAAAGGTTACCTGCATCCAGAGTCAAAATTAACCCTTTGAAATTGGTTTTCAAAGGTACTACAGAATAAGTTTTGTTAAAGCAGCTCTGGCACCAGTATGTCAATCTATATTACAAGCATTTCATAATTGAACTTCCTCCTATCTATCTGACATTTTCTCTTCCAAAACTGAACTGTTCTTTTTTCTTCTTCCAAGCACTCATTGTTTGCTTTTGAGTCTATTCCTGGAAATGGGACACATCAAACACTATCTTTCAACAACCTCCCAATTAACATTCAAAGCATCCTCATTTTTCCTTCAAGTCACTGCACCCTATTTCACAATGCTCATGTATAAATGGATTTTTTGCACCCTTACTAGTAGTGGTGGGCATGCCATGGAGGGGCTGGAGGGAGGAAGATTTGTTTCCAGCCCCTCTAAATGCAAAGGCAACCTTCCAGAAACAAAAGAAGGCCTTGTCCACACTACGTTTAGTGCAGACAGAATTAGGTCTGCCAGCAGAGTTGGTCAAAGGTGCAAAGAGGCACGATACTGGACCTTAAAAAAACAAACAAACAAACAAAAAAAAACAAGCCCTCAAAAACCTACTTTGCCAGCAAAATATCCTAGCCTGTTTTGCTCAGGAGAGAATAAACTATAAGATGTATCCATGCTAGGGGCATGTTACCAGTATTCTTGTCCTGGTATACTATCTGCAAAGTGCAGCAAGTGTGGACATAGTCCAAGTGCAAACAGATGCAATGTGGTCTTCCTAAATCTGCAGACAGCTCCACGTGTCTGCTGTTCATAAGTAGTTTTGCAAAGCAGCAGCAGAGAAAAAGTAACAATGTTATGGTACCTATTTAGAATTCTTAGGGGCAATGGAGAAACCCAGACTTATTTCATGTTGCTGAGTTAGTTTTAAGGAGCTGCAGATACAAGAGCCAGAGATTCAGAAGAAAACCTAAAAGAAACAGACGTTCATTAAGAAGAAATTACTGTTACCTATAAGCAATGATCCAGAAGTACTGCAAGCAGTTAAACAGTTGGATTATTCAAGACAAACCCCCATCTATGTCCATTTTATTCAGGAAGAGAAGACAGCAACATGAGCTTGCTACTTTTCCAGTAAAAGCATTTTTGTTTATTCCAAAAATCTGCCAATGCCAAACAAAGGCTTGTTACAAGACAGTGGATGAAACTACAGTTCCAATATTGTTTCTTGCATTAGGGTGAGAAAAGCAATAGGAAGAGGTAAAGTTATATCTGCTGAAAGTTCCACTTTGCCCAGCACAAATCTGACACTTACTCAGGCTGATGCTTTTATCTTTGAACACAAACACTAGTTCAGTATTACATTATCTAAACCAAGGGCAGGTAAAACACAGCCTGCAGGCAGCATCCAGCCCACCAGGCAATTTCATTCAGCCCCTAGGCAGGCACCCACCAATTAATTGCATCTGGTCTGGTCAGCAGCTGCCCCGCTGCACTCCTCATGGGGCTGAGCCCCGCCCTCTCCCACTTCAGCCAAGTCCCAGGACCCCCTTGTGAGCCACAGGGAACTCCAGGCCTGGCCCTACTCCCTGCTGCTATATGCAAATCCCGGGACTTGGCCAGATCCATGCATTGCTTGGGGAGGGGTGGTCTGCCTGCCACGGATGCCCTGAAGACCTGCAGCCTGCTACTGCTGTTGCCAGCAGTGAGGGCTATGCGCCATGGAGGGCTCCCAAATGCCTCCCCAACACACGCACCTTCCTCCGACACATAATATACAAAAGTAAACTTTGAGCTATCATGCAACTGCCTCTATATATACACTATGCAAATGCACAGAAATCAAGACCCAATAGTTTTTCAAATAAAATTAAAATGCTATAGTAACTGTTTGATTTTTAGTATATGATTTGGATTTGTTCTGGTTCAGATGGCAAGCCCCTCCTCCCTCCCCCCCCCAAACAAAGAGCAGGGGTGAGGGGTGGGACTTCCACTTCCAAGATACTGACCAGAGGGTGGGGCACCTGTCAAGGGACAAGGTTACACTTGCAGCCCTGGACAGCTCACTAAAACTTGTTAAGTAGTCCTCCAGCCAAAATAACTAACCACCTCTGATCTAAACTATAACCCTATGGCTTTGTGTGCATCCTATATCCTAAATAAGAGCAACCACAAAAAGCAGCAATTTTTAGGTGTTTATCATACAGATCACATCTTGATAAAATAATCATCTCCTGGGCATCTTCTGCCTCATTCTTCATTTAGGTCTGTGTGTCACCTTCCTTCCTATTTTCAGTCATATAACATGTGGCAGTTATAGCATAAAAAACTGTGTTCCTATGCTATTTCATATAGCATCTGGAAATTATAAGAAACACCCAACATCCTATAAGCAAGCAGCTGTAATGGATAACCAGCAAAAAGTCTCTGAAAAAGCTAGAGATTTGCCATCCCAAAGATCACTTCTCAAGAAATCTGCAAGGCAGTTAATAAATCTAAGTGTCCAACATGTTACACAGTTTGTATGTTACCTCTTATCGAGCAAAGCAATTTAAGATGATTGTTTTCACTTTCATTTGAGGCATACTTTAAGTCCCTCTAATGGATTCTGTATACTTTTCTTTGAATACTAGTGGGAAGAGTGTTATGGCCATGTTTTGCAAAGCACTGTTCTAATTTTACCGTTTGAGAGCTTCTTACCAAAGGCATATAAATGCCACCCCTTACTTTCTAACATCTAAATAGCAAGTAACCTCTGTAGACAACAATGCAAGCTATATTAAGACTGCTCTATTACTAATGGATTCACAACACTGCAGTGTTTGACTTTTGGAGCTCCTCCTACAAGTGAAACTGTTAACTAGGATGAAAAAAAAATTCAAATAAGGAGCATATTTTGGTTCTTTCAATGTCAATTATTAAAAATTTGGTACTAGCCCAGGATTGAAAGCCCCAGGGACTCCTGAACCAAAGCATGCTTGAGAACATTTTGTTATTATCTCGATCAATAAAAGAATTAAAAAAAAAAATCAAACCCCTAACAATCCTTGGTAGGACAAGCTCCTATGACACTGAGCAATTAAAATATGAAGAACACCAAAGAAGGGGGTGGGGGCAAGTTTCTTCAAACCTCACAGTGATTATAGAGGCAAGAGGGCTGAGAAAACTAAAAGCTGTGGCCTTCAAGCTTCACTGGTCTATGGTAACCTACTTGAACATGTTTTGCCAACAACATCACAGCATACTCTCCCTGTGACCCCAGTTTAACTTTTTAATTTCCTGTGGCCACAAAAACCATTAGAGAGACTTGCAGGCTACGTGCTGCTCAAAGGAAAGGGTTCAACACCATGAGATGCAAGAGTCAGTAAATTAGTAAATGGGAAGTCTCAGGGAAACACACAGCAAGGTGGACAAATTAACCAAAGACACCAAGTCATTATGGGGAAAAGCAACCCTTAAGTGAAAGTCTGAAGTAACCCTGAAATGCTACAAACTGGTTGCTAATTAACTATTTCAGTTTCACTAAGATTAAAAAAAAGCAGCACTACGGTTTACTTCTATTCAGAGTCCAAAAGTGTAGAACAGTTTGTAAGTGATGTCTTGTCATCCTTAATGAAAGTGTTGTCATCTGGTCAAATGTGTGGCAATACTGAAATGGCAGACACTTAGTTGAGATACTCTGAAGTATAGCACTTATTTCAACAAAATTAGTGTAATTTCAGCTTCCAGACCTGCATCCTATAACAACTGCAAATAATAATACAATTGTTTTGTCTTAATCAAGAGTGGACACAAGGAAATTGTTATCTGCTGCAACTCTTTCTATCTCCATCACTTCTGTATCTGAGCATTATCATTCCACATGGTATAAGCATAGGCAGCAGAAGGAGGGGGGGGCTAATGGGGCTTAGCCCCTCACTAAACATGGGCAGCAGTAGGGCTACAAGGCAGGTCTGGCCACAGGCTTCTAGTGGCTGCAGCAGGGGTGGGGAAGGAGTGGGGCTGGGGCAGGCACTGCACAGCTGGCAGGGCTATGGACTGAGCCACGAGCAGCTTGGCTCCTGCTGCTATGTACCTGGGAGGGATGGGGGGGCGTGCACTCCAGATCTGCACAGGGCAAGGTGGGCTGCTGCTTGCTGCAGGCTGGGGCTGCACTGGGCTCTGCCTAGCAGAGGAAGGGAGGTGGGGCCAGGGGCCGGGCAACAGCAGCCCTGGGACTGGGGTGGGGGGCTGCAGCCACCCCAAAATTCGCTCCCAACACCACTGCTTGCCCTGAACACAGCCCAGCCCAAGCTACCTGCCAGGCAGCCCTCAACCCAAGCGCAGATCTGGGGTACATGGAGTGACGGGAGCCACCACCCCCTCCCCGCGCATGTGCATACACTCAGCCACCCAAAATATTTTTTTAAACTCTCCACCTATGGGTATAAGTCCACTGTTCCAGTGCTATTCCTATAAAGCCAGGAGTTCTCACACCATGGGCTACGACCCCTTGGGGGGTCATGAGCAACTTAAAAGGAGGTCGCAAGCTTCCCAGGGGGTACATGGAGTGGTGGCAGCTACTGCCGTGTGGGAGCTCCCCATCCCCCACCACCGCCATCCAGCACTCGGGGTCACGGTATCACAAAGTTTGAGAACCCCTGCTATAAGCTAAAGCAAACTTTTTTAGAAGACCCTAAATTCTGAAAAAATTAATAAGGCATTCCCAAGAAGATTATTTCTAAAACCTAAGGAATAAAGGCCACCTTAGTTTCTCCTATAGCACAGTTTTCTTCATTTGGTCTGAATTATAACCACAACAAGGGTTAGCTGATATTATAATTGCCAGTTCAGGTTGTTGTTCTTTTCCGTATACAGTTTTCCTGACGGAAAGAACTGAATACACTTGTTTCATAGCAATTTTGAATCACATTTGAGATCAGGCTCTATGTACACAGTTCTACTTCAAAAAAGAATACGAGTTTAGCAAAATAAAATTAGGACATATTAACACATTCTAGTAGGGCTTTCTCGACCACAACTTTTCAAGATATCATCAAGCAGAAGGACAGTTATCTATTGAACTTTCTAATTTTTTTCTTTTTTAAGTATGACCCTCATACATTCCTATAAACTTTTTTGCATGTTGCAGACCACTCCAATTAAAAAACTGATGTCCAATCAGCAACTAGGCTGGCTCTAGTAGGTTTTATACTACTAAAAAAAGAAACTGCGATCTGATTTCCAATCATGAACTTTTGATGCCTGCAAGAGAACTAATGAGGAGTCAGAAGAATGTTCACCAAGTTACTCAGCAACAACATTCTTGAATGATTACTGATATAAAGCTTGTTAGGGCTTTATTCTCCAGAGATTCTTCTCTCAAAATATTGAGCCAAGCAATAGAAATAGGGTGGTTGTTGATTTTTCAAGGAGAGAGAGGAGTCACTTATGGGATCTGCACACACTAAAAGAATTTCTCAACCTGTGGGTCACGACCCAAAAATGGGTTGCAAGAATATATGAAAGGGTTGCAAACAAATTTTAAAAATAGATCAACAAACTTTAAAAATGGATTCTTCTTTAAAGAAAGAGAAAGACGGAGGAAGCCGTGGTTTTTCCCTTGCAGGCTGTTGGGAGTTCCAGCCTGCAAGGGGCTGCTAGGGGGCTCTCCATGCCCCCCACACTGGGGGACTGGGGCCTGGAGGCAGCAGGTCAGGAGTGAAAAGGCATTGGGTCAGGACTAGCCAACAGTGTTTACAAATAGGTCCTGGTACAAAAAGGGTGAGAACCACTGTGTTAAAAGGGTGCCTGTACTGAAGGAATTCCTACCCAGAAGGATGCTGGGTACCTCTGCCATAGATCCTCAATAGAAGAAAGGGGCTACTAAAACAAGCCAAAGCATCCTCAAAGGAAAATGGGGAAAAAAAAAAATGCACTCCCAACAAGATGGCTCTCTAAAATGTGACTGGAAAAACAACATCTTTTTTTTTCCCAACCTCCAAGCAAGCAAGCTGTACACCAACACTAAATTAATCAGGTTCAGACTCCAATATTCAGCAAGTCACTTGTTATACACCTGTCTTCATGGGAATTCACCAAAATCTTGAGCTCAATAAATTAGGCCAATGACAACACAGCCAGCTACTTTCTCTGGCAGATTTCAATACAGGCTCTTTGATGTGGTTTGGCAAGCACATTTACAAAATGGAAAAGAGGTTGTATGCAGCAAACTGACCATCCCACACAGCAAAGAGCAAAAGAGAACCTGAATCCAGAGGCTAAAACCCACAAAAGGCCAACATGGACAGAACCTGGCCCATGGTCTGAGGAGGACAACGAGGGCGGCAGCTACTGGTAGGATAGTGTTTATTCACCATACCCCTCCCACAAAGATGGGATGTTTGCAAAGCTAAGGTACAAGGCAAGCTAAAATTGTTCTACAGAAAGGACTGAATCCTCCTCAGCAGCAGTCTGGATGTCACACACATTTGAATGACCCCCCCCCCCCCAACCATCACAAGCTGCCTCCTACTAGATAACCTCCCCCTCCAACGGCATGCATGCAGCTCTCCTTTCCCACCCCCAACCCACTCCCGTCGGGCCTTCTGAAAAGGCAGCCCTCAGTGTCCTTGCTCCGTTCATCAGCCTGCGGCTCATGCTCTACCCACAACCCCTGCCTAAAGCTCAGGCCCTAGACGCCCCCCCGGCGATGCCCAGTAGGGCCCCACCTCCCCCGAAGGCCGCAGCTCGCGGACATTTTGCAGCGAGCAAGCAGAGCCGAGCCGAGCGGAGCAGAGGGGCGCCGCAGGCCCAAGGAGCTCGGCCCGGCCGGGGGCTGCAGCTCAGTTCGAGCCCCCCCCCGGCCAGCCGGCCGGCTGCAGCCGAGTAGGCCGCCCGCCCCGCATTGTTTATCCCCGCAGCCTCCCCTGCCCCGAGGGCCCCGACAGCGCAGCCGCCACCCCCGATCGGGGCCTGCGTGGCCCAGGGCGCAGCAAGCCGGGCACTCACCCACCGACAGCCGCGGCGCGGCGCGGCCCCGCTTAGCAGCAGCAGCAGGCGGGGAGCTGCATTTCTGAGCCCGGCTAGGAAGGAGGCGCCTCCTCCGGGGCGGGGCGCGGAGCGCTGCAGCCGGCGCCGCCTGCCCCCGCCTCCCGCCATACCTGGGAGTGAAGGGAGGAGAAGAGGAGCCGCTGCATGTGCCAGACAAAGGCGATCGGGCCCCCTTCCTCCCGGCATTTCACCGCCCCGCGCCCTTGCCCAAACTCCAGCCCCTCCCTGCCACCCCAACGAGCCGGCGTCGCCCCCGCGGAGCCTTGGCTACTGCCTTCCTCGAGAGCTGCACAGCCGCGCCTGGCTCCCTCTCGTGGGAGAGGGCGTGGGCCGCCCCAAGCCACCGGCCCGTCCCGCCTTGACAAGGCACAGACTCCTCCACGTTGCTGGCGGTGAAGCCACTCCCTGGACCAGCAACAACCAACACCATGCTGCATGGGGGGTGCTGTCTGGGAGGAGGAATTCATGCATCAGAGCCTCAAACTTCAATACTCCACAGGGTTTTAGCCGGAGCCCCCACCCAAAAACATATAGCTAAAAGCCACGAGCAAGTTTTTCAACATTTGTGTACAATGGTGACAGATGGGTCATTCCCCTCCCCCCACCCCAAGTTGCGTGGCATGCAGTATCCAAGGCCATTTAATGAGATTTAGAATTACAGCTTGGCACTGGGGAGGGATCAGGGGTGGCAGTGAAGGGCTGAAGTGATAAGATCTTAGGCTAGGGGTGTAAACCTGTAGCCTGAAAAACAGAGTAGGTTCCAAGAAACACTTGAAGGTGTAACCGGTCACTGTCAATGCCACTTCCTTTGTTGTTTGAGATCAAGGCACCCATTCTAGAATGAAGGCTGCACCCAAGCCTGGTACAATGGAAGTATCCATACTTTATGCCAGACTGTGCCCCTCCAGCCTTCTGCTCAGATAGCCTGAAGAAAGGGGTTTGGCTCTGGGCACCAGCACAAACTCTGCTCAGGGCCCAGATTTCTGAAGAGCACAACAGCTGCCTCTACTGAATGTTTGGAAGTTGCTGTAACTAAGCTACTTAAGTAATTGTTTCTATGCCACCTTGCTTCAAAGCATAGATGCCCAGCCTCAAGTGATCTGCAATAACTCAGCTCCAGTCTCCTTAGGTTGGACAGATGCCCAAAACAACAGCCTTGTCCACATGGTACAGCCAAGGTTTAATTTAGTTGTAAATCTACCAGGTTTTCCTGCAGCACGTTTTAGACTGCTTCTCCCCACCTCAAAGAGTCACAGGGGAGGCTCACACTTGGCTGTTCTATACTGTAAGGCACCTGCAACAGTTAAGTTGATGCCAGAACGAAAACAACAAGGCTATTATGGACTGAGATCATCCATTCAGTTCCTTCCCAACTTTGCACAACATCCATAAACCAAGTCATAGTACATCAGTGGTCTGAATGTATGGAACATTAGAGGTTTTTTAAGACAAGAATACAGGAAATTCAGAATAAAAAAAATAACCAAGTTATCCTGAACCTATAACAAAGTCAAAGGGAAGGGGGAAGAAGGGGTGAAGGAACCAGATGCATATTGTAACTTTCTGTACAAGAGTTTCTTTTTTGGCAGCATCATAACTTTGAGTGCCTTAATGTTACTCATATATATGGATATGCTGCTTGGGATCTCTCTAGTTGCTCACCATGGAAGCTTACAAGTTAGACTGTTAACAAACTGGAGAGAATTATAATTATTCTCCCTCAGATATTCAAATCCCAGTTTTTTCCCCCTCTGTTCTTTGTAAAGGGCCCAAATTCCAGATGTTGCTCAGCAAAATTGGGGTTCATGCTTTTATTTGACAGCTTTTAGGTCAAGGGTCATTAGACATGCAACTAGCATCTTTTCATATATGTAAAGTTTAGGTGGTTAGATCATAACAGAAGGAGAGCAAATGTTAGCATGGAAATGCCTTAAATCACAATCCAGAAGAGAAACATGCACGTAAAAAAAGAAAGAATTATGTTTTACAATGCATGTATTTGGTTCCAATACATCAAGAAATATAGGACACCTTACATCTCTAGAGGAATGTTTAAGATAATTTGGCCAGTTTCACCAGTTTTCCACCCTTCAGTAACAATCTAGGTCTTTTAATTGCATGCAGATCTTACTCACACATACACACACACCCTCTAGTTTTCTGAGCTTCCTGAAAATTATTCACTATGTTTTTTAACTCCAAGCTTAGTTGCCTCTGTTGAGAGCCATGTTAGAAGCACAGGTTACTATCCTGGCTAGTATTTAGCTCAGTATGCTTTGATGTAACAATTGCTTTTTTTCAGAACAAAAGTTGCAGGTCAAGGAAAATACATGGAAGTTTTCAAAACAGAAGTTTCCTTATCCTTGCAGCATAGGAGACCAGAACAAGGCCAAACTTGGGAAAGAGACGCACAGAATTAGGTCAACTTCTGACAAGCTCAGCTGATCTAGCATTGGATGCTGAGAAGTCAATACCTACACAGACAGTGCTTATTCACTTGACTGCCATCTTCTTGGTCTCATCACTTGTATTTCATGAGTATATGACAAACACACCTCTACCCATATTAAGTTTGGTAATCTTTTTTTAGGTTTAAGCATTGGCCAGAGGTTACCTGCCAGCATATCTTTCTAAATACGCATCTTTGAGGGCCCATGGGCTGCAGAGACAGACTCTGTGTAAACTCAAAGTTCATATGGTATCACCCTGCTGACAGCACAGCAAAACCCTCTCACTACAGACAGTCCAACAACAAAACAAACAGCTCTATTCCTTCTGCAAATGAGAATTGGAAGAGTTATGCAACATACAGGACCAACAATCTCAGATTGCAGCAAGGGAAGCTGAGGTTAGATATGAGGAGAAACTGTCTCACTAGGTGGGTAGTAGAGCACTGGAACCGGCTACCCAGAAAGGCTATGGAATCTCCATCCTTAGAGGTTTTTAAGACCCAAGGAGTCAGAACTGGCTGGGATGATTATCACTGGGGACGGTGCTGCTTTGCGCAAGGCTGAAAACCACTAGATAAGTGGCTTTCAGCCTTTTTCATTTTGCAGACTCCTAAAGAAGTTGGAGCGGAGGTGCAGCCCCCTCTGAATTGTAAGTGTGGGTATTTGCGTATTTTTCATGGATCACAATCATCTTTCACACACCCCTTAGACACAGTCTGCAGACCCCCAGAGATCCACGGACCACAGATTGAAAGCCACTGCACAAGGCTAGACTGCCTCCTCGGTCCCTTCCCACTCCCGTTTTCTCGGATTCTCTATGCAGCCCTGAAATTTAGTGCCCATGACGACAGCTGCCTCTTAGCCAAAGAAACAGAGAACCACCGCCAGGCAGCTGGAATCAAACTGCTCCAGCGGGCGCTTGCACAGGGGCTGAAGAAACCTTGTGGCTCCAAGGCAGACGAGGCGGGCCCCGGACAGCCAGCAGCCCGGCTGAACGCCTCGTGGATCCCTACTCCTCGCACGTAGGCTGCGGCCAAGGAGCAGCCGCAGGCAAGCGGCAGGATGCGGCTGCCCAGAAGCCCGACGGCCCCGCGTCCCACCGGAGACTAAGACACGCGCTACGCAGAAGCGGCCGTCACCGAGCCGCAAGGCCCTGGCCCGGTTAGAGCGGCCCGGCCAACCCCGGGGCACCCACGGGCAGCGACATCGAGGCTCTGCGCCGTCCGTGACCCTACCCCTGCCGCTACCCGCCGCCGGCGCCCGGCGAGGGGGGAGGGGCCGCGCGCGGCGGCCGGCACCTGGGAAACCCCAGGGGTCGCCCCGCCTCGCTCGGGCCCCGGCAGGCGGGAGGGGAGGGGAGGGGCTGGGCTGGGCTGGCCAGGGCAGGAGCGGGTAGCGGCGCTCACCTAGGCCCGGCTTGGTCGAGCGCGGGCAGCCGGGAGCCTTCTCAGCAACAGGGTTTGAAATCACTACCCCGCCCGCACCTCGCAGTGTCCTGAGCGTTCATTGGCCGCCGCCGGCCCCGCCCCCACCGCCTCATTGGGTGGTTTGAACGCGGCTTGTGCCACGCACGGAGCTGTGCTCTTAAAGGGGCAGCTGCAGGAGGCCTCAGGCTCGAGACAGTAGAGGATGTTAGGCCCGGCCTAGCTGAGCCTAGGGTGCGGGCCTGCAACTTGCCAGCCTCCAGGGAGAGTGGCATGGCCAGAACCAGCCCTTGCCTCAGAGGGGCACTGGGCTGCCTTAGGCCCCTGCCACATGTTACTCATGTCACACAATGGTGAATCATACAGTAAGTATAGGCCAGCCGTGCTTGCAAAGGGATGATCACTTCATGAGCATACACAACCAGCTCCAAAGTTAGTGCTTGAAAACATGCAGTAATTTTATACCTGGGTTCTATCCAGCTTTAGTTTGAGTGACAGGGGCCCTCTTAGATGAACTAGATGGGAGTATGTGCACACAAGGTTTAGTGGGTAGCGATACATCTAGATATAAGCATAGGCAGATCTAGGATTTTGAAAGGGAGGGTACAGACTGAAGGGCATCAGCACATAAAATACAACACATTTTTCTCTAGATAAAAATAGGAAGGTTCCTTTACAAGATAGGGGGCCAGAACTGGATTATTCAGTTTAGGATTGAAGTAAAACCAAATATAACTTCATTGGAATGAGTTAAAAAAACAATCTGCAGGGCTATGAATTGGCTGCTGTGGGAATGAAGCTCCTAACACACAGCAGAGTTGCAAAACAAAGGCTAGATTGATGGGAGGAACATCACAACCATTAAAAGGAAGAGGGTCATTGACAACTGGAATAAAGAGTTGAGAAGGAATCAGGTGTATTAGAATGAAACAGAAAGTCAAGTAGCTACCTCAGCACTGTCTGACTAGATTTGCTGCTACTGCCAGGCAGTTGATTTAAAGTGGTGGAGCAGGATTGGTGGGTGGATGCAAGTGCACTAGTGCACCTCTCCCTGATCCACCCCTGGATATATGATGCACAGAGAAAGTACAAGCTTTCTGAGCTTCTGCTCACTTCATCAGATGCTGGGAAAGGATATGCTGAAAGCAGAGTATCTGATGACCTGAGCTCCAGCCCAGGAAATATTGTGTTCACAGTCTGTCTTGGTCAGATCTACCCTGACTTCACCCTGGTTGAGACTCGCCCATGTAAACCACTCTTACAAGTCTTATGCAAGTACAGCTGCCAGCAGTTTGCTGACTTGCTCAATTTGGGTGGTGTGAAATTTGCCAGGTGCTCCCAGTGGCCTGCGGGCTTGGTAGACAGGGAGGAGGAGGACTCCTTCAAAGTATTAAAATGAATCAGTCACATGAGGAAGACTCACCTGCCAGAGATGGAACTTTTATACCAACTTCATCAAGACACTGGACCTAAAAAATGATTCCATAACTTTGGTGCAGGTGCAAATAAAAGCAAAAATCTGGTCTTTTGAATTCACTTTCTTACCAGAATGTGACTTGGTTTTGCTGATTGTGCCAGGATTAAGACTTCTGTATTTACTTTCCAGGGCTGAGATATCAGGGACAAGTTTTCTATAAATTTTACATGGCAGAATCAACAGATTTAGATGTTTACTCTGCACTTGTGGTATCCAAGCATTTAAAGCATTGGTTTTCTACCTTTTTATAGACTCCTAGCTTTTGTGAATTGAGCAACACTCTATTGCAAAAACTAATTTATTACAGTGCTAACCTCACTGCAGAGAGGCTGGTCATTGGGAGGTGGGCAGCAACCAGGTAGAGAATAGACTGAGCCCACACTGATCTCCTTACATCCCCCACCCCAGGGTACCCTAACAGCTTGTTTGAGAATCCCTGATTGAAAGCATAGTACGAATCTTGTCTAGAATTAGAAGTCTAGAAAACTACTCATTTAAAAAAACTGTATTAAACACAAAAATCTAGAATGTATTTAGAGTAGGATTTTAACCATTATGTGTATCCTGCTTAATCTTAATTTCTCCAGTAAATGTACATGGCCAAATTTCACTCTGGCAGCGATGCTTTCACTAAAGCTAAACAGTGGTGAATTTAGGTTCTGCTACAGGCATCAACAGGTGTATTGTAGTAGTGTATCATTTAGTAATTAGGACTGCTAAATACTATAAAACGGCATGCTACGCAGGAGGACAAGCTAGCATTATGTGAGCTTTTCATATTATGGTTTCTTATTGTTCAAAGACAATATAATATTTGGTTAGTTTACAGTTAAATTCCATTTGTTTGGTACTAGCAGCACAGAAATGTACACACAAGAAAAGAGAACTCAGCTCTTCCTGCTGATGTAGTTGAATATGCATTAGGTGTGATATGTACTTATGCAGCTCTAGAATCTCCCCAGTAAAACAACAGAACATATGTACACACCTAAAAAGCCTTACTGGTGTAGGCTGGAACTAATTTGGTGTAGAAAATCTGTCATGCAGGCACAACACAGGTGTCCTTTTCACCCTGCTCACTTTCAACAGCTGAAGGGATTAAGGGAAAAGTAATCTCAGGGCAGAGTCTAAAGTGAAGGACTTCAGTCACAAACATAGATGCTCTTGGAAAATTACAATTATGGGAAAATGGGGTTAGATTTTAAGACAGGTTGTTAACTATCATCATGAAAAGAAACGGCAGTATGTTTCAATTATTCAGCACTGCCTTTCTCCCCCCAGTATATTCAAAAGTCAATGTTTATAGTGAGGAACCAGCTGTCAGAACATCTTGCTTCTATTCTCTGCATGGCTTACTTCATAAACAGAGAGAAATTACTTCCTGCAGGGATAGTGGTAACATCCTCCACTTCCACAGCAGAACTGATGCAAAGTTCATTAACCTCTGTAAAGAGATTTTAGACCTTCATAAGGAAGAATCTAGAAAGAGTCACTGGTAGCAGCAATCCTGCCTTGTATTTGCAGTGCCATGATTAAGCATTTCATCCATTACCCATCTTATTTTGCCCAATTTAAAAGATTCATTAGTAGTTATTTAGAGATATTTAAAAGTGCCAGAAAAACAATGGACAAAGAACTCAGGAAAGGAATATAGCTTCTGCTCCTTTTCATCCCCGCTCTGATCTCCTCAGGACTACCCCTTTCCATTAGGAAAAGGCAGGGTTTACACCAATTTCGTCACCATGGCCTGCAGAATTAAGCTACTCTTGCTTTTACTGCCATGCTAACCTAGTAGTGAAGGGAGAAGGCAGTGAGTTTGCTGCATTTAAAGCTGTACTTGGATCTTTTTTGACACTGGGCCCCAGTTCAAGCTTCAACTGGTGGAAGTAAGTCATGTTATAGTCAGTTTGATGGTCAGCAGATTCCACCCATCCAAAATGCTTATTAAGCATGCAAACAAGGACCAAGGCTGTTCCTTCAAAGAATGTGGGTAGTATACATGACTCACAACCCAACACCAGGCAGAGTGATTAAGAAAAGCTAAATTTATATTAAATTATCATCAACCCCTAAAATACTGAACATAGTGGTTAAATAACTCCAGAAAGTCCAATGTCTCCAGTGAGTAACGTTAAAACCATTACACAGGAATGCAGGGGAATCACTGCCGTTAGCTCAGGACAAACAGGAGAGAGGTCTGCTTTTTACACAGTAAATCAGTGCTGAAGAGATCATCCCCCAGCTGTGGCCTTTCTACATTCCATACAACAAAAGTGCAATGAGGGCCTTCTCCTCCCCAGCACAGGGAAGTGTGATGTACCCCCAGCAGCATCTCACAAGGGCTGTTTGCCCACATCAGGGAATAACACTTTTGCTCATCTCACTAGTGGAACAGAGGCTGCAGTACATTTCATGCCCCATCTCCCCAGTGTAGCAGTCCCACAATCTCTACAGGAGTTGGAAGGGAAGGGAGAACATACTTGAATGGTCTTGGGGCTGGAATGTGCAAGGTGCCTTCCACAGAGGACAAATGGATATGTCAGGTGGAGTTTAAGCACTGCTAGCTGCTGGAAAGAGTTTTCCTGGGGTATAGATACCAGGAAGGGCAATTGCTCTGGGTTCCCCTTTGTTCAAAAACTGTTTAATACCTCCCCTACAGGACATGCTTCTCTGTGTTATAGCAACTGCCTCCACACAACAGCTCCTACATGCAGGGGGCCTGCCTCTACAAAAATCTAATCTATGTCCCTGGGCCTTCCCCTTTCATTCTGTACTGGTAACTCAAGCAGTTTTTCTTTACACAGGTTCACTGATGGCATGTCTATGCAGCACAATGCTGCGCAGTGTAGAAATACCCAACCTGGCTCTACATGAAGTAACATGGTGTAGACAGTCATAGCCACTGAAACATTTCCAAGTGAAATATATCTGATAATACTTCAAAAAGGAAATGTTTCAGCCAATGGGCATATGCATACCGTTGCGCTGCTCTGACTGGGGCATTTCAATACTGCAGCCTCCTCTAGTGGCAACCAAGAGGTGCTAGCTAGACAGGCTGCAGCACCCTTTGTCTCTGCTCTCAGTTCACTCCTCTTCCCTCTCCCCTCACACAGAGAGAAAAAGGAGGGGGAAGACAAGTAGAGAGGGGTAAGGGGGAGGGGTCCTAAATCCTCCCTCTCCTCTCCCCCTCTGAGTAGAAAGGTCCAGGAGATTGGGGGTGGAGGACTAGATTCTAGTAATGGCCCCTGTGGTCTGGTAGGGAGTGCAGGGTTTAAGCCCAACTCTGACTCCAGCCCCAGGCAAGCCCTCATGCGCTCACAGCAGGCACACACAACTGAAAAGAGAAATATTCCAAAATAGTATTTCACCTAAAGAGGTATTATTTTGGAAGGTTTCAGCCACATTTAGGACATTGTAAAAGGCTTATATGCTGTTTAGGGGCCCTTTGAAATATTTTAAAGGCACAGCGCTGTGCATTGTAGAAATACCCAACCTGGCTCTACATGAAGTAACAGGGGGTGTCATAAGCACCAAAATGTTTCCAAGTCAAATGTACCTGGCTGGGACATTTCAATACTGTAGCCTCCTCTAGCAGCAGCCAAGAGGTGCTAGACAGGCTGCAGCAAGATCCAGCAACTGAAATATTTCAATTGTTAAGTGCATCCATATTCTCAGGTACTGAAACCAGCATAGCTGTATTAGAATGGTGCTCTATTCAGTCTGAGTCCTACTAGTTCAGAGCTATCTCAGGTATTGCTGTACAACACTTCATTGTGCCATGTAGACATACCTTTGAGTCTTCAGTGAGAGGACTGGGTACATATATCCAATCCTTCCCTCAGTGCCTGGAGTTTTAATATGCAGTGCAGAGTAACACAGCAACACAGCCTGTCAGAACAGTAGGAATGTGCCCCAGAATGTCCGAGTCTTCTTCCACACACTCATACCCACTCCTGCTGCTGCTACTGCAGCCACCTTCTCTAGCTCCTGCACATAGGCTCCCCCACAACTGGACTCTTCCCCTCCTGCACCTGAACTCTTTGATCTTCCAGAAGTAGCCTAGACAGCCTAAGTCTATGTCAGTGAGCTGTGTACTGCTTTGGTTCCTGCTGCTCTGCCTCTTACTCCACATTGAGTCCAGGCCTCTATCCAGCAGGGCCTCAGCAGCTGATACTACACAAAGCACAAGTGGCACCTGGAACAACAATTTCCAGCCTGGAGCCAAATAATTAGATTTAAATTAAAATTCAATTAAAAATAATTTCTCCCTCTGGGAGCAGGAAAAAGTTACACATTAACTTAAGGAAATTCCAAAGTCTTAACTCTAAGCCCACTTCCCACAGGACTGTGCACTAGCTATACCTGGAATCTCAGCCTTGGCTTGGGTAGTGTAAGTTGAAACCTTCTCCTAGCTGCAGAACCATCCCTCGATTTACCTACTATTGCCCATCAGCTGGTAATGGTCACATTTTCCAGTGGACAGAGCTTCTGCAAAGTGAGCATGGGCTAGAACAGGGACTGACTTTGTTCACTAGCTGGAAAAATACTGCTTGGAATATACAACCCATCCAAATCCCCACTCTACATAGCTCCCCCGCATCCTCCTCATGTCATGCATGAGATGTGACAGAAGTCCCAAGTAGGGATCCTTCACAGGTGTTTCAAGAATCTCCTTCCTTGGATGGTTTTGCTTCCAAACAACTGGCCTGGGATTTAATGTTCTACCTTCAGTAACAACATCCATAAATGTGAAGGAAAGGAAGGGACTAACCTCCATTTCGGGAGTTTTTTTCTCCCTCTTTGTTCTCTATATAGGGTTACAGAGTGGTGGGTCAAGGGACAATGGTTCCAGAGCAGGTCAAAGCTCCAAATTACCAGGGATGCTTTCTGGAAGCTCAAAAAATGGCATTGATGGTTTTCCATCCCTTGCCTTCCTTGACCCCTCCCCAAAACTGAGACTAATTCAAAGGTGGTTTGTCTGTGGGTTTCCATAAAGCCTTACTTCCATACAGGTGCTTATTACTCATACCATGTCTGGCATATCATACAGAGTGTAAGGCCAAACACCAGCTCCCCTGCAGCTATGAAGGATCTGGCAGGAAAGCAATCATGCACTGTGTTGATGGGAGCCTAACACAGGGAAAAGGCTTTACAGAGCCCAGAATTCAACTGGGCCCTCCCACAGCTGATAGGAAGAACACAGTTCCCCCTGCAGAGGTTTGTTTGCTACTAACTTACAAATGCAGGTCAACTTGATAAACCAGTATTTTACAATGGTGCCTATAGCTCCATGACCCCAGGTCAAATTGGCTCAGTTTTAGTAAGAGAGTTAGTTTTCCTATGTGTCAGTACTGTAGGCCCCTAGTGCATCAGTCTGGGAATGTCCCATTTCCTACATCACCAGTTAGAAAAGATTGTAGAGGCTGAAACAGGACCTCAGCCACACCTAGGCAGCCCACTGGCCATCCAGAGGTATAAGTGACTAGTCTTCTTTCTGGAACCTGGCAACTGTTTTTGCTGATAATGCAGGAAGAGGAAAATAAGCTAGTTCTTTCTCCCCAGCTCTGAGATGAACTTTCCTTATCTCTACAGGGCTAGTGAAAGAACAATTAAATCTCTGTCCACATATGTGGTAGCCGACTCCAGTATGCATGGGCAGCAGTTGTGAAGGTGCTATGTGCATGGAGTAATTTTCCAGAGTAGAACCACAGTGGACAGGTGCCTGTGGTGAGGTGAACAGGAGCAGCATCCATTGCCAGCAACAGTCCCAGTGCTCCAGTCCCAGGATTCATCACACCTCCAAATTAACATAAAAACAACTGCAGAAGTCCATAATTTCATTTCTGCTGATTGGGCCAGGATTGAGACTTCTGTATTCAGAAGACGATAGTGACACTCTAATCGTGTGCAACATGGCAGCTGTGACTGCTCTCTTTATCTCCATATAAATCACCTTTCACTACATCCTTCAGCCATGAAGCCCACCCTCCACTTGACATAACCCATTAATCAAGGAAGAGCGAGCATAGCACAACACTCAACTGGTGCTGCTCACACCTGACTAAGGGGCAATAATATACATGAAGTCTGATCAGGAGCTAGCAGTAGAGTAGCTCTGCTCTCTTAGGAGCTGGACAGTGCAGGACTCTCAGGTTGCCACAGGGAACAGAATCTGAGCCAGACATAGCCCAGAGAGTCACTGCAGAAGTTAACATGGCAGCTTTCAGGAAAAAGGAACATATAAATAAACCACAAACAGTGAGAATGAGCCAAAAAGGTCTCAGGGTCCATCCCCCCCAGCCACAAGAACACAGTCTGGCCCAGGCTTCTTGCCAAATGGTAACTGCAGTCTCTAGGCTCCGTGAAACTGGGAGGCTAGCCTCTGGGCTCCTCCTGCATGGCAGGCAGAGTCCTGTCTCATTCATGCAGAGCAGAGGCTGGAGAGGGTATGAGCATCCTGAAGGTAGAATGTGCTTTAGACCTCGCTCTCTGTGGAGGGCTTGCGTTGGTGTTTCCAGCCTGTGTCTGGGAGTGAGCCGCGCCGCTCAGGAGTGGCTGCTGCAGTGTTGACACTGCTGCACTCAGACTGCTCCTCCTGTAGCAACTGCTCAGTTTCGGTATCATCCAGTGAGCCAGAACTGGCCTGGATAGAAACCGTGTCTGTCTTCATGCAGACATGGTCCCGGAGAATTCCTCCCCGGGAGCTCCGTATCTGCTTGAGGTCGTCCCACTCAGAATCGTCACTGGACAGGAGGCACATACCTTCCACGATCTTGATTTTCTCCTTGGTGTAGCTGTGATCAGGACTAGCCTGTGGAAAGGGAGACCACAGAATGAAAGATGCCTGCAGAGAACTGGTTACCCCTTGCCAAAGAACAAAACAGGCTGCAATGAAGGCAGGCAGCAAAGCAAGCAAAAGGGCTGAACTTCAATGCAAAGGGTAACTGGCTCTTGCAATGAAGGCACTAGTAGAGTCCACTCTACACTTCCCCTCACCATACTCTGCCCAACAGACCCTTACCCTCCTCAGAGGAGTTCCTATCTCAAACTTCAGGCTCCTTCAATCTGAGGACAGACAATGGGAAAAAGGTGGTTCTTATGATTCAATTGCATAATGCAAGCAATGCCATTTTGGGGCCAATAAAAATCTTATACTGGAGCCCAGACAGGACAGAAAAACAAAGGGAAGCAGAAGCAGCTGGAGAGAGAGACTGAATGGCAGGGACTCAGGTATGATTTTACAGTGAGACACTTCTCCAAAAAGGCTGATGCACATACAAATGCCTTACATCCCAGAGCAGTCATATACTGACATCTGAGTTGCTCTTTCTATTCCTCACAAGACTGGCCATCTAAGATACTGTGTTTGGGTCTGAGTTCCACAGTATTTGTGAAATACTGGAAGAACCCTGCAACGAATCAACAGAAATGACCAGAGGCAAATAGGGATCATGAGCAGAGACTGGAGTAAAATTGATCTAACTTATCTCAGTGATAACTAAGTGGGCATAGGAACATTCGATAGACAAAACTCCAGAGAGAGAATTATGAGGGACATATGCAGGTAGATCTAGGAGCAATGGGACAGAAATGAAAAACAGGAAATAATTATGTTCTCAGAGAAATTATCCTAACAGCAAGTTTTACAAGGCTGAATCTGAGCAGATAGGAGGGGAAATCTACAACATGAGACATTTAAAATGAAACCACTAATGGTTTGTCCTCTCTTTAATTGTCCTTTGGTGGGAAAGGGACTGAAGGATCTAACAGGCCTTGTCTGTGAAAATCATAAACACTCCCAGAGAAAGCTATTTTCTTTAAACATCATACACAGCAGACCCTGAGCCATGACAAGGGATCTCTGCTTCCCCGGCACCGGAAGGCAGGCTAAGCTTGTTTAAGGAGATGAACAAAGGACAGTGAGAAAAGCCAGCCAAACAGCAATTAGTACAGGACAGTGTTAGAACCACTCAGTAGTGCAGGAGTGAAAGATATGGGAGATGCACACCAAGCAGTGATACCTGGCACAAGGATGCAGGCAGAAATCAGAAGAGGGAAGATGAGAAGGTATCAAAGGAATGGGAAAACTTCTGAGGAGGAAACCAAGAAGAGAAACTAAGTGCTATAAGATATCAAGCTAAACCCTCTCCCTGTTGCACACAGACCCATATGGTTTCCTAACAATACCCTAGTCATCAGAAGCATCAGTTGTTCTCCCCACCCTATCCACTCCATATGGTGCATAGTTAAAAACTGTGTCCACCTTTCCTGCCCTCTTTTTGCTGCCTGGCTCCCCAGTGTCCAAAACAGCACTTGAGGTAGAAGCCACCAGGAAAGCATGGGTCCAGCAGAAGCTTCCCTTTGGGCTCCAATACCTTAGATATCAGTAGTTGCTGCTACTGCTGCAGCAAAAAAAGATAAGACACCATAGGAGTGGTAAAGAAGACAGGAGCCTAATAGAGGTCTGTGCTAGGGCTGTGAGAAGCTTCGGTCCCTGGTTCGATTCAGAAAGATTCAGCTATTCGGACATAGACACAGCTTTAAATGATTTTTCTATGTACCTTTAGGTAGCAGGTGGCTCATGAATGCTGCAGTGCTGGGACACATAGAGTGTCCTAAGGGAATGTGGTGGGGGCTCTCCAGCGTGCTCCACAGAAGACCTGGAAGAGGACCAGAAGCACTTCCAATCCACTTCTGGGTCTGCTGGGCCCACCAGCGCGCTTCCCAGCAGACCTGGAAGTGGACCGGAAGTACTTCCGGTCCACTTCTGGGTTCACCGCCAAGCACGTGGAGGGCCTCCTCACACTCCTGTGGGACGTTCCATGTGCCCCAGCACTGCAGCATTCACAAGCCGCACTGGTACCTCAAGGTACGTAGAAAAAACTTTTAAAGCTGTGCCTACGTCCAAATCTCTGATTCTCTGAATCGGCATTGAATCTTCAGATTTGGATTTAGCTGAATCGAATCAACAAATCGAATCACTGTTCCTGATTTAGGCCAAATCTGAATCTGAATCAAATAGGGCCCACTTTGCACACCCCTAGTCTGTGCCACTGGGGAAGCAAGGGATAGTGCTTGTTAACCCACGTGAGTCTCACTGAGTAGTCGACTGAATGATGCCCTAACCTCTCCCATGCAAACGTTGGAGAAAGAAGTGTAGAAGGCACCTGCCAAAAACCAAGCCAAAGTCACTTCCACTATCTCCTCAGTTTTGCAGGATTATAACAGCTTGAGCTGGGACCCCAAGGCCCCAAACAGCAGCTCTTACCTCTTTCTTATAGCACAGTTGGTTGTACATTGCTGGCTTAGGAATAGGTTCGATCTTCACTTCTTGGGTAGATGTCCGGTATGAGGGATTACTGTAGGTCAGGTTCCCCAAGCCAGGGTCTGTGAACTTGGATTTATTGTGCCTGTAGGAAGAAAACCATCATAAGGAAGGCAAGATTCTATTGCCAAAATGAAAGATTCCATAAGAAAAGCCACAACCCAATGTGTGACGGGGACAAACTCCCAGGCCCGTTCTCAGTATCAGCCCACCACCTTTCTATGGGCAAACCGCCCATCTCATTCGCCTGCCATGTTTTGTTGTTAATTGATCCTGATGTTAAATAGGCGGGAGGCTGCTCTTTGAACACCCTGATGTACAAGGGCGATAAGTACACGCTCCAAACTCCTCTTAACGTGTCCCATGCCTCGCAGATGACATATCGTTTGTTCTATCTCCAGCTTAAGGTCAGGCCAAACTCAGGATGTAGTTTGGCCCCTTACACACTGCCCTGTTCTGGGCCACATTCACACCACCCCTCTCTCACCAGGGCCTCTTTCACTCCACCCCTCTCTCACAGGGGCCTCTAGCATACTGCCCATCCCTGGGCCACACACACCCTGCCCTGCTCCCTTAAGCAACCCTGGAGGGCCATTAAGCTTGACTGTTCATTCCTCGAGTGGCCCTAGCTCAGCCTCTTGGATCTCTCCCATGACCTTCATCTGAACGGTTGCCGGTCAGTTCACCAACTGTGGGCTGCCTCTGCTCCTAACCCCTCACCGGACCATGCCGCCCCTTCCTTGGGCCAACACTGCACCCCTACTCTGGGGCCCCAGGGTAAACACCCCTCTCAGGCTCAGATGCTTCCCTCTAAGCGTACCTGGCCTCAACTCCACCTTCTCATTAGGGCCTGG
This sequence comes from Alligator mississippiensis, assembly GCF_030867095.1. NCBI lineage: Eukaryota > Metazoa > Chordata > Crocodylia > Alligatoridae > Alligator > Alligator mississippiensis. Next base: position 227,554,745 of record NC_081825.1, read on the forward strand.
GGTCTTACACCCCTGCAGGCTCAGGCGCTCCTCTCTGAGCATGTCTGGCCCCCACTCCTGGGTCTTACACCCATATGGGCTCAGGTGCCTCTTGGTAGGCATACCTGGCCCCACTGCTCTCACCAGTAACCTACCAGATAATGGGGGCTAGGGTTATTGAGTCACCTTTCTGCTTATTGAGGCACCACCTTTCACTGGGGAGGTTAGCAGTCCCGGCACTTGAATGGCACTGCCCCACCACAGGCAGTCCCACCAGGCCTCCCTGCCCCAGCCAGGTGCAGTTTTAGGTCATGCCCAGGACCATGGGGCCTCCTCCTTCCCCGTAGCTCAAGCCCTTATCTCCAAGGTGTTCCTGGAGCAGTATCTCAGCTGGGTGACGTTACTCCCTCGCTGGCTGGCAGCAAACTGCCCCCTCAGACCCGAGAGCTGGGCTCTAAAATTACCGCCCTAATCAACCACCTGCCAGCTGCCTATTCCAGCCCTTAAAGTGATGGAGCACTGAAGCTGCTCCATCATACAATGAATAAAAGGCTCCAGTGGTCTCCTATTTCCTCACTCAGGCCAGAGAAAGGCCTTTTTCATCAGGTCCCTACAACTGCCCTACAGCCATCATACATTAACACAGCATGATAGAGTTCTAATGACTACCACCAGACTAAAATTAGTGAGGGCAGAATAGGATGCATGGCTTTATAGGGACAATGACTGGCAAAAGGAAAACAGTCCCTCAGGGTGAAGCCCATGGAAGAAGTAGGCAGAAAGCATTTGGAACTCACAGATTTACCAGATAACCTCCATAGCTAGGGTGGCACAAATTTAAACACATTCTTGGACATCACATTCAGACTCTCTGTATAAAACAGAGACAAGGATCTGAGGGAGAAAGGTGTATACACATAAGGGTTTACACTTTTTTTGAGTTCCCATAGGGAGAAGGAGAGCTTTCAAGCCCCATAACAGCTTGATCTGCTTTCCAAGTAATGCAAGAGTTTTTTATATAAAATAAAATAGTCATAATAGAAAGCAGCCAACACAGCTTCCAACACAGATTGCAGGGAGTGTAGCCCTAGATGACCTTTGCTGAAAGTCTCTTTCAACCATGTGACTCCATCCACCAAGATCAAAGCTAAAGGGAGTGGAGAGGTACCTGTATATAATCAAAGCAGCGATAAGCAGCAGAATGAACAGGACACTCAGGAGGCCTCCAATAACATAACTGACATGCAATCCTTCTCCTGAAAGAGAAAAGCAATGACTAGTTAAGGGCCCTTCTGTACCACCAGACTATGTTCACCCTGGTATACCCACTCTGCATGTGAGCATGCAGAGTGGGTATCAGCAAGTCACATCTAGGAGGAGAGGAGGCTTTGGTTGGTGCAACATGAGCCCTCTGGTGCATTCTGGGGGCTGCAGGGGTGGAAAGGATGGACTCAAGGAATCAGGTGCATGGAGGAGACCTTGGAAGAGGGGGTGATGGTTTAGCTTGATGATAGGGATGAGTTAACCTTCTACCATTAGCCCTCCCATAACCTGGTAGTTACTTTGAGGGAAATAAGCTTCCCTTTTCAAAAAGTCTAGACTAAAAGAGTGAAGAAGGAAAAGGCAGGCTTGCTGAAGCTAAGCCTATCCCAGCTGAGTGGACAAAGGTGGGGGGCAGGGGAGAACAGAGAGAAGGGGCTCTCTGGCATCATGTAATGACTATCCACTGTCTTCTGGCCACCTGGAGCAGACACTGTTTGGTACTGGTGAATGATAGAAGGCTGATTTTCATTCTCTGTCTTACTTGGAATGAATTTGAGGAAGACTTCATTTGAGTCAGAAGCACTGTGGAGTGAAAGGCACTGGCTTGACCTGGAAGAAGGGCCAAACTAGAGATGGAGAAAGAAGAGGAACTTGCCTGTGGTTGCCAGCACTGCCTCATTTTCCCGGGCACACAAGTTTTGGCCAGCATCTTTGTCAGAACAGCTGGAAGGAACAAAGACAAACAGCCCATTAGTGCCAACCCTCAGGGCAAGGAGGGTGTGCTATATATATAATATATAAATACATAACTCCAGCCACAAGTGTAGGAAAGAGTGCTGCCAAACTGGCAGGCACAGAATATACTGTAAACCAAGTAAAAATTATACATGCACTGGCATTAGCAAATCCAACAAAAAATAACTTGAGATTCACATGTGCAGATTCAACATATTTACATATCTCACAGGGTGTCAAGCAGGAATGAATAGAGTGGAGCTAAAGATGGAGGCTAAGGGAGGTGAGAGAAGATCCTCCTTCCCCTGCTAAAGTAACTCAACATGAGGAATAAAACCTCATGTAGGACCTTATGTTGGACCTCATCCTATACATCCCAGAGGATCCACATCCTTTCTCCTACAGATTCACTATAGATGACATTGGGATTTTCAGGCAAAAGTGGACCTTACTAAGTACTGTGCACCCCTCTTCCCCTTGTCTCTGTGCTGAGATTGTGCTCCCAGTGAACAGGGAAAGATGTCTCTGCTTGTAGTTCTTAAACCCACCTACCAAGGAAAAGCTCTCTGTGCTGGCCAGGGGAAAAAGATGGCCAAAGAGACAGCTAATTATCCACACTGGAACATGAGTTGAAAGCTGCAGAAGCGCTGTTCAGTCCTGTCCAGGCTATTCACTCAGGGCCAAAGTAGAATTGCTCCCAGGGATCTGCCTAGTCTAGTTTTAAATGATCAAAGTAAGGCTCCCACCCAAGTCAGTTATGTTAACCACAGGATAACAGGCTTGACCAAAAGAATTCTAGCTTCTTACACAGCGCAGTAGGCTAAGTCATATCTGAATCGAATGGACAGCAAGGCCTCTACACCCCATGCCCACTCCAGAGACCCCTGTCCTCTCTTTTCATAGATGGGGTTTCTTCAACTACTTATAGGGCATTTAGATCTCAGGACGTTTCTTTCTGTCCTGGGAAAGTGGACGGGATGTGCTCGTGCTGTATCTGGCATGTATACCCACATTCCAACAGAACATGCACTCACTTTCCTTCTGTTGTTTCCAGAGATGTGTGAGGTTTACTTGTTGAAGCTCCTTGGCTGGGTGGGGTCTGGCTCTTTTCACTCATACTGGTTGTTTCAGGAGCAGGGGGCACCATACCAGGAACTAAACAATACAGAAAAAAAAACAAATAAGAGCTTGGTTCTGTGAGACTGAAGAAAGAAGATTAAGAACTTGTGTTAAGGGCCCCCATATGCCAGACCAAGCATCTCCAGATTGTACTCCAGAAATGCTTAATTTGTAGCACAAGATGCTGCAGGGATTTTTGTAGGGTGTAGAGACCTCCAAGATGGTCTGAAAACCATAAGGGGGGTACTAGGGGTCCTGGTGCAAGTATCATTTGTGACTCCTATAAGGAGGTTGTTCCCCCAGAGAACCTCTTAGAACTCACCAGTGGAGCAAGGCCACCCATCTGGTTCATCTGGACATGCACAGATAAAGTCAGAAGCTCTGGCAAAGCAGAGATGAGTGCAGCCTCCATTATTCACACCACAGGCATTAGAACCTGAAGGAGACAAAGTATTGCACATAGAGGTGGTGCTCAGATAGATTTGACTACACAAGGGCAGGAACCTTTCTTCCATCTCAGATAGGATAACCTCTCTCCATTTCCCCTTCCTCAAGGTCATGGATTTTCTACTCCATGAAAATCACACATCTCAGGGCTGAGTGAATTACAAGAATTAGGCACTGATAAGGTCAAAATAATCTTGGGGGAAAAGGGAGCTTAAGTCAGATGGGAATCAGTCAAGAGGAGCCCCACCATTGCAGCCAAACTTACAGGGCTTCAGAAAAAAATTATCTTCTCTTGCCTCATTATTTCACTATCATAGTAGCTTTCAGAATTCTCTCACATCAGCAGGTGTTGACAGAGGTACTCTCCACTCCCTCTACTGAAACCTCAGAGTGAGGCAAAGAAGAAACCCCAACAAAACCGAGGGGAGAGTCAACAGTTTGGATGTTGGCAAGGGCTCTGCACTAACTAAAATCATCAAGTGGTACTGAGGGGCACTGGGTTTTGTCTGGCTCCAATTAGCCAAGGCAAGAATCAAGACCTTCCCCACATACCTGTTTGCCTCTGAGGAGAAACCACAATGATATCCATTAGCCCCTCAACATTGGCCAGGATAGTCTCTTTGTTCCGGCCAGAGTATTTGTCCACTCGCTGGATTGATTTGGTTTGCCAGTCAGTCCAGTAGATCCATCTGTCCTGCTGCTCAGAGAAGACAAAAAGCACATAGAGATTAGAACACTTGGCCATATATATAGGGATTGTACGAGGGAGTTTTCATGTGGCTTAGAGCTCCATACAAAGTCCCTTCATCCAAGCCTGGCTTCCCTCTTCTCAGAAGTGTAACTCCATCCTAGAGCAACTCAGCCAATCTTTCCTTAGATAAACACTAAACCGGAGAGTGATACACCAGCTTCCACATACAACCAACTACACTATAACATCCTCGAGGCAGTCCAGCTCTCATACAGTCACTGATTTCCTCATCACTCTAGGGAGCCCCTGTTTACCTGTGTCAGGGCAAAGGGATGTGACACCTGGCTGACCAGCACCTGGCGCAGCTTCCCATGGAGATCAGAACTCTCTATACGGTCAAGATGTGCATCTACCCAGTAAATCCTGTAGATAGTGGGGGAGGTGGGGGCGGAGTGGTAAAAGAGAGGGAGAAAGAGAGAGATGAAACCAGACCAATCTTCTACCCATACTTCCAAACCTCTCTTTCAGATCACTCACTAGGCCACACTCTTCAGAGGACTGTAGTGATAAAGCTCACCATTATTACATCTCTTACTCAGTCCCTCTGGATATTACAGCATCAATCCACATCTCTCACTGACCTTCTTGTGTCATAATCCAATGTCAATCCATTGGGCCAACCCAGGTCAGTGTTTATTAAGATTCTGCGCTCAGAGCCATCCAAGTTTGCACGCTCAATTTTAGCAATGTGACCCCAGTCTGTCCAGAAGAGGTACCTGATGATTGAAAAGGGGTAAGCCCTCAGGAAGACACACAGAGACAGGAGACATTTCACTGGATTCTCTGAAAAAATTTTTACTTATGGGCCAAACCAATAGATTCTGCATTTTCTACTAAATGCTCTAGTTCTAGTCACATATCATACCCATCTCCTAGTATCTGTTCCCATCAGCTCCACATGGCCTTAGCTCTTCGCCAGTCATTTCACCCTGTAGAGCCAACCCTTGGGCACCCATCAGGCTCACACTAGGCATCCTTTCTTCCTATCCAAACTCCCCCTTGATTTAGCCTTGTATAATCTGTCCTCTCCCATCCCTCCCTTCTACTGACCCCAGACCTACCCCTTCTTGGGGAAGACAGCAATTGCTCGGGGCTCATCCAGGCTGTTATTAATCAGCACTTTTCTGCAGCTTCCATCCAGTCTGGCCACTTCAATGGTGTTCCGCCCTGTGTCTGTCCAATACAGGTTCCTGGCAACCCAGTCCACAGCCAACCCGTCTGTTGTCTTCAATCCCTGACCAATGACAGTCTCCATGTTCCTGCCATTCAGATCTGCTCGCCTGGGGAATTCAGTGCCAAATGGCATGAGAAAAAGACAGTTTCTAATGAGCCTTCAAGTCTCCCTGTGCCCATTCCTCTCAGCCACTGGATCTCCAAACATCAGCCCTAACACTGTCATTGTGTTTTTTCAGCCAGGCCCCAATTAGTTGCACAACCCAAATTATTGTGTGTGCTTCCAGCAGCAAGTGAGCATCACTATATCCTCCCACCCTTCAAGGAGGGACTTCCCCAGTCGATTGGAACATGATATAAGAATCTACAATACACAAAATCCAGTCTTTGAGGCTGAGTATGAACAGCCACTTACAAATTGGGCACTGTATGGGGAGCAGATGACAGGCACCTACCTGATGACGTCAAGGAAGACATCTGTGTAGTAAATCTTGCCATCCACACTGTCATAATCCAAAGAGATGACATTGTTCAGCTCTGGGACAGGGATGTGGACATCAGTGTGATCACTGGTGTCCAGTGAGATGCGCCGGATTGAACCACGGCTGGAGAAGAGCAGATAGGTCTCTGGAGATGGATCACAAGTCTGCTCGTCTCTCTTCAACTGGATGCCAGTGGGGCAGGCACAAGAGAAGCCAGTAGGATGGGGGAGGCAGAGGTGAGAGCAGCCACCATTCCTTATGCCACACTTGTTAAAGCCTTGGGGAAGAAGAGGAAAAACAATCTAAAGTACCTCACTTCCTAGAGACTAGACCCTTGCCATCTCCCTACATGCATGAGTGACTGGTGCCTCCTGAATCTGGGGGCGCACCAGCCCTACTGACAGTATCAGCATCAGCCGTCGGGGGGGGGGGGGGGGGGGGGGGGCGGGGGTCACGTGCATCCCTGGGCACCCCCTACCCGTCGCCTATGCTTACAGGGCAGAGAGACCCACTACTGGCAACTGATTTCACCCCAACCATGTTCTTGCTCAAAGTGCACCACAGGCCTCTAATACAAGGACCTACCTAAAGCTTTGCCAGCTGCTATAGGGATCCAAGGATACTGGTGGGCTCAGTGGAAATGGTAACTCCATGGTTTGTATCCTTTGATATTAGGATGTCTCCATGGAGGAGAGACAGCAAAAGGCTGGCTGCTGTTGGCTGGCTGAATATCATGCACCTGTAGTTAAGCTGTGTTTTTTGCAATCCTAACACTAGCAGTAAGATCCCAGACCATAGGGGAAGTAGTTAAATATGTCATTCCAATCTGCTCATGGAGCTTCTACAGTAAATCAGACACATCCTGTGAGATGCTAGAAAGGCCAAGGAAACAGGGAGGCCTATATTAGGCACTTGGCTTGTTAACGTCTTTTAGGTTTGTGCATTATTTTTTAAAACACAGCAGTGTCCAGAGTGTTTAATAAGTCAGTATAAAAGCAGTTTGAGGGAACAGTCTAGCAAGAAGGTCGGAGCAGTGGGAAAGAGGTGAGGGAGACAACTGGGGTAGAACTGGGACTGGGAGATTAACCAAATGCAGCAGGTGGTGAAGAAAGAGTGGTGCTACAAAGTGTACAGATTCAAGGGGAGGTGGTAGGGAGCTATATGTGAAGAGGTAAGACATTGTCTGTAGATGGTAGTGAGGAGAATTCCAGGGAACTGAAGCAGCAGTGCAGTGCAAAGGCACAGGGAGGATTGGTCAGCAGGTGGGCTGTGCAGTCCCTGAGAAGCAGAGGAAGGAATTTGGTTCAGATAAAATGGAGAAGGTGATATAAGAAAAGCAGAGGAAGAAAAGGTGCAGGCACAGAGGTGCCTTCAGTGGCAGTAGCCTGGAACATTGTGAAATGTCAAGCAAAGAGGTGAAGGCTACAAATAGTGGGTCAAGAGATGATCAGGCCTTCGAACAAAGTTTTAGCTTTATTGGGTCAAGATAAAGTAGAAGGGACAGATTTTAGAGAAAACAGACTCCTGTCTTTTCTACTGTACATGAGTCTTCTTGAACCAGCAAATCCCTTAGTAGTTCAAACAAGTGTGGATTACTTAGTCCTCCTTGTTAAGTCTGAGAATTGACTGGACTGATAGCCTCAAGCAGAGGATTGACAGGTGGGCTGTGTCTGGGTACCTGGGGGAGGTGGTGGTGTTGGAAACGACCACTACAGAACAGGGGGAAACAGAGAAGTGGGAGGTAGCAGGGAAGATTTAAGGTTGGAGGAAAAGGAGCAGATCAATTTCTCCAACATACACTCTGCTATGGAAATGTAAATGGGTCCCCTATAGTAACAGATTCTAGGGGCTCCTCTGAATCACTAAGGTTGGATGCTCCTGTCTCTTAAGCAACCTAGAAACTTACCAAAGGGCCGTGCCCTGTCAATCGCTTGGATGTCCATTAGGCCAGGCAAGTTGGCCCTCACCAGGATAACGTTGGCCCCAGTGTCCTTGTCAGCTCTGTGAATGCTGCGGGTTTGCCAGTCAGTCCAGTAGATGTAGGAGTCCAGCAGGGTGAGGCCATAGGGATGCTGCACTGGGGACAGCAGGGTGTGGCGGCTGGCACCATTCAGGTCTGCAGCTTCAATGCGCTGAAGGAGGAGAGAAGAGAAACTGCTTATTCAGACCCTTCCTCTGAGACTGATGTCCCCACCAGACCATCATCCCCAACAGCACAAGACAACAGGGAACCCTTGAGCCCTTCTACATAGTCCCTTCCTCTTCCAATGCCTTCCCCTGGAAACAACCTCCAGGATACCAGAGGCCCAGTGATAACCCTGTAAAAATCATAAAACAGACTCCAACCTCTGTGTGTGCATCAGCCCACAGCAGCTGAGACCCAGCCTTATCTACTGCCAGGCCATTGGGCCAGCCCAGATTGTTGCTGATCAGCACCACACGTCCTGAGCCATCCATGCCAGAACGCTCCAGCTTGGCATGCTCCCCCCAGTCTGTCCAGTACATGTACCTGGAAAAAAACAACAAGGCATTAGAGAAGCAGGAGAAAGAGATGAACTCTGCCTTGCTTCCCTCTCCCAGGATGGTCCCTTGTCAGCACTTACCCCATCTCATGGTACAGTGCAATTGCCCTTGGGCTGTCCAGGTTCTGCCAAACCAAAACCTTCCTCATTGATCCATCCAGGTTGCCCACTTCAATCCGATTGGTCCCTGTGTCAGTCCAATACACCTTCCGGCCAATGGCATCCACTGCCAGCCCATCTGTGGTCAGCAGACCTGAAAGAGCAAATGTTTCCAAAGTAGCTTCTCAGCATTCCACACAGATGAGGAAACTCTGGGAATTCCCTCTGCCCTTACCTAGAGTCTTGGGAGTTCTCCCCTTACAATATCCATAGGCCTCCCCCCATAAACACCCTCCACAAATCTGGGAGTCCCTCCCCACAACTCGGAGGAACTCTCCCCACTTTGGCTGCCCTAGGGAGACATGAAGTTCTCTAATAAAGCATTCCTACCTGTAGTGATGATATCCTCATACTGACAGCCATCCAGCGCAGCGCGGCTGATCTTCCGCAGTGTGCTGTCTGACCAATAAACCTTTCCTGGTAGGGAAATGGAGGAGGGGGAAAGGAGAGAAAAGCAATCAGCAAACGCCTTCATCCAACCCCAGGCCTCCTTGAGATTACAGGCACCTGGATCACTGTGAAGAACAGAAGGACTATGTAATCCAGAGATCTGACAGCATCATAGGAGAAACAGACTGCCTCCAACTCCATTAATGACAAAAAGCCTCTCCCAGAAGGGGACACTACAGGGAACCATGCAGGAGCACAGGCTGTGGGGAACCTGAAAGGATGCAGTTTTTTTAACATATTACTGAATAGCTATGTAACAGACCCACAACTGGTTTTCAGGAGATAAATAATCAGACTATCTCTTACTACCATGGAAAATGGAAACTACAATCTAAATGTATAACGTCAGATACCCAGCATAAATCAGTAAACATCAACTCGGCTCTTTTTACAGCAAAAGCTTAAATTCACACTCCATGTGAACCTATACAAAGGGAGAAGGCAGTTTATTCCTGTCAGCTGGTGTTGAAGCCCTCCAGAATCTGTTTTTGCACTAAGACAGGGCAAGGAGGGAAGGAAATATAAACAATACACATTGGAAAAAATAGGGCTCTCAATCTGCCCATATTCATGCTACCAAGTAGATAATAGATAGCATCTTTACACATGCATTCTATTGATTTAGTTAACTGCAGCACTTCAGTGATCAATGAAGGCCCAGACCTTCCTGGGGATCCACTCCGATTGCAATGGTATTTTTCATTGTGACATTGACTGAGACGACAACATCTGCAAAATATGGGATATCCAAGGAGACCATACGGATGTCCGTCCTCCGAGCAAAGATCAGGAAGCTGGTCATCCCTGTAGAAAGTTGGGAGATGGACAGGCAGTCAGTGTCAGCCAATTGTCCCTGGGGCATCACTTGCTAAACAATGCCCTTGACCCAATTGCTGAGGAATAGATCTCTTATTTACCTATGGGGCAGCAACCTGAAAGCTCTCATGAAGACATTAGCCCTGCTTGGATGGGTTCGGGTAGGATATTGAGTGTAAGCCTGATTCCTTGTCAAGGTGAATAAGATGAGGGGATAAATGCCAGCTCCAAGCCCTGAAGCCAAGAGCTCTCCATTGTCCTGAATGGGAAGGTGCATGAGGGATGGATGGATTCTACCTAGACCAGAATACAGCACAGTGCCTTCTCAAGTTGCGGGGAGCCCAGCCTTAAGCTCAGGGCAGAGCTACAGGAGAGACTGACATGTACCTAAACCACTGGACATAATATTGATGTTCCCTTAGGATAATCCAGCCCCTCTCCACAGGGTAACCTCAAGCCAGCTCACACCATACTTGAGGGTACAGCTACCAAAAGACTTCTCAAGGCAAGCTGAGACTGACCATCACACCTAAGTCCCAAAATTTTAATTTTGTTCCAGTAAATACTGTCACGGGGCCAAGAGTGGACCATGAACGATCCAGCTGCAATGAGGATCTTATGGAAGAAACCTACCAGGAGAGCAGGTCTTGCCATCAGGTTGCAGATTGATACCAGTAGGGCATGTACAGCTGTAGCCTTTAGGTAGAGGAGCCAGAAGGCAGAGGTGGCTGCAGCCACCATTATTAACTTCACATGCCGTGTGCACTGTATGAGAGAAAGGAATGTAAAAAAATTAAACAAGCACAGGCTATGAAGAGCTCAGCATGGAGCTCCTGGAGTGTCTTATCAAAAAGGACACCAGCTGCAAAGATGCAGGCTGGGGACACTTCCCTTAAATTTTCAGTACTGATTTATTTCCACACACATTCTGCACAGATGTGCATGGCAGCAAGAGCCTGAATGCTTGACAGGGGTGTAGACCTTGTACCAAGAGACCTGTTACAGGCAGCAGCTGTTGAGCAAGCTGAGTTCCTTGAGGGGTTGGGGCTGCTGGCCCTATACCTGAAGGTCTGTGTCGATGGAAAACATGGATGTCCATGAGGTTCTCCAGGTTGTCCTGAAGTGTTTCACGAGACTGCCCTGTCCTTCGGTCTGCACTCTGGATGCTCTTGGCCTGCCAGTCTGTCCAGTAGATCCGCTCACCATAAAGGGTAAGCCCAAATGGATGAGGTAGATTGCTCCCAATCAGCACCTGTCAACCCCCAAGATAAAGTCACCAGGAAATCATGAGGGGAGGGGGCTATTTTACCCATCCCTTGGCTCATTCCCCAGAAATGGATGTACAAGAGAGTCAGTAGCAGTAAAAGGAAGAAGGACTAGGCTGTAGGGCTCAAGGCAGTGCCCAGCTTCAGAGGGCCCTCCATACATAGTTTGTATTCAGAAAGAGGCTCTTTGCTCTCTGGATGAGGAGCTGACAGTGTTTTCCCAATTCAGGGATTTTACTTCCAACTGACTGTCCCTCTTTCTATGAGCCCTCTGGGACAGCCACTCAGCCTCCCAGACTCTCCCCTCCTGTAGCCTAGTTCTCTTACCTTCCTGTTATCTCCATCCAGACTGGCATACTCAATGGTCTTCATACCAGCATCTGCCCAGTACAGGCGCTGAGACTCATAATCAATGGCCAGCCCATTAGGCCAAGTCAGATTGGAGGAGATGATCACCATGCGGTTGGAGGCATCCATACCAGCACGTTCAATCTTTGGGCTGGCCCCCCAGTCAGTCCAGTACATGAACCTGAACACAAGCCAAGAAAGAATGAGTGCCTGCACTCTTACACCTCTACAGCTGCCTACCATTGACACCAGAGGAGCAATGTGGCTTTGTGCCTTCCACAGCCAGCAGAAGACTGTCAAACTACCATTCTATCTGCAGAGCTCCACCATCTTTCTATATATCACTCTAGTTCAGTGTCCCTTTCACTGCAAACTACCAACTGCCTGGAAGATGAAAGAGAACAGTGAAGTTCTGTTTCAACCCTTCAACACTTGGGAAGGAAGAGCTAGTAGTCTTGTGCTCAGGTATCTCAATTGACCTTGGTTCCCAGTTCTGCAAGGTCCCATGGCTCAGAACAGAAGCTTTAATTAGAAAAATTCACTCTTTCTGCAAACCTGCTGTGGAAATTTGCTTTTTTTGGCACAAAGGACAGTCACTGATAGGATACTCCTGAGCCTAGGACTTAGTGATTCTGAGCTTACTGGGAACCAAAAGTTGAACTAATGGTCAAATTTCACTGCAATTCAGATTTGTTTTTAGGTCAATCTAAATGGTTATGCAGATAGCAGGGGACTACCAAGACCTCAACATGGAACAAAGGGCATTTTCTTCTCTCATTAATGTAATTTCATGGACTTCAGTGGTATTGCTCCCAATTTTTGCTGTGCAAAACAGCAGGAGGTGGCTCAAAGCAACATAGAGCTTTGACTTATCTGTTAAGAAGCATGTGATGCTTACTCTGGTGCCATTCACTTTTAAAGCCAGGCCCCTCCTCTCAGACCTTGAAAGGAATTGTTATGGAGACCTCTCTGATACCAGAGCCCCCAGACATCACATGGAGGTGTAAGGGTACAAGAATCGTACTCAAATAACCTGAGTTTTACAGAAAGATTGACAAATCAATCCCACATGAAAAAGGCTCTTACCCTCCAACAGGGTCCACCACAATATCTCTGGGTCTGTCTAGGTTTTCCCAGATCAAAACAGTCCTCATGGTCCCATCTGTGTTGGAGACCTCTATCCGGTCTGTTCCTATAGAGATTGGGAAACAGGGACCGAGAGAGGGAGAGAGCAAGAGAGAAAACAAGAGAGAGAGAGCAAGAGAAAGTGATAGATTACAGCCCTCTGGAATCATAGAACAGATCACAAAGAAAACCATATCTGCACAGTGATCTAGTTTTCCCTCCCTTCATCCTTCACCCTGACTAGAAAGCTGGTAGTGAGTGTGGAACAAGTTGACTTGCTTATCAGACAAGATATTCTCACATTCACCTCTCTAGCCCACTGCTGCTAGTCCTATATATATGGGAGGAACCACTAAGTCTGGTCATTGAAAGTACCAGTAACTGGCATCAGAGGATGGCTAGGAAAGAATCATCTTCCTGACTGGCCTCAGTACTGTTATCTTCTGGCAGGACCATCCTCAAGATCCTAGCCATTATACTGCCACTGGCTTGGAAACATAAGTGGGTGTCCACCACAGGCTGTGCAGTGAGAAGCTAACAGGCATTTTCCTCTCACACCATATTCCTGTATGCATCAGGATAGGATCCAGACAGAAGCAAACAAAAAAATCCAAGTTGGTTCCTCCAGTGTTAGAAACATGGAGGAGAGACTATGTTTGTCTGACAGAGACAAGTTTGGGAGGGACACAGATGGGACTGCCCTGCTACTATTGCATCTTCATGAAGGGTGAAGACTAAACCTAAACCCAGCAGAGAACCCCAGTACCTGCATCAGTCCAATACAGCTTGTTGGTGACCCAATCAATAGCCAATCCAGCTGGGCTTTCCAAGCTGGTGTCCACCATAACCTGAGCAAAAACCAAAAGCAAATGTCATAAAACAAGAAATCAGCAAAAAAAAAGCCCTTGAGACCAGTTCACCAGCTTCGTCAATAGCAACACAAAGAACCCCCACTGGCAAACCCCAGCAGGAGAAGTCCATATGAGAAGTATTGGGTACACCTGTCCACATACAGAGAATCTCTGCTTCACTCTCCAGCCTCCAAACTCTTGAGCTCTGACAACTATTCCCTGGTTCAGTCAACAGATGCCTGAACAAGAGACAAAGGGAATGTCCAGAGAGGAAGCCAAGGGAGAGGGCTGTGTCTGCTGCATGTGGGGCAATTTGTGTTTTAGTGAAACATCCAAGCAAATCAGTTTGATCAAGCAGAGATTCTGAGACTGGCAGGCACGAACAGTTGCACACACCATGTGGGCAAAGAACTTCTGGGATCGCCAATGGTTAACATGGAACAAAATAAATGTGGCCATAAACAGAACCATAAGCAGTAATTCAGCTGAACTAAAACAAAGCCCTAATGGCTTATAGTCATCTTATGCCCAGCATCCAAAGAAACCTCAGTCTTCCAAACTCTGGCTGGCCTAACATCCCAATTCAGGACAAAGACTTTACCTCCTGCCCTGATCCATCCCATTTTGCCCGGCTAATGGAGTCGGTGCTAACATCTGTCCAGTAGACATAGTCATCCTTTGAATCCCAATCCAGAGCCACAGCACTGCGCACATCAGCAAGAGGGATGACATCATCTGACAGGTCGTCTGTGTCAAAGCTGATCCGACGGATGTCCATCCTTCGAGCAAAAAGCAGGAACTTGTCAAGACCTGATCAAAGGTCGAAAGGTCTTCTTTTAATTTCTCTAAGTTCAACAACATAGTGACAGACACAGACAATTCTCCTGTTACATTCAAGCTCCACTGCATACACACCTCTCAATGCTGATTCATAAGCTAAGACAACACAGTTTGAAAAAGGGTGACACCATGGAGGGGTTGGGGGGAGGGAGGGGAGGAGAGAGAACGTGGTGCTGATAAGCAGTTTCTTAGGGGATATCATTTTGCAGGGAACACATGAGATGTGCCCCCAAAGATGGCATAGATCCATCACAAGCCTCTTCTTCACCATTTTCTGCAAAACAAGCAAAAATGGCCTAGTTTTCCTGTCATCAACCTGGCAGCGAGACTTAAATGGGTCATCTTTCATAAGAGCCAAATAGGTCCAGCTCTAGCTTGTGGGGGTGTCTCTGAGCCAAAATCAGGTGTAATGCACAAGGTAACATTATCACCACCTCTGTTTAAATGGGTAGGAATGGGCATGTACAATATACAGGTAACCTGTGCCAAGCTGGTGTTCAACAAAAAGTGCAAAAGCAACATCACTCCCTGTCAAGGAGGATATAAAACTGGAGGAACCACCAACCAATGAATGTAAGCCACAGCAAGCCTCTACCCTACCCCACTCTTTCCTCTAAAGGCTTTTCCTGCTGCACCCCATCCACCCTGAGCTTTGCAGAGACACAGATGCTGCTTAATCCCATTTCTGATCACTTCCATTCGTGGTTCTCAGGGAGTACCTCTGGGGCTGGGAGTGTTTGGCTGGTGTGTTCGAGCTCTGATCCCCATCCCACTTACTCTGTGCACAGGCATAGCTGCTGGTCTTGCGGAAACCAGTGGGGCAGGCACAGGTGTAATCCTTGTTGCTTGGCAGGCAAAGGTGAGTGCAGCCACCATTGTTGGCCCCACAGCGGTTTCTCCCTGCTCAAATAGCCAAAAACAAACACAACCACACATAAGGCAACTAGTAAAGAGTAAGAGAGACATTAGCCAGAAGCAGGAGGGAAGCTGAAAGGAGTCTCACTCTGGGACAGCCTGCTATGACCTCCTGTCCTGCCCATCAGGCAGACTGGGCCATGGGTGGTTATCCCCCAACCCATGGGCCACATCTAGCCAGTGGAACTGGGTCATCAGGCCCACTGGACTCTTCACAAGTCTAAAAATGTGATGGTGGGAGGATGGCAGCAGTATTAATTGCTGCATATGCAGGAAGCTCAGCAGGCTGGATAGCACGGTCTGGCACACTAGATCAGATGCAAGGGGCTGGGGTGGCACAGGGCAGGATCCAAGAGCATGGGTCTGAGCCGAGGTAGTGCAGGGTCCAATTTGGGTGTGTGAGGCTAGGCTGAGGCAGCGTGGGGCCTGACCCAGGTGCGCAGGGCCCAACCCCACATAGTGACTCCTGAGGGATCCAGTCCATGAACCAGCTCTCTGCCACTCATCCAGCCATCAGGGCCAAAAGGTTGAGCACCACTGATTAACAGAATGGCAGAATGTCTATTTAAAGCAGAATAGCTCTTTTAGAATAAATCCACATATGGACACTTTTGATCTTATTCTCACTTTTATTCCTCTTTAGCCTAATCCACTTCCACTTCTTTTACTGAAGAATAAGAGCATCTATACATAGAATTATCCAGGAGCAACTTGTTAAAAACAAGGCTTTAATATTTGCTAACAAAAAGCTATTATCTCCCAGTGTCAGCAGAGGGAGCTCTTGTAATATCCGTCCACTAATGAAATGGAGGGCCCTCATACCAAATGTATCACAAGCTGGTGAAGGGAGAATGTTAGGGTTGACTCCAGCAGCAAAGGAAAGATTAGGAGAAGCATGGATCTGGGTAGAAGAGAAGCTGAGTGGCACACAGGTCATTATGCCAAGGGTCCAGATCTAGGGCTTCCCTGCCTCAGAACAGTAACTGGTCCCCAAGCTGGTATGCTGCCCTTGCCCCCTCTGCAGGTACCTGCTGGCTGGCGCTGAGGATGCAGCGTGTGAATATCCATAGGAAAGTGGAGCTTGTTACGGATAATCTCCTGGTTTTTGCCAGTGAACTTGTTGGCGCTGTTTATGCTCTTTGTGTGCCAGTCTGTCCAGTAGAGGCTGTCCTCAAACACCGTGATAGCAAAGGGATGTGGGAGGCCTGCAGCAAAAAGTACAGTACAGACAGATATTAACCCATATCCCAGGAAAGCCAGACTGGGAGAGAGACAAGGGAAAGTTCCTTACTCTCTTACTCAGTGCTGCCTTTAACAGGCTCAACTAGCCAAATCCAACTCTCAGTAACAGAAGGATTGGGAAGAAAGAGTGGGAGCACCCATCCCTGAGGGGTGTAAAGGGATGGCATAGCTCACCCCACAATGTCCAGCCAGTTGAGGTAAGTACAATTAATACAGCAGCAGCTCAAAAACAGGTACTGCTGGTCCTCCCAGGTACCCCAGTTCTCACCCTGACTGATAACAGCCTTCCTGTTCCTCCCATCCAAGTCAGCCCTCTCAATGACATGATGCTTGGCATCCACCCAGTACATCCGGTGCCCAGCATAGTCGATGGTCAGTCCATTGGGCCAGAAGAGGTGTGTATCGGCAATGATGCGCCGATTCGAACCATCCATGCTGGAGTACTCAATGCGAGGAGTGTTGCCCCAATCTGTCCAGTAGATGGTGCTATAGGAAGGAGGGGAAAACCTGAAGTCTGGGAAGTTGAGGCCCTACAGACAGTACCAAGTATCATTTCATATCAAGGGAAAGAACAAGCTATTCCTATGACCTGAGCCACAAGACTTAGTCACAGGCACAGGAGAGGCAAGGAAGGTAAGCTCCCACCCACCTTCCACACAACATATTCTGGTTGAAGGTTGCCATGATCTAAAAGCATGGAGCAGGAATCCTAGGCCTCAAGCTTCCTGCCTTCTAAGGCTCTCAAAACCCATGCATACATGCAGTGCCTATGACCACAAATAAGGCTCCATGCATGGAAACAAGGAGAAGCCTAGCCCCAGGATGAGCTGAATAATGAAGGGCCTAATGTGTTCAGAATTCTTCCCAGAGAGTTCAGCAGAGGTGTTCATTGGAATCCCAGATCTCCACTCACCCCTCCATGGGGTGCAGCGCAATTGCTCGTGGCTTCTCCAGATTCTGCCAGAGAAGCACTTTCCTGTGGGTGCCATCCAGATTTGCCACTTCAATTCGAGATGTCCCAGAGTCCGTCCAGTATAGCTTGTCATGGATCCAGTCAACAGCAAGTCCACCTAACCCAGTGGAGAGTTAATTACAGACTGAAACCAGGAATGGCAGACTACGCTGCTAAGAACAATTCCTCTTCCTCCTCCCTCAGGGTCTACTTGGCCTTACTACCACAACTGAAACTGCAGGAAGTGAGCATCCACTAGCATCCCCATCCAACCAGAGACATACCTGGGAGGTGGCGGACATTACAGAAAAACAGGGCTATCACCAACTGTCTTGCTTCCCACTAGCACATTATAGTTGGTCCATTCCCCATGCCTTTGCCCTCATTGCTGCCATGCACCTGGGCTCTCCAATCCTGTAGACACCACCTCTTCCACGTTGCTGCCATTGAGGTTGGCCCTCATGATGCGGTCTAGTGTAACATCAGACCAGAACACCAGCTCCTTGCTGTGGTGAAAGTCCAGGGCAATGGCATTTTCCAGGTTGTTCAGAAGTAATGTATACTCTGAGCGGTGAGGCAGCACCTGTCGAATATCGATCCGATTGGCAAAGAGCAGCACTGGCTCTGGACCTGTAGGACAACACAGGAAGACAATGTGAAAGGCGCCTGGTAGCAGTGGCATAACTGAAGGGGGGTGATCAAGGAAGCAGCCCTGGGCACTGTTTGGTGGGGGGGCAGGAAAAAATAGCTGTGATGATAGTAACAGCTGATTGAGCCACTGTGATCAGCACCAAAACAACAAGTGCAGCCTCAGGCATTGTGCACCTACCCTGGGTGCCTAGCCCCTCTTCACTGTTTTGTGGTTTTCTGGAGTCCCCACAATCCCCCTTTTTCTTCAAGTTCTAGCCCCTTCTGCCCTAAGCAGGGACTGGGCCTACCTCTGTGGGAGGGAGAGATGCAGAGCCAGCACCGAATTACAGAGCTACCTATTACTGAGTGTTAATCTTCAAGCACAGGGAGAAGTCCTGCTCAGGGCAGATCATGCCCATCTCTGAAACAGACCTGAGGGCTCCACCTCTCTTACAGGTTAGCACAGGAACAGGCAAAAAGGCAGATCTAGCCAACAGCCATACTCCATTTCCCAACAGCCTCTGCAGCGGGATCTTGCAGCAGGGCCAGCTTTGTCAGGGCCAGGGCAGAGCCGCAATCTGCAGCCTGCATGTTCCAGGCAAGGGCATGCAGGCAGAGGATTGCAGCTCTGCCCTGGCTTGGG
Source organism: Alligator mississippiensis (assembly GCF_030867095.1). NCBI lineage: Eukaryota > Metazoa > Chordata > Crocodylia > Alligatoridae > Alligator > Alligator mississippiensis. Next base: position 227,573,452 of record NC_081825.1, read on the forward strand.
ACCATGGTGTTACTGCTGCAAGAAGCTTGGGCAGAGCTGCAATCTGTAGCCTGTGTGCCTCTGCCCAGAGCATGCAAGCTGCAGATTGTGGCTCTGCCCTGGTCTCCAATCAAGCTGCCCCCGCCGCAAGATGCCAGCAGCTCCGGAGCAGCCCCCTGCCCTGCCCTGCCACACTTCCTGCCACCGTGGCTAGGGCCAGTCTCCATGGCAACCCCAGCCTTGTGCTATCACAACATAGCTGCAGCTGGGGTCTCCATGGAGATCAGCCCCAGCCATGCGGGCAGGGGCTGCTGGCAAATGGAGTCCACTGCTGGCCAGATCTGGCCCACAAACTGGACTTTGCCCGCACCAGGTTAGCAGCTCTTGTGCTGTTTGCCAGGCCAATAAAATACTGCTGAAATGAATAACCAGAGTGTAGGCAACACTAATCTACTGCACAAGATAAAGTCCCTTCTTACCCAGAGCTTTGCAGCTGCGTTTGTCAGGACGAAGCTCATAACCTTGCTCGCACCAGCACTGGAAGCCACCTTCACTGTTGGTACAACCCTGGCTGCAGTAACCTTCCTCTGCACATTCATTCACATCTGTAACAGGGCAAGGGGGCAAAGTTACCATGTGATTACAAAGATGCCAATATTTCCATGGTGTGCCCAAATCTCACTCCCGGTTTGTCTCCAAGTCTGCACTCTGCCTTTCACTTGCAGCTCCAAGATCATTACTGTAGCAGTGGAAGGAAGGGGGTACCCTGACAACAGGAAAAACACCCAGCAGTGGTGAGGAGGGATGAAGGGCTGTTACCCTTGCTGCTTACCTTGACATGAACGGCCATCCTCCAGAAGCCTATAACCTGTGTGGCAGGTGCACTGGACCATCCCTCGCACCATCTGGCACTTCTGAGCACAGCCACCATTGCTGAGGTTGCAGTTCTCCTCGCCTGTCCGTGGACCTGTGACAACACGTGAAGAGGACAGAGATGGAACACAAAGCAGCAGTTACTGTGATGCGCGGTTGTAAAGATAACAGCACACCTCTATGGAAGATGGGGACAGTGAGGGAAGGAAAGAGACCCTGCAGGAGGCTGCATCCCCTTGACAACAGGAACACATCTAAACTGACTCTACACAAGGTATAACAACTCCTAAAGTCTGTGCCCTGGGGTTTGGAAAGCTTCCTTTGAGATTCAGTGTCTTTGTAGATACACTCAGGTGTCTGTGAACACAAGATTACTCCCCAGTATTCCCTCCTACTTGCAGGACCATTACTGAAGCATCTTTCCCCAAACTCCAGGACATAGCTCCTATTAATAGTCTGTTTCAGTAGGAACATGGCTCCCACTAACATCTGTGTAGTTAACCTCTACTTGACTTCAGCCCATCCCTGTGGCTCTGTGAGCTGAGACCAGGAAGACTTACGGCAGTTTTGTTGGGGGCTCTCATCGCTGCCATCTCCACAGTCATTCACACCATTGCACAGCTTCCTGTGGCCAATGCAGCGCCCATTCCCACAGAGAAACTGGTCTGGGGCACATTGGGGACTTCCTGCAGGGGCAGAAGGGAATAATAACATATCCAGAGCAGCAGCAGCCCAGCAGAGTACTTGGCAGACAGGAGAACAAATCCTGGGCAAAGAGAAGAAGATGTACAGCAGGAAGCTTACTGGCTACACTTGATCTTATTGCATTTCCCTCAGGTTCACCACTATCCTCTCCCTGGATTATATGATACACTTCTAACTTTGTGCTCCCTTGGATTCTAGGAAGGCAGTTTATGCTCAGCTTATACTTTCTTCTATACTCCCCTCTTCCCTTGTGTTGATTCAGAGAATCTCAGATCTCCTTCTGGACTGGGTCTAATGTTACTTTATGAGGAAGTATTTTGTTTCTTTCAGACCAAGTAGAGAATTCTGGCATAAGTTCTAATGGCTGCAGATTCCACAAACTTCTTGGGCCCCTTTTCAGCACAAGTTTGAGTGGATCTAGGCTGTCCACCCCTCCTCTGCCTTTATTTATTTATTTGACACGTCACCCTACTGCAAATCATGAATATTAGGTTTGTTCATGACCCAATGTGTGTCCCTTTTCTAACTGCACTGTGGTAAGTTTGGAATGGGATTTATATGCAGCCTTCAAGGCTAAACTTTGGAAGGAGGATTTCACACGTGGGCTGCAATCTTCAGAAGGGATGGCACAGACCGTGCAAAATTTTATCTAAGATCATTTTGCTTATTTCTTGCAACTCATGATTTCTAGGTTAAGGCGTTACACCTGTTAAAATCCATGAACTGCAACAGGGATGTATAGGGATCACTGAAAGATTAATTACACTGCAAAACCTTTATAATAAACTGAGTGGAAGACAAAAGAAGGTCAATAAGACTACTGTGATAAACATAAATAGAAGAACTATATGGATACACAACTTGGAACTTGGTTTCTTCCTTCTTTTACAAGATTCACTTTAAAAGAGCAATCTGAAGTGCTATAACATTTTCTGTATAACTGACAGAGAGATACCTTTTATCATTTTTGCAGACTAACACAATATTTTAGATTTGTGAACTCAGCTATCCAAATCTATGTCTAGAACCAAAGGGAGTTTATACATGTGCTCTGGGCAGGGGACTTTAATCCGAGAACCACTCTAATTAAAACCCCCACAGTGTCTTATGTATCAGCATCCCTGCGCTTAAAAATGGTGGTAGGGGCACTTTAACTAAAGCTCACTGAATAAGCTTTAGTTAAAGCACCCCCACTGCCATTTTTAAGCGTGGGAATGCTGATACGTGAGACACTGGAGTCTGCTGGAGTAATTACCATGCTCCAGCAGACTTGGTTAATTAAGTCTACTTGTGTATAGGCACCCAAAAAGGCTAAGACACAAATTGATCAGCTTTGTCCCACTGGCAACTACCACACAGATGGTTCTTGTAGCCTGTTTTCTTTCATACCTACCAATATTATACTTCTCTACTTTACTGTGAATGCTTAAGCTTCAACTCGTCTCTATGCCACTGGACATCATGTACTGCTTCTCACCAGACAAGCTTTCAGATGTTTACTGGGAGTGGTTCCTCTTGGTTAACTTTTACTAGCTGACCTTTACCATATCTATCTACTGTAGTTCTTGACAGTTTTCTGAAGATCCTCCAGAGCACATGCTGGTGTACGTATAATGTTGGGTGTACCCATTTATCCTGGTCATGACTTTTTATTTCAAGGGTGCTGTAGGTTTGATTTGGTTTCTTGGCTAGAACTTTTCAAGTTTGTTCTTGATACCTTGGTTATCCAGGTGACAACCACAGGGCTATCAGACTTCTTTTAGCCATGTGATTACTTTTTCAGGATCAACACCTGTTTTAGATGCATTATTCAGAAAGTGACGGGGCTAAGAAGATCAGCACGAACACCTGGTCCTCATTTACCCACTAGGGGGTGACCACTAACCAGTGCAACAGGTTCAGTCTCCATATCATAACCTGGCCTACAGACACACTGACTATCAACAGAGTCAAGGAAAAATGAGAGCTCCATATTGCTAGACCTTTGGGAAAGCTTCCAGCTCTGCAACAGCTATCACTACCACCTCCACCTGCTCCATATCCATCCATATAAAAGTATGGTAATAAATGGGTAATAAATAACCAATATTAGCAATGAAAGAGACTCCTGGGCAAATATTTAAGAGTACATGGCATCAAGCCCTCTGAAAGATACACTAGTCACTGCTTCATGTAACAGACCCAATGATTCCCCAGGTAGGCATCGAGCCGCTTCTTAAAGACCCCCAGGATAGAAGTGGTGCTGGCTCCTACCCTGGGGGTCTTTAGGAAATGGCTCGATGCCTACCTGGCTGGGGTCACTTGAGCCCAGTTTTCCTCCTGCTCAGGCAGGGGGGTCGGACTTGAAGATCTACAAGGTCCCTTCCGACCCTACTTCTATGATTCTATGATTGTGCTGGAATCTACCTGCAAAAAAGGTCATAGAAGGGCCCCAAGGACCAGACCCTTATTGATCTCGACTCAGTCCCTCAGATAAAGCAATATTTCCACACGTTCCTAATATCTCAGACAGACAGATCCACAGCAGCTTATAATAAGAGGATAATTTGGAAAAGAGAAGGGGTATAATATTTAGTCAGGAAGATCACTAGTGGCTGTGAAGTTCAAGATGGAGCATAAAGCCAGCTTCCTAAAGCTGAAGTCATAAAGTAGTTGCCTTCCAAGCTCAGCCAGCAAACCAGAGCAAGAAAACAAGTGTTTATCTTCTGTAGCAGGATGAGGAAAATTGCCTGTATTTTCCCTGGCACAGGGATTCACAGAATCTGTGGCTGAGATCAAGGAGGACACCCAGAAGAGAAGTACATGTGAGAGGGAAGGAAGGTGACCAGTATTTAGCTACCTATGGGATTCAAGGCAGAGCAGCCCCCTACTAGGCCTGACCTGTGTTCTCACAGTTCTCTTCATCACTGTTGTCAGAGCAGTCATCCTCTCCATCACAGCGCCATGACAGACGGACACAGCGCCCTGATCTACAACGGAATTGGTCAGCTGTGCACATGGATGTAGCTGGGGAAAAAAGGGAGAAACAACTAGTTGGAGCAACCATAATTTGACCCATCAACCCAACACCCTAAATTCTCCTTTGCTTCATATCACGGGCATAAACCGTATCTGTCTTGCCCCTCGCTACTTACTGCAGTTCTTTTCATCCGACTGGTCATCACAGTCAAAGTCACCATCACATCTCCAACTTGCATTGATGCACAAGCCACTGTTGCACATGAACTCTCCGGAGCGGCATGGTTGGTGAGATGCTGCAGGGAGGACACAACACATTAATGACAAGCCAATCATGGTTCAATAGAAACTCTAGCATCACAAATCCCCCATGATCATCCTCATGTCCAACTACAAAGAACTTAGGTCTAAACAGGCACTTATGAGAAAATGCTTCAACCTATGTGTCTAAAGTTCCAACTAGACAATGGCCCTGACACCATCCACCATGAAACCAGCCTGGGCTACACCAGTGGCTACCTTCCCCTGGGCATTGCACCTTTCCTCTTAGTTAATGCCAGACTCGGCCCCAGTATTGGGAGCACCTTCTCCAGATCTAGCCAGTGCTCTCCACCCCATCTGGGCTTGTAAAACAGTTGCTTGGACCCAGTAGCTTACTCCATTGCTGCTGACTTACAGCAGTCAGATTCATCTGACCAGTCCCCACAGTCATCGTCCCCATCACAGTGGTAGATATCCAGGATGCAGCGCCCATATGCACACTGGAACTCCTCCAAGCTGCAGGTTGCAGCTGGAACGTCTGATGCTAATAAGAGAACCAAAAAGAAAAGGCAGCTAATGACAGAGAAACAAGCCAGTCTATGATTATGCTGGTAGAATAAGGGGGCCCACAAAGCAGGTGGTGCAGAATATATAATGTATGTCGACAAGCAGTTGCCTCCTTCCAACCAGGCATCGGTATGGCCACAGCACTAACATTATCTGTGTTTCACTGGAAAGGAACTGACAGCTGTATGCAATAGCAGTAATGCCAACTGTTGTGAAAACATCGTAAGACTCAGGATTTCTAAATCAAAATAACTCATTATCTCCTGATCGAACCCTCAAATATCTGGATTTTCTCAGCTGGTAAGTCTGAGAGGAAGTCTTTGGAGGGGAAGGGACGAGGGGGGAGATCAAGGTCCCTACAGTGAAGGAGGGAGTAGGGAGGAACAGAGGATGGGGTAAACGGGGCACCGGGGCTGGTTGTCCAGAGGCGCGGGGGAGGACCACCCCCAGGGGAGGCATGTGCCCCATGAGGGGCAGAGGTGGGCTGCCCATTGCAGGCTGGGGCTCTGCACCTTCCTGCCTTTGCCCCTGGAGCTCAGCCACGCAACGCCAGTGTGCTTCCTGTTGCTGGGCAGGCAGGGGACGTACTGCGCAGCCAGCATGTCCCATGTTCCCTGCCCACCTGGTGGGCAGCAATGGCATTCCACAGCTGAGCTCCTGGGGCAAAGGCAGCAGGACAGAGAGCCCCAAGCCTGCAGTGGGCAGCCCGCCTCTGCCCCGCAGGAGGCACATGCCCTCCCATGCCTCTCCCAAGGGCGCGTGCAGATGTGGGGAGCTGCACCCCCCTACGCCTCTGGATGACCTGCCCCAGTCCTAGGGCCCCATTCACCTGCCCCAGCCCTAGGGCCCCTACCCCACTACCTCCTTCACCGTGGGGGCCTCCATCTTCCTGCCTCCTCCTCCTCTTCCCCCTCGCCCCTTCCCCTCCACTTACCAGCTAGGTGCTGTCTGTCTCTGTGAGTCTGCCCCTGACTCCCAAGCCACAGCATCCCCAGCCCTGCTGCTGCCCTTCACTACTGTCCCACAGTACCCTGCATCCTGCCAGGGTGTGTGGTGACCCTCCCTTCCTGGGCTCCAAACCCCACACACACACCCACAGTCCCCCACACCTTCACAAATAATCCCCCTACACACACACTTCAAAAATATCATCTTATGATTTACATGCCAATCTCTTGATTTTTTAAGGGTTTGTTTCAATTTTAGCATGGTGGGGTTGGTAATACTGCAACAGTGGCTTCCTAAATCAACTACCTTATTCAGAGCTCTGTACTTCAAAAAAGTTAACCCTATGTTACAGAAAGGAAGTCATAGAGATGGGAAGGGACAGAGAACAAGGCAAGAACAGGACCCCAGGAATGCTGACTCCCCCTTCTGTGCTTGGGACACCAGGTAATACTGGTTTCTGCTGGCATATGTTCTTAGTTGGTTTATGTGCTTATTAAAATAAGATCTTGTAGTTTTTATTAAATAGTTAACCAACTCCCATTTTGCTTTGTTAGTTATGGCAGGGTCTAACTAAACTTTACATGACCTTAAGTTAAGTCATCTATTTTAGAATTGTTTGTAAGAATCTTTTCCTTTCCACTGAACAAAATAATTTGCATATCTTGCACTTTTTACTTTTATTCTTTTCAGAATGCCAGGCAGTTACTAGTAAGAATAACGTGTGTGCCTGGTATTGGGGTATTTCTGGGATACTTCTTCTGAGATTAGCTCCTACACGTGATTATTTTATAAAATTATATGCTATAAACACATTAGCTGTTAAAAGGATTGTGTGAAGTCATATGCTGAGCTTGCTCTATTTGACTTACCATAACAGACCAAGGATTTGTAGAAGTTATTTTGACTTAGAAATCCCGAGTCTCACACCATAACAGATCAAGGATTTGTAACACATACTTCATGTCGCTGATGGATTATAGTCTTTTACAGTCTTCATAAACTCTCCATAAACAGTAGAAGACTCTACCCAGCATTCACACTCTACTGAAACTAGTGCAGCTAAGATGGGCCGGCCACCTTTCAAGAATGCCCAACACTTGCCTGCTAAGAAAATCTTCTACAGCGAACTGTCAAATTGAGTACATTCTTGCGGCACACCAAAGAAGCAGTACAAGGACACCCTAAAGGTGTCCCTAAAGAGTTTCAGCATCGACCCGGAGTCGTGGGAGCAAATCACTCGCAACCATTTTTCCTAGAGGTCATCAATCCAGAACAGAGCATTGGCCTTCGAACAGCAACACTTGGCAGAAGCAATGAAGAAACGCGTGGCTAGGAAAATGAAAACTTCTCACACCCAGTCCTCATGCTTTCCTGCCCCTGCTGCAGCAGATTGTTCAAGGCAAAGATCAGGCTTATAAGTCACCTATGTACCCAAGTGACCTCGCCTCCACCCCCTCCTCTCTCTTTCCTCTCTCTTTTCTCCTTTTTCCCTTTTTTTCTCCTTTTCTCTCTTCGCCCTCCCTGTTTCTTTTCCATTTCTTTTTTCTCTTCTCCCCATCACACTGGATGCAGTCATCTTTGCCGGTAAAGGATGAATAAATAAAAATTAAAAAACAAACAAACTAGCTGACCTGTGCTTGGTGATCTCCTGAAGTTTTATTCAAATAAAAGCTAATAATAATGCCTCTATGAAAGGCTTGTGTAGTTTATTAAACCTCAGAGGAGATGCAAAACAATGAGCCACCTGAGAAGCAAGGGCTTCCTTACATCCTGGCCCAAGCCTCTGCCTCTTAAAATAAAACCAGCTTTTGGGGTACAGTGAACCTCACCATACTATCATACTCAAAATCCAACAGGAAGGAAAAGAGCACAGCAGCAAGGCACCCAAGTCTGCACTAGGCCTTTGAAGTGTCGCTTTCCTACAGAACGTTGCCAAAACAGACCACTCCTTATCACTAGCAATCCTTGTCAGACAGAGTAACCCTGTACAGGGCACAGGATGCTAAGGGTTTGCCTACTGCCCTGCTCAGAGTCAGCTACATGGATACATTTTTCTGTGCAGCCATGAGAATTTCCTAGATGGCTCAGTACAACAGAGACTGAATTCTTCTCTCCCTCTACCTCCCTTTCCCTGAACCCCTCCTCCTCCCCCTCCCCCACCAGGACGGGAACCCTAGAACACCTTTTGGAGAAGGAAAACATTTAGGCACACAAGGCTTGGACCAAGAAACCCTATCCTAATACTCTGATTATCCATAGAGTTAGCTGAGGCAAGAGAGACAATGGGATAGGGACCTTGGATCTTTCTTGGATTGCTAGAGAAGTCGCAATGGGATTGTAGTCTTACTTTTGTATCTATACCATGAGATCATGAAGGTAAGGAGCGCTATAACATTCTTAAGAAGGTCAGGACTCCAAAATGACTGAGAACCACTGGCCTAGAGAGATATAAAGTCAAGGGTGGAGTTAGACGGGGAAAAAGGCAGCAGCTGGCAGCCACAGGGAGGCTGACACAATAAGCCCGGATAGGAGACAAACTGCTTCAGAATGAAGTACTGATCTTTAAATGTCTTATAGATTAAGGAAAGGGACAGGTCTACACTTTGGAGTACACTAAGGAAAGTGGGAGCGCCGTTTCTACTCCACCCTATCATGCAGGGTTCAGTTGGAGATCTCCCCTTCCTGCCCCCACCCTTTTCCCCAGGGCCTGTTCATGGCTTGCAGGGAAGGGACAGGCAAGGGAGTGGGAAGGAGGGAGGGAGGTTGGCTTCCTCTCAGAGCCCTTTCCTGGCTCAGAAATCACTGCAGCCCTTGGCTCCCTGCCAACACTCATTATCTGGAGAGATAAAAGACAACTCCCCCACATACACACACCCCCTGCCCTTCAGGAGCTGGAGGCCCTGATCCCCCTCCCAAAGCCTTTTGAAGTTTCCTCCTATCTAGAACAAATTCTGCAAAATGCCCTTGAGAGAAGGGCGGGGGATGGGAGCAACCTCTACAGATACTAACTGCTGCTCAGACACAGCAGGGAGGTGCAGAGGGTGGTGGGGAAGGGTGGGGGTGGGGATACTAGGATCCTGCCCAAGTCGCTACAGGCCCTGTAGAAGGGGGAAAGCAACTGCACGATCCCTGACACCCAGCCCAGCCATTTCATAGACTTCAGCTTGTACTGCACAAAGTTCTATATAAAATATCCAAACTAAAGAGCAGGGAGGCAGGTGGCACCGCTGCACCACTGATGGTCAGGCTTCCGGCTCCCAGGCCACAAGAATGCTGCCAGCAGGCAGAGCTCCTCGAAAACTTCCTACAGGAATCAGACAAAAGTGGGGGAGAAATCCTCTCTCCACAAGTACTGTATAGGGTGGCTTTCCCTGGTGCAGCCTTCCTTGCTCAGGCTCAAGGTCACACCAGCCTGGGAGCAGAAGGAAGCAGCAGCCTGGAGCTGTCACAATATGCCTGTCCAAGCTGACGTTCAGAGGGATGCTGTACTCAGCCTGCACTGTAGGGTTGGCAGTGGGCCCTGCAGCGGAGCTGGAACACAGCTAAGCCACTAACATAGGCAGGGTCAGCTCATTTCCACCATTCATTACATGACAAAACAAACCCAGTGTTGGTAGCAGGTCCAACATAACAGGGAGCTGACTTACGGCAGCTCTCTTCATCTGAGCCGTCCTTGCAGTCTGTATCTCCATCACAGAACCAATGTTCAGCTATGCAGCTGCCATCGCTACAGCGAAATTCCTTCTCTGAGCACTTTCTCATGTCTGCAGGACATAGATGGAAAGATAATTAGTTAGAGCCCAGGGTCCTTGAAGGCATTAAAAAATGCCAGTGTTGCTCACTGCACCCAACTTCCCTCAGAGCACCCAAATACGCCCATGCTACATAGTACCTGGGCAAAACACCAATGCTCATTTTTTTAATCACAGAAGTGAGGATTTTTAGCATTATCTTTTATTAGATCAACTGTACAGTTGGGAGAGATGTTAGACCAGTTTTCAGGCACAAAGTGCAAGATCACTCCTACTACTACATTTTTAATCAGTAGTGAGTGCTGGATTAAGAAGGAATCCACAGGAATTCAGAACTGTGTATCAAGGAACAACTGGTTCCAGCATGAGTAGAGGAGATTAGACCGTAATTTTGCTTCAAGGGGGAGCCACACAGCCTCAAATGCCACCCAGTAAACCCTGGCAAACATATCCCCACATAACTCCTCCAGACAAGCCACCTGTGTGGCCCTACAAACCATTAGAAAAGCAATGGCACCTAGCAGATAGCTCATCCCTTTGTAAGCATCTGTTGTAGGCAGAATGCTTTATGCATCAGGCACCCACTAAGCATTCCATCAGGCATTCCTTGGTTCATGTCACTCACCACACTGCTCATCACTGTTATCACCACAATCATTGTCACCATCACAGTGCCACAGGCTGCGGATGCAGTACCCATTTTGACATGAGAACTCATCTTCCTCACACTCCCTTGGAGCTGCAGGGACACAATGGAGAGTGAGCTGAAGACGAGACAAAATTTATTTTGTACACCCAAGTCTGCAGCTGAGAACAAAAGGGTATCTTGGAAAAATGTGCACCCCCCCCCCCCCACACACACACACACACAGTGGATGTCACCAAAATCTCACCCTTCTTACCTCACCATAGGACAGCAAGTAGTAGGGACCAGAGGGGGTAAAAGCCAGCACAGGATCCCAGCAGAGAATCTTCTCCATTCTAACCCTCACAGAACAGAAACCTACTGTTGGACCTCCTTCCTTGATATGCAGCCAGGAAGCAGTCATGACAAAGGGTCTGTAGCTGGAAGGTCTAAGCCTTGAAGAACCAGCCAGCCCAGTTTCAAAGCACAGCATAAGCTAGGGAAAGGTAATTGTTGAATTTATGTTGGACCATTTTGTTCTGAGGTTTGCTGAAGATCACTAGGTGCAACCAATAAGTGATGCTCTCAAGAAAGGACATGAATACATCAGAGGTATGGTGTTTAACCCTTCCTAGGCTGAAAAAACAAGCCATCAGCATCCCTCAGCAACATTGATTTTAGACTTATATTTCTCAATAAAACCATCACTCTTGCCCTCCTGTTCTGTTGCCTGAAAACACAATACAGAATGGAACCAGAGACTATTACCTTAAGCTACCAAACAGCAGAACCACAAATCTTTGCACTGAAGAATGGCAGTGTGGGCTGACCCTATTAATGAGTTAAGAACAGGGCACAGAAGTTGAAACTGAAAACTGGACTTGGTTATCCTATTCAAAGCATCACAAAAATCAACACCCTGGAACTCTAATCCCTACCAACCCACTCCATACAAAGGGAGAGACTGGGGTGGAATTCCTGTCAAGTGGTGTTTCTTCCATGGTAAGGAATGAAAAATTGGCATGAGGCACTTGATCGGTGAGCGTTACCCTCTGCAGCTGTCCAGAGAAGAAGCAGACACCGAGTGCATTGAGGACTGTGTGCACATAGAGCCTCTTGCACACTCCTCCCTCCACAGTTGAAAAACTTACAGCAAAATGACATTGTATCAGGGAGCTGAAAGCCCCAGAGAGACAGCAAAAAACTCAGTTCCAAACACCAGGTGCAGCTCAAGAGGGGTTATGACCTTCGTTAACACAGGAAAGGCTGGAAAGGCCGGTTCTCCAGCATGGTACTAGCAGTCACTGAGATGGGGCAACAGACAACCAGGGGAGAGGGGAGGGGGGGAATTCAATCAGTGACCAACCTTTTAGTTATGAAAGCTGACCCCAACTAACCTCTCTCATCCCTATACAAAAGGGGAGGGAAGGAGGGAGCCAATCTGTAAGGGTCAGAGTATAATCCCATTCAGCTTCAATTGGTTTAAGTAGCATGAGACCATCCCAGGTACTACCAGAGATAGTGTGGTATAAGCAGGGCTGTTTTGAGGATAGTGTGACAAGCTCCTGTATGACCAGGTCTCTGGCCAGGCCAGTGTCAACACTCTCTTTGGTGAAACTGGTCTGAAGGCAGAGGACTATGATGACAGCCTCACACAACAGTCAGACAGGGGAACCCTAGGCCACAGGAAACCAGCCAGACAAACTGCTCAGTGGGATTTAGCACAGGGTAGGCATTTCTGTGAGAAGCACATGAGAAGCTTGGCTCATTGGGAAATGAGGGGAAGTGTTTCATGGGACATTAACTAAGAGGCAGCAGGGTGTAAGCTGTTCTCCAGCTGGGAAAGGGAAGCCACCCCTCCCCCATGATGCAGAGCTGCACAATCAGCCAGGTGCAATGGGGGAGGGTCACCCTCCTCTGAGGCATCAGGTAATGACCTCTGCTAGAGGCAGTATATGGATTACGTGAGCCATGGGTCTTGACTTGGGGAAGATGCTTTTATGGTCCTGCAACAAAGTTATATCACTGGTTAAACCCTTTGGGTTTCAACTCTAGCTGGCCAGGGCAACATCTATTCTCTCCACAGCAACTCATCCTCCCCTTCAGGGGTTAACTTACGGCAGTCCTGTTCATCAGAATCATCTTCACAGTCATTGTCTCCATCACAGACCCATGAGCGGCGGATGCACTTCCCATTGTCACAGTGAAAATCCAAGGGGGAGCAAGTCGGCAGCACTGCAACACCAGAGAAAGAGAGAACTTGATATATGTCAGCAGCAGGGTCTCTCCCACTCCCAGTAATGAGGGCCAAACTCTCAAAAAAGGCAGCAAAGGTAAGTTTCAGGCTATTGGGAAGAGCCAGTGCCTGGAAATATATGGATAGGCTGTATGGCATCACCTCGGGGATTCCACCAGCCATGATAGAGGCACAGCCTCCATGATATTGCGGCACATGCCCTAATCAGCTCCTTTTCCCTCTCCCCTCTCTTACACAAGGAAATCCTCTACCCATCCTAGCATTCTCTGGAATTTGGGGGCTTCCCTCAAAATGATCAAGCAAGAGAGTTAAGAACACACATTTTCCCCTCCTGCAGGCTTTCTAGTGCAGCCCATCCTCTGCCTCCGTTATGCTGTAGGCTCTTTTAGGACAAGGGCTAAAGTTATTGGAGAGAGGGTTTTGCAAATCACGTATCCATCCGGCCCCACGTGCTTGGGGATCTCTTTCAGTGGGTTTTGTTTCAGGGGCTTTTAGGCAAGAGTTTAAAGACAACGCTTCACTGCTGAGGATGCTCTACTCTACTCCAGGAACAGGGGGTTCCAAAATACAGGCACTGCTAGAGGAAGTAGGGAGATGAGGAGAGGGGCCTTTAGTCTTTAGGAGTACAACAGCCTGTTGGCAATGGAATGGGGATACCATGCCATCCTTCTAGAGCGTGGGGTTTTCAATTTTTTTGGGTTACCCCTGGTGGCCAGTCAAGGAGGAAGGAGTCCCCCGGCAGCCAGTTGATGAGCGACGGGTTTGGGAGAGGTGTCCCCCGCAGCCAATTGGAGAGCGTGCCGGTGGCGCAACAGTGGCAGAAGTGGCAGCGGCATGGTGACAGCTGAAGTGCCGAGTACCCCCTGGGCCATCCCAAGTACCCCCAGAGGTACGCATACCCTTGGTTGAAAACTCCTGTTCTAGAGAGACTTGTGAGCTAGCTACACTGGCAAAGCTGGAATTTGAGGGAGAGCATAAGCCCAGCCCCATCCTTCCATCGCAGATGAGAGGAACACTTAGCTTGGGGAGAGTCATTCTTTCAAGTGCTGCCAGTTGCAGAGGGAAAGGGTCTGTATGAGGCTCAGCTCCCAACAGGTGTGTTCTCCCAAGAACAATGTTACCACAATGATAAAAAGAGAAGCAGAGCTGGGAGAAGCTGGGTTGCTGAAACCCTTTCATCCCAGCCCAGCCCAGCCTGCTGATAGCATCTCCCATCTGTTGTCAACCAGGCCAGGCCTGTTCTGCTATGCTCCTTCATCCTCCTCTGCCAAATGCATGTTGGGGAGGAGGGGGGAAGGGAGGGAATGGTTGACTACAGTGGCCACACATCAGAGAGAGAGGGGAAGGGGCAAATGCCCTGCTGGCTAGACAGGACACACTGCCTGGCTATGCTTTCTACCTTTCCAGCCAAAGCCCAGAACTGCTGCCAACATCCTATGTAACAGGTGCCCTAGGGGATATCCTACTTAAATCAAACCCACCTGGAATTGTAACAGGATTAGAAGCTCAGCCTAGAACAGTACCCTTGAAGCTTCACAGAGCCCACAGGCTCCAGCCCTCACAGCTTTACTAACTCTCCAAACAAGCCTCTTAGTACAGGGATCAGCAATCTTTTCAGGCTGTGAGCCACACTGACCCAGCTTGGGTCAGAGAACTGGTGAGTGACAGGTGGGTGATAGGACCCAGCTGCTGTCACCCTTTTTTCCAGCAGCTGCAGAGGGATAGCACCCATTGCACCACTCTTCCCCGTGCTGGCACAAGAAGAGTGGTCATAGCCAGTGCTTGTCCCTATGGCAGCAGGGGAAAGTGACTGTTGACAAAACTCCCCTGCTGCCCAGAAAAGCACTCTCCCCATGCCACTCTGAGGAAAAGCCGTACTAGCAGTAGCGGTGGCAGCTGGGTCCCACGCTCTATGTGCCCACCTGCCTCTGACTCAAACTGGGTCAATCCAGTTGCTGAAGCCCCATGTCTGTGGGCCAAGATCATATGGCTCCACGGGCCGGAGCCAGCATGCAGGCTGTATGACCCCTGTCCTGCTAGGACTTGGAGCATGCAAATCCCTTTGTAATATTAACATGTTAGAGAAAAAAGTGTCTGTCCTAGAAAATTCCCAACCCGATGGCACTACAATGTAAAAGACCCAGGGCCCCTTCATCTGAGGCAGACATGCCATTTCCCTCTTTTTAAGGGAAGTTTCCAGTCCTTTTGCTGTGTTTCTCCTCTCATCTGCCCCTTGGGATAAGACTTGTCAAAAAAATGCAGCCTTTCATCATAGGCTGCATCCCAAATCCCCAACATGAAGGCCCCTCTGCTCCTCAGCCTCTTGATGCTTTCTTTCTTTAAGGTATTTCTAATGCACTATGCAAAAGAGAATGCAAATGCTGATTATGCTTCTCTGACCAACCAACCATAGACCCTGGGGCTTCCCACCTTCCAACTTGTTCTCAGCATCTCAAACTCTTCCAGCCTTAACCCCCTTCCCTACAGCTCTACAACCACATGGGATTGGGTACTGCACACAGGGTTTGGAGTTAGAAGGGCCCAAAGTCTAACCTGACCCCAATCTAGTTGCGTAGCACTTAAAGCCTGTGTCTAGTTATCAAGTGTGTGAAATACAGTTATATAGACGTGTTGGGGGTTCAAAGTGAAGTGTGTGTTGTTGAAAAGACCTTTCATGATGTATGTTTCACTAACCTCTATAGAAGGCATTGCACAAGCTACGTGCAAAGGATGGAAAATAAATGCAAGATAAGTAGGCCAAGGTGACATGAAAACACCCTGACAGTCAGATGTCTCAGACTATAAAGTATTTGCCCAAGGGAAGGGATAGAAGTTACACTGCATACAACATTAAAACTGCTCTGGGCAGAACATCATAGCACTGTCCCCCTGGGAAGGAGTGTGGAGGATCCCAAAAGCTTTTCTAACTTTAATGCTGTGTCCCCTCTCCCAATGCAGCCTCAGTACACAGCGCACCACCAAGACCTTTCCTGGTCTCAGTTGCAGTTTTAAGGCTAAAACCATCCCCCAGCATTCACATTACTGTCTGTTCTCCCCACTCCCAGCGTGACTAATCACCAAAGGGCTGCACAGGAGCCGCCTGGAAAAGAATTTGTATGCTGACTCTCCGGGGGAGAATTCTTCAAGCTCCCCGAGGGGTAGGCCATTAGCACTGGTTCAGAGCAGATACTATTATCCCATTGAACTGCTTCCCTCCATGAGGTAAACGCACAAAATAAAATTCCACCCCTACGGGGAGCAGTTCAACCGATTTCATACTTTCCATAAATATGAAAAATAAGCTTCGGGAACTTGGCTGAGGGAAAGAGGGGGCACCACACAGACAAACTGCTACATACAAAAGGAGGGCCTCATTCTCACCCTAGCAGACAGCAAGCGTGACTGAGCTGACAGACAGCAGAGCACTGGTAAAGCCCACTCCATGTAGAGAAACCCAAGACAAACGGAAGTTTCACGGAAAATTTAAAACGTCGGGATCCTGTATCTATCAAGTCAGTACCAAACGCTGAAGAAGAAAGTTTAAGATATTCCATGAGACAATCATGCAAAAATCTCTCCAGAGGGAAAGTTTTTTTCCCCACCATCCTCGCTGTAAACTAGAGGTTGATTTGTATGCTAAGCAAAAATATTTATATTCTTATTGTATTTTTAATCCTATCTAGTATTACCACAGAATGTCACGGTAGCCATAAATACCTAATCCTTTTTCTTCTTCTTTTCTTAAATACTGTTGAATCCTTGGACTCAGCTAGTACTTTGTGGCAGTGAGTTCCACAGGTTTTTTATTTTATTAGTTCTAATAGGCTTCCTCTCAGTTTCATTGCCTGCCTCTCTGTTTTTGGTATTATGAGAAAGGTGATATACTTCACTTGTCATTTCAGACCTAAACAAAGAGGGAGTTCTGGTTGCAAGTTTGTATCAGTAAAATAAAGAAAAAAAATCAGTAGGGGTGATCTAATTATTCCTCAAACCAGTGCAACAAGTCCAGGAAATTAAAAATTGAAGTCAAACTTGAAGGAAATGCAAACATGTTAAGGTGTGGAAATGCACAGTTAAAGCATGCAAACAATTCTAACTCCGCTCTGTAACATACAGGAAATAACCATATAATTTCGATAAGAATATTTAATAGTTTCTGGTCCCCAGATTAGACTCATTTGATTCTGAAAGCTGTTACTGCCCTGCTCTGTTTAACTCTTCTGGTATTACTGCATAGCATAGTTTTTAAGAGGTTGGATTGCTTACCTGTGCATTTCCACACCCTAAAAAAATCCTAAACGATAAATTTAACCTAAACTCTTGATTTTCTGGATTTGTAAAGCTTTGTTTTACCTTTTAAAATGACTGGTACATACTTTCATCTGAACATAAATTGTTCTTAACATGGTTTACCTGGGAATAATGAATCTACCACTTTGAGAAAAAAAAGCCATTACTTTAATTAAGTTACAAAGTAATTCTTTTCAGATGTAGCATATACACGATATTAAAACTAGTTAGGAGTTATTCCCCAGTTAAAATGATTCAAAATAAAAACGTCTGGACAGAGGGGGGTTAACCTTCTTAGGGGACATATTTGAATTAATTTTATCTCAAATTAAGGTCTACTTTGAGAAGCTCAGAAATTTTATTCTGTACAAAAAAGGTAAGTGATATAATTCTGGAGAGGATATGCTTTAGAATTAAACAAGGTTGAAGTACAACTCTGCAAATCAACATATATATAGGCATGGAGATTCAACTCATATCTACCACATTCCTTTTGTTTGTTTCCTCAAATTGCCTTCCCATTAAAAAGTCAGAAGGAAAAAAAATATTTTCCACTCAGCAGAGGCAATGCAAGATAAACAGCAGGGACTCGCTCCTAAGCCCTCTCGCCAATAGAAGAGTCAGTCTCTCCTCAGCACAACAGGCTAGAAGTCAAAGTCAAGACCCTTGGATTTTCTTCCAGGCTTTGACACTCACCATTTGTAATCTGGGAGAGGCCCTTGCTTCTGTTTACCGCAGTTTCCCTAACTGTAAAATGAAGTGTGATCCTTACTGCCTCCCAGGGAAGCTGCAAAGCTTCAACAGAAATTAGAGGTGCACTGATACATTGGTGCCATATGGGATCGGCATTGATAAAAGGAAAATTAACATTATCAGCTATTGGCTTTTTTTGGCCAGTGTAGTCAATGTCACCAATAAATACAATATGCCTTCTGGCCGATGCCCCTAGACTTTGTGTGCACGCGCGCAGCCACGCACATGTATGTGGCTAGGAGTGCATCTGGGCAGCATGGAGAGCAGCACCCTGCAGGTAAGTCTGTGGAAGGGAAGGGGCATGGGGGAGGCAGATTGAGGCCCTCACAGTGAAGGAGAGAGTGGGGCACGATAAAGGGTGTTACCCAGCCCGGGTAGTGAATGGGATCTTGGACCAGGGCAAGGAGCACGACGGAGCTGCGGGTGGTTCATCCAAGGGGTGCAGGGGAAAGTGGAAGCTCCCGACCACTGTGTGTACCCCCCAGGGGAGGCATGAGGGGGCATGAGCCTCCCCAGATTTGTATAAGGGGTGGAAGTAGGCTGCCCACTGTGGGCTTGAGCTCTTTGCTCTGCTGCCTTTACCTTGGGGGCTCCGGGTTGGCTGCATGTCCCCTGCCCACCCAGCTAGCAGTGGGAGCGGCAAGTTGTGCCTCCTGCTGCTGGGTGGGCAGCTGATGTGGAGCCCCGAGCCCACAGCGTGCAGCCCACATCTGCCCTCGTCCCATTCGGCTCTGGTTAAAAGCATCGCTGAGCTTAAAAATGGTGGTTGCGGTGCCTGAACTAAAACTCAAGTGCCCCCGCTGCCATTTTTAAGTGCTAGGATGCTGATCCCCTAGACGATCTGCCTGCGGCTCTATCCCGATCCCCGCCCTGTGTCCCATTCACCACCCTGGTTGGGCAGTGCCCCCAGCCCCTGCCCTACTCCCTCCCTCACCGTGGAAGCCTTGATCTGCACCCCCAATGCCCCTTCCCGTCCACAGACTTACCTGCAGGGAGCTGCTCTCTATACTGCCTGGCTGCATTCCTGTAAATTGGTCATTGGACCTGTATTGGCCAATATAACTGGTTAATTGGTTATCAATATCAGCCAAGAAAATATTTATCAGTGCAACCCTAACAGAAATATTTGTAGACATTTTCTGTACTAGAGAAAACTCACAGCCTGAACTCAAATATTTTCACTACCTACTCACATCAGGATTAGAAAACAGGATGATAAAACACACCCAAGCCCAACCTACATAAGAGCTCCTAATATTAGCAATGCCAGCACAGCATTTTCCTAGTGTAAATAGACAGGAACTGAGCCAGTGCAGGTACTAATATAGGGCTGAAGAGAGACAAATGCAGAGAATTCAGAAGGGTGGGTTAGCTCCAGTGGGACCAGTGGGAGAAGCCTGCACATGACTTGTTTTATTTGAGGAGGCCATTCCACATCAACAACTGTACAGATCTTGGTGAAGGAGAAACCTGTGTCCATTGGCAAGGAGATCCAAGTCAACTTCTAATACAGTCTTCACCCGCCGTCGCAGCCATTGAGAAGAATGCCTTCTGCGTCCACCTGTTCCACCATTGAGGTCTTTGTGTAGTGTTGACCTGTTCTTTGTCTAGTACCTCACCTTTGACCTTACCGCCATGGTGACCCTACCAGGAGTATAAGACTCCTCATGGTGTTGCTCTTAGGGCCATCAGTGCATGCAAGCCTCTCCACCCCATCAAGGTGGCAGTCCATGGAGAGGAGGGCCAACTCCATTAGTTAAGAGAAGAGACACATAGTGGAAAACTGGGGATACAGGGAGAAACTTCTCATAGTTGAGCCTAACTGGCTAAGGATCAGCCACCAGAACTCAGCAACATAAAATAGTCAATCCCACTGTGTTTGTCCCTGATGCATGGTCACTGGACATTATCCAAGGCTTGAGCAGGGCTAGGTCTATGACAGGCTTGCTACTCCACCTGCCTCCAGCCATACAAAGCAGGATTTTTGGCCAAGAGGACACAGGTATGCAATAGGAAACACAGACTGAATCATGTCCCCCTATCCTTGAAACATTCCAAACCTTGCGGTATACAGGACCCAGGTTGTCTCATAGCCAAGGCAGCAAATGCCTCCTAGCCCTACACAGCAGGGAAATTAGTTCAAACAGCACTGTCTATGCAGTCACATGAGGAGCAAGACATTCCTTTTTACAGACTTCATGAAATCCATATTGACATATCACAACACTAGCTTCAGGCTGGCACTGAGCCTCACAAGCAGTTTACCATGCTGCTCTCCAGCTGGGAGTCTCTCACATAAGTCTGACCCCTACATAGATGTCAAAGACACCGCATAGAATTGGTAATTCAGTGATGGTCTCCTAGCTAAAGGAAATTAGCACAATGTTCAGCAGGCCCAGGACAGAGAGCAAAGGCCATTAATTCAGTTTCAAGGAAAAATTAGGAAATATTTCTTCCATCACTACCACTGAATTCTGTATTTGAATACACTGTTGAAATATCTTAACTGTCCCAAGAGACTTATAGAAGGTCATGACAGAAATACAAAGGAACCACTGCTTCAAGATGAGTGCCCAATCTTCTGTGATTCTAAAAAGGCTGATGCTTGGGAAAGCACCACATCCTTTGTAATGTGGTTTCTTTCATTTACCATAATCTTGCAGATGTCTGTGAATACAAAGCTGTTACACAAAGCTAAAATTCTGGGGTACACCAAGTCTCACCCAGAGTACGCCAGGACTGGGCTGGTGTCTCTCAGTCGTAGACACAATGTACGCCAAGTACCTTTACTCTGAATTTCCTGACTTTCAAAGTTGGATTTCTCTTAAGTTTAAACTGAACTCTGAGCTTCCTAGTTTCTGAATGGGTTTTAGGGCATTGTGCATTTACACTGACTACAGCACAAGGCTCCTGTAAGGATTCTTTTACTGTTGCTAAACTTGTCCATCCCAGATGAAAAAGCATTTGAGCCAATGCCCGTCACGCACATGGCTTACTTCTCGTAAGTGAAAAAGGGACCAAAGCCAAGAGAACATCTAACAAAACAAGCGACACACACTGAGATGACTCAAGAAGCATCTACACTTGAGCTCAGAGCAGACTGTGAACCTCTCTCAGTAAACCATAAGACAAAAAGAACAATTGCTCCTCCATGTTCCTTAAATCAGAAGGTTTGTACAATAGTATGCTGTGTCAAGCAGAGCTAACAGTTTTCAAAGGCAGAATGGGAGCTAATAAAGCAGAGATACAGTACATTCATCAAAGCAGGAAGGCTCCAAGGAGAGAGGAGGGCTGAGAGAGAGCCAGACAAGTCTTTTGGAAAAACAATTGATTTACCAAGTCTGAGACTGAATTTACTCCGTTATGCACCCCAATCACATAGAGTGGAAAACAACATTAGCAATAACTTGTCTATTGGGAAGGAGCCAGGAAGGACTTAGAAACAAACATAAGCAGAAGAAATGAAGACCGGTTATGTGTCTACACTTTGCTTTGACTAGGGACAGTCTCAAGCAGCCTCTGCTGGCACAAGGCATGCAGGCAGCTGAGCTGCTGTGGGCACGTACAGGAATGGGTTCCAAAACAGATGCTGTCAGGGAGCCAGAGAACTGACACCAGAGAAAGTCTATGAAGCTGGCGTGACAGCTGCAGGGTTGCTTATTACTATTATTACAACAGCACCTTGGCTTGTAAACATGATCCAGAGCAGGAAGCAAATATGACATGGGCTAATTGGCTCCCCTCACAGCAAGGGTTCAACAGTGGGAGTGAAGCAGTCCCTGCCTCAATCAGGTAGGGACAGGGAAGGTGCTCCTTGCCCAGACTCTCTGTGATTATGCTGAGGGTCAGGAGAAGACCCCATGACAGTCATACAGCCCACACCTGTGATAATGAAGTTGAGCAGGCCCATGGGGAAGTGTGGCATGGAAAAAGACTCATGTGTGGCAAAAAGGTAACAGCTGGGGAGGAAGGAGGGGGAAGGGGGCGGGGGGAGGCACCATAACTGACCCAGAAACCACAAACATTTGTCTCATAGCAGCCAGTGGAGAAAAAGCTACTCTAAGGCTCATTGAAATAGTCCCTCTCATTACATCAAAGGGTAGTCTATATCAGGGATAGGCAACCACTGGCACATGTGCCTTCACATGGCATGCAAAGGCATTTTGCTTGACAGGCATACCTCAGGGCAGATGGCAGGGGAGCCATGAGAGGCCCAATCCTCGCTGTGACAGTGCAACCCTGGCCTCTTCCCCGCCATCTGCCTTGAGGTGTGCATGCACCCGCAGCCACCCATGAGCTAGGACAGGGCTCCGTGGACCCTGGTGCAGCTGCTTGCAGCCTCCCTGCTACCTGCTGTGAGCAGCCTGGGCTCCGTGGTAGGTAGCAGGGGCCTGCCCAGAGCCCAGGCTCGCTATGACAGGCAGCCAGGAGGCTACATGCAGCTGCACCCAGGTCTGTGGAGCCTCAGCCTGGCTTTGTTGCCGGCAGCAGGCGTACACGCACCTTGGGGCAGACTGCAGGAAAGGGACCAGGGCATGCTGCCACAACAAGGATTGGGCCCTTCGCAAAGCCCGCTCCCCACCCCCACCCCCTTTTGCCCCTGGCACACCAACATCTTACAAGTCAAGGTTGCAGATGTTTTTGGCACTCTGACCAAAAATGTTGCCGACCCCTGCCCTACACCCATGACCACAGGCTTTCAGCTGAAGTGGAAGTTTTCCGGTTTTGAAGAGGAGATTGATATGGAAGGCTAGTTGCCATCACGGTTGGACTGGGAACTGAAAACCAATGCCAGACCCCACTCTTAAAAGAAAGAAATGTTCTCCTTTGAGTGTTTCTCTTTGCATCTGCTTTGGGCTGGCACACTTCTTTCCTTTTCTGAGCATCTTGCTTTCCATTTCACCTTCCTCTTCAAGCTTTTCCCACATGCTCCATAATACTAACAACAACAGCACTAGGCTTGAAAAGGCTTGAAAAACAGCCCTATTGAAGAGTTAGTTATCTGTAATGACACTGTTCAATTGCTCTAGCACACACTTTATGCAAAGATACAATATAGGTCCCATCTTAAAAAGAGCCAAAAATCAACCCCTGCATCTTTTCCACGCCTTTGGATTTCAGTCTTCATTTCCTTTAGGGTCATAAGCTCTAAAGGTTCTATATCCTCCTACCGTTAGGGAAGTAGGCTCGTCTTCTCAGGAGCTCATCATTATTTCATCCTCACCACTTTAGAAGAGAGCACACAAATAGCTCTATAGAACTAGAATCATAGGCCAGAGCAGACATGGCTCCTCTGAGTCTGAATCCTAGCTCTGTGGTTTGCAAGGACCTTTAAACCTTTGCTGAGTTGGTATGTGAAACCTTTCAATGCAATTCTATCCCATGCCCCAACATTTGTGCCAAAAAAAGTTACCTGAGAATTATGAGGCCTGAAATCAGAAGAAAAAAAGCAAGCAAGCAAGCAAGCAAGAAAAGGTTGCAATCAGAGTATTTTACAGGTGGGCTTGAGAAAACTGAGCAATTTCTGACATCGCTGAGAGCTTTCTCTTAACCTAGATTCTATACAATTAAATTTCTTTTTCCTTCCTTTTTCTTTGGTTTTTTTGTGTGTTTTGTTTTGTTTTTATAGCCAACGTGTCATCCAGGGAACAAAGGAGGCATAAATGGAGGCTGAGTCAGCAGTTGTGACCTGCATGGGATGTGCCACATTCATTTTCCTCCCATAGGGTCAAGGCTATTTCATAGTTGGTAGGGTCAGAAGGGACCTAAGTAGATCATCAAGTCCGCCCCCCTGCCATGGGCAGGAAAGAGTGCTGGGGTCAAATGACCCCGGCTAGGCGATTATCTAGCCTCCTTTTGAAGACTCCCAGGGTAGGAGCGAGCACCACTTCCCTTGGAAGTTGGCTGGACCAAGTGTAAGCTGGTTTCAAATACTGAAAGAAGAGATTGAAAGTTTGGAAGAACAGACAGCCACACTGCATGCTATCAAGGAAAATAAAGATTTCTTGAACAGGAGTTATGAGATGCTGGCACTAGAGAGGCCAAACAGAAAAGAGAAGTGGCAACATGTGATTCTTAAGAGGATCCTCAGAATTCAAGAGGAACAGACTGAAGTCAGCAACATTTTTCAAGCACTCTGCAGTGGAACAGGTGAGGAAAAGACAGCGGTGAGGACATCAACAGGCATCGGAGGACTCAGCAGTCTAGACAGCAGGAAGTGCAGGGCCTCAGAAATGGGGCCTCTAAGACCGCTACACCAGGAAGGAAGAGAAGAGTGGTGGTGATTGGAGTCTCTCTTCTGTGGGGGACAAAAGCACCACTTTTTTGTTTGGACCTGGGGTCCCAAGAAGTGTGCTGTCTGCCTGGATCCCAAATTCAGGTTGTCAGAAAAACTGGCAGAGCTCTTCCATCCCCCAGACCACTAGTCTATGTAGGTACCAGCAACACTGCCAGGAACAACACTAAATCGATCAGAGAAGAATATGGGGCTCTTGGCAGCAGGATTAAGAAGCTTGGAGCACAAACAGCATTCTCATCAATCCTCTCCCTGGAAGGTAAGGGCCCAGGCAGGGACCATTGTAACACAGAAGTAAACGCAAGACCGTAACGGTGGTGCTGACGTGAAGGCTTTGGATTCTTCAACAATGATTGGATATTCTGGGGAGAACGACTACTATCAAGACACGGGATCCATCTTTGGGCATTCTCTGGCCAGCATAATAAGGAGGGCTTTAAAACTAGGTTTTGAGGGACATGGTAAATATAATCCTTCAATGACAGAGCAAAGAATCAAGAGGGGAAAGGATTGAAAGAGGCAGTTCAACTCTGGGAAAGGGACAGAAAGCCACGGGACAGCAACAAGTGAAGCAAAAGGGAAACAAGTCAGTCAAAATGCAAAATACATCCTATGTATGATACAGATACATGAAATATGGAGAATAAAAAAGATTAGGTGGAAGTCACAGCCTGTGAAAAGAACTATAATCTGATTGGTATCACAGAGACCCAGTGCAATAGCTCTTATCACTGGAATGTCAACACTGAGGGCTACAATCTGTTTCAGAAGAACAGGGTTGGGAGAAAAGGTGATGGTGTCACCTACTATGTCAAACACACATATATTTGTTCCCTGGTTCAGGAAGAAGGAAAAGGTGGGCACTTTTGGAAGGAAAAGTTGGATAATCTTCAAGGAGGTGACAAAATTATCTAAAAGTTATAAGATTGTACTGATAGAAGATTTAAATTTCCTAGACATTTGCTGAAAGAAAAATACAACCAACCAAACATAAAATGTTGAGCCAGTTTCTAACTTGTGTGGAGGACAACTTCCTGTTCAGAAGGTTGAGATACAACTAGGGGATCATCTGTTTTGGATCTTGTCCTGACCAATAAGGACTGGAAGATGTGAAGGTGATGGGAAACCTGGGAGGAGGCAATCACAATATGATAGAATTAGGGATTCTGGGACCGGGAAAGCATGGGTCAGCAGAATTAAGATACTAGATTTCAAAAATGACAGATTTCAACCAATTTCAGGAGTTAATAGGCATCATGCCATGAGAAGACAGAAGGATAAAGGCACCCAAGAGGACTGGAAGTTTCTAAAGGGCATAGTACTGGAAGCCCAACAAGAAACTGCTCCAAGTTTCCCAATGGAAATATAAGAACAGTGAGACCAATGTGGATGCACAAGGAGATTCTAGATGCAAAACCAGGAAGACAAAGGTGAAAAATGAGCTGCACCTGGAGAGGGAGGTGAAAGACAACAAGAGGTTCTATAAGAATTTTGGCGAGAAAAGAAAGATCAAGGAAACTATGGGCCCACTGTTAAACAGCCAGGGCACAGAAGATGCAAAGAATGCAGGGTTACTCAACAGCTACATTGCCTCTGTCTTCACAAAAAAATTAAGTTACAACCAGACAGTTAATAAAGATTATTTGGATAAGGAGGGAGACAAGCTGAGAGATGACATAACAAAAGACACAATCAGCAAGTTTTTGACGGGCCTGAATGAATTCAAGTCAGCAGGGACTAAGGAATTTCATCACAAGATACTGAAGGAACTGGCCTTTGGCAGCAGTGTTTATGAAGGTGTGTGAGATGGGTAAGGTACCAGAGGAGTATAAAAAGGCCAGTGTAGTGCCCTTCTTTAAAAAAAGTGAAAAAGAGAACCCAGGGAGCTACAGACCAGTTAGCCTTACCTTAGTACCTGGGAAGTTACTGGAACACATCATAAGGAAGTATCTGGAGAAGGAAAGGCTGATCACAAGCAGCCAGCATGGATTTGCTAAGAACAAGAAATTGTGTGAAACTTGACCTCCTCTGATAAAACAGCCACTTGGGTAGATGAAGGGAATGCTGTGGACTTCACCAAGGCCTTCAGCAAAGACTCACATGACCTTTTCATAATCAAATTGGAGAAATGTGGGATGAAAAACTACTGGCTTAGACAACAGATAAGATAGTTAGACAACTGGCTCAACAGCTGCAAGCAAAGGGTAATTATAAATGGATCAATGTCAGAATGGCAGGAGATTGAGTGAAGTCCAACAAGAGTTGGATTTTGACTGGGATGTACCAGTGTTTCTCCTGAGACTTAAATCTGGCTACAGGGTCTTGCCCCCCCACTCAGGACAAGACCAAATCTCCACAGGTGACACACTGGGGGATCACACAGGGGCACGTGCTCCCCCAGATTTTTGGGAGTCTATGGAGCATGTCTAGGGGGTCCATGAAAGGTGGCTGTGCTGCTGCTGCTCCAGCTTCCCCCACAGCCAGAGGCCAAGTGAGAAGCAGCAGCAGGCAGGCAGCCCAGTGTCAGCAGACTGAGCCTGTTGCAACTCCCCATGAGGTCAGAGGCTGCCAGAGCACCAGCAGCAGAGCACGGCTGGATAGCAGCACCTCATCCGGTCCCTGCTGTTGCTGCCTCAGGTGGGATCTGGTACTGCTAATAGAGGGAGAGAGAGAGAAAGATTCAAGGGAGTCCACACCTCCATTCCCCATTTTTTTTTTTTTTTTTTACCAGAACCTTTAAATTGTGCCCCCCCCCTTATCAACAGTCACCTATGTCAATAATTATATTTGGGGTCAGGAAGGAATTTTACTCCGTGGTCAAACTGGCATGGACTGTGGGGGCTTTTGCCTTCCTGCATAGTGGGGGCACAGCCCTCTTTCTTGGATGCCTCAAGCATATTTTAACCTTTGTAGCAGCGGGATATGGGCCACCATGGTCCCCCTACTTTAACTGTGGCAAGGTTAGTGTGTTATAATCTTGTGGTTGTGTCTGAGTTGACTGTGTAGTTTAGTTATAGGTTAGATATTGAATTTGTGTAGGATGGTTCGGATAGGGACGACCCAGTCACAGGCAAGGAGTTGGACTAAATCAGTGTTTCTCAACTTGTGGGTCGCAAGAATAAATGGAAGGGTTGCAAACAATCATGGAAAAATATGGAAAACCATGGATTTTCTCCTTTAAAAGAGAAAAGGGGAAACTTCAGGTTTCCCATTGCAGGCTTACAGAGTTTTAGCCTGCAAGGGGCTGCTTGGGGCTGGGGGGAGCGAGAGGAGGGTGATCAGGCAGGGGCACACACATGCATGTGGCAAGCAGCTCTTGCAGCTCCCTGCAGGTAAGTCTATGGGACAGTGGGGGGCAGGGCACAGATGATACAGGGGGATACAGGCAATATGTGGGGGGGGTACATGCCCCTCCCCCCCACGTGCCCACAGCAGGCATTGGGCTACAGCCTGGCTGGAACGGCACAGGCAGGAGCCACTTCCATGGCCCAGTAGGCAGGACCCAGCACAGGACGGCAGAGCAGAGTGGTGAGACTGCAAGGAGTATTGGGGGTGAGGGAGAAGAGGCCACACTGCCCTCACCTTCTCCCACCACTGCCACTCCCCTCAGGCCACAGCTCTACCCTGGAGAGGAGGTGGAGTGGTGGGCAGCCTGGGTGGCCTGAGGGGAGTGGCCAGGGCAGGCCATGGAGGCAGAAAAAAGCTGCAGCCTGGCACACAAGTGGCTAGCAGTGGGAAGAGGTGACGGGAGTGAGGACCCCCACTGTCCATTACTCCTTGGGCTGCTAATGGTGTGGCAGGCACTGGGGTCCCAGCAGTGGCAGCAGCAACAAGTCTCAATGCCCTGCTCCGGGTCCTGTCCACTGGGTCATGGAGATGGCTCCTTCCCATGCCAGTCTGGCCAGGCTGCAGCCCTGTGCCCACTGTGGGTGCATACCCCCCCCCCTCACCCCACACTTCCACCCCCTACCCCACACACTGGGGGGCTAGGGGCAGCAAGTCAGGATTGAGGGGCACCAGCAGGGCTAGGGGTTGAGGGGCTGTGGGTTGGGACTGACGGGCACCAGCAGCTGCGAGTCAGGAGCAAGGGGCACTGGCAGTCAGAAGTGATGGGCACCAGCAATTTGCATTGTGCAAATTGCACAATGATGAACATCACTTGAGAGTAATAGAGGGCCACATGCTGATATTGCTGTTAATGTTTTCCTGGTGATGTTGATTTCTGCCTTTAAAATTAAGACTATTGAGCTACTTTAAGTTGTAGTGTGTAATAAGCATTTTAGGGTCAAAATACTTGTGTGTTTTCTACTTAAACTATTTACTGGGTTGGGGCTGGCCAATATTTTTTACAAATGGGTCCTAGTACAAAAAAGGTTGAGACCCACTGGACTAGATGACCTCTAGAGATGCCTTCCAACCCTGCTTTTCCATGATTCTATGATTTTAACCAGGAGCTTTTGGGCCCCATCATGGCCCTGTAAATTGAAAGATAAAGAAACCAAACAGCCTCACCTCATCACAAGGCTGACCTGGCTAATAGTATCACACCATATGTTGCAAGCTAAGCAGCCTCTCAGCAGGAGCTAACAGTCTCATTGAGGTAAAACTGTTTTTTGCAAACCTGAGAAAGGCACTCAATCTTGTTGGTCTAATAAAAGATATTATCTCTACTACGAGCCCTGATTGCTTTTTCCTCTAGATCAATACGGCTACAACCTGGATACCTTCTCAGTTTGGCTACTGGGAGGAGTCACAGAGATCTGGGCTTGGTGTATTCTTTAGAAGTCCTTTGTGAGAGTCACCAGTCCCACAGACACAAACATATAGCTTCCACTTTTCTCTCCCTCTCGAATCCAATCACCCCTGTCCCTGCTCTGGCTGTAGGCTGAAAAATTCTTTTCCTTTATTTAACCTGTTACCTTGCAGTATTTACAGAAGCAGATCATGTTCCAGCCTCTCCCCTTGAGTCACTTTTCTACCCTGTATAAATTTAGCTCTTTCCATCTTCCCTCCCATCTTGCCAGCTTTGTTACCCTTCTTTTGTATGCTCTAGCTCCTCTCACACAGTGTGACTGAGGGGAGCACTTGCTTCCATCTGGGATGTGCTGCTTTCTGCGGAATAGCCTCTACACATCCCCTAATTGCAGCATTGTTCTCTCTTCTTGAGAGTAAAGGGGATTCCCCTCAGTACCTGCAATTGTCAGTGTCGCTGACTGCTACCTGACTGCCAGCTTCAGTCTTAGGCATTGCCATGCTCCTCCAATCAGAGTAAGGTTAGCAAATCTAATCACAGCTTCTCACATTTACCACTCCCCAAATCTGTATGGCTTCCATTTGATTCTCAGCGAGAAACTCAAGTAGACCGTGTCCCTCCCCAAGCAGATCATCTTCCTAGACTCGTAAGTGTGCTGGATACTAACAAACACCCTTGGGAGATTTGGGGACAGGAAAGTCAGCTTAGGGTGGATGATTCTCAGGGTCTTTTCCAAAATATTTTAGCCTCAGTATCCCAATTTTCAGCTTGAGATAGAGAGGCGGTTAGCCATGTTAGTCTAAGGTTAGGTGGAAGGTACGGCAGGGTTACACCTTAGAAACTGACTGGCTCAGAGAGGCATGAGATTTTATAGGCCACAACCTACTTCGTCAGTAGCTATAAATAAACTGACAGAAAGGGTTTTATATAGAAAGAAAAGGGACAAGGGGAATGGGGTACAACTAAGAGGTAAGAAGTGCATTGATTAGATCAACTGAGATGGATGAGTATGTTAACACCTTGAGGGACACTGGAACTAGTCCAGCCAATGAGATAAGAATCCACAATCCCTGTTGAGACCACAGTTAACAAAATCCAGTCTGTGATGATTTCTTATTCTTTAATATCATTTTTGTATTAGTTTACAATATTTTTTTTTAATTAAAGACAGCTACTCTGTGGTCAGTAATAGAATGTTTAGGGAAGTTAAAGTGTTCTGCCATGGGCTTTTGTGCGTTTCTGGAGTTGATGTCAAATCTGTGTCCATTCATTCTTCTACACAGGGATCACCCCAACTGGTTAGCATGGGACACTATAAGTAAGTGATGGCCAGGGATCCTGTTTTCTCTATTTAAAATCGCAAATTCTCTGATTAAACCCCCCAAATGCACATTTTTCTGCAATTAAAATAAAACACTGCTATAAACACACACACACACACACACACACACACACACACACACATTGAACACAATGTTTTATTGATATACTTCCAATTTTAAAGCAATTTGGAAGCCTACCAGTGCCTCAATTATTACAATATATAGGTATTTAGAATTTATTTTATTTTGGAGTTTGATTTCGGTTTTTTATCATGGTAAAACCAGAGCTTCCCCTGCCCCCTTAGCTCACCAGGACATGGGTCCAGCTGAAGCTGTCGTCCCCTCGCACTGCTTTGTGGCGCTAAACAACCCTGATATGCTGGTGCCCTGCCCCTGCCCATGCCACTGCCTCTCACTCCCAACCCACAACCCCCCAGCCCTGCCTGTATCCCTCACTCTTGACCCACAGCCTTCCAGCACCCCTCACTCCTGACCCACAGCCCCCTGGTCCTGCTAGTGCACCTCACTCCCAACCCCCAGCCCTGCCAGTGCTTGTCACTCCCAACCCACAGTTCCCCTGGCTTTGCCAGTGCCCCTCACTCCCAACCCCCTCCCTCCCCACAGTCCTGCTGATGCCCCTTGTTCCTGACCCACTGCCCCCTCCCCCAAGTATGTGGGGAAAGGAGGCACAGGTGCCATTTGGGTAGGGGAGGGGGACACAGGTGACGTGGCAGGGATGTGCTCCCCCAGATTTCTGTTCCTACAGCTGGTACAGGGCTGCAGCTGGGCTGGGCCAACTCCAGGCAGGAGCTGCCTCTGTGGCCCAACAGGTGGGACTCAGTGAGGAAGGGAACACCACGCCACCATGGTGAGGCATGGCAGTGGCAGCAGCACAGAATTGTGTCCCCACTGCTGCCAGGTGAGCAGGGGGCATCTCATCTTGGTGGCCATGGTGGTGTGGCGCTTCCTCTCATGCCAGGGCCTGCCCGCTAGGCCATGGAGGCAGCTCCTGCCCAAAGCTGGTCCAGCCCAGCTGCAGGCCCATGACCCACCGTGGGCGCAGAAATCTCTGGAGGCACATGTCTCTTCCCACCCCCTTGGCTCCCCCACTGGGTCACCTTAGCCCCTCTTCCCTACCCCCCCCCAATGCCTGGTCTGTGGCCCCTCTGCCTCTCCCAGACGTGACCTGTGCCCCTTCCCCCACAGACTTACCTATAGGGAGCTGCTCTCCACCACTGCCTGGCTGTCATGTGCATGTGTGCACATGCACATGAACGTGGTGCCCCTGTCTGAACACTCTCCTCCTGCTCCCCACAGCCCCAAGCTGCCTCTTGAAGGCTGGAACTTTGCCAGCCTGAAAGTGGAAACCCATGGTTTTCCACGTTTTTCTCCACTAAAAGAGAAGCATCTGTGTTTTTCTGCAGTAAACAGAAAACCTGGGTCACTGGTGATGGCATATATGGTATGCTGGTGGAATAAGTGAATGAACCCTGGATGTTATAATTCATGTTTGGTTCAGCAATGATATGATCTATGCTCAGTTTGAGGTTGGAGGTTGCTCATAAACCAGGATAGGTTTGTCCCCCAAGACTACCTTGAGATGGCCATCATTTTTCAGGAGGGATTACAGATTATTAATGATGTGCCAAAGATGTTCAAAAGCTGGGAGCTAGAAGTGAAGACTTGTTTTCCTCATCACAGGGTTGGTATTGTACCAGGCCAGAACAAGGTCTGAATCTGGTTCTGTTGATGTGAGTGGCTATGGTTTTGAAATTATACTGTAAACATAGGAAACCCTGTTACCTGAAGTTGGCTTCTGCTTGGTGGAATCAGAGCAGATAGAGTTGTAATGCAGAGTTTAGCTGTAAAAGATGGATCTAGCGGTATGCTTAAGATGAAAGGTGGTGAATTTATGGAATATTCAAGAGTCAGTTTGATGGGGGTGTGAAAGTTAAAGCTGTAGTAGAATTTCTTTAAAGATTTCATCCCATGTGTCCAAATTATGAAGATGTTATTGATGCACCTCAAGTATACAATGGAAGTTACAGGGAAGCTGTGGAGGAAGAGGACTGAGACATGTCAAATATACTATGCCCATGACAGTGCTGCTCATCTGTAGGTAAAGAACATTTCCAAATCTGAAATGTGTGTGTGTAAGTATAAAGCTGGAAAGTTTGATGGAAACAAAAATAACACTATCATTAGGGATAACATTTCTTATGGTTTGAAATACATTCTCATGGGGGATGCTGATGTACAGAGGAATGACATCCGTGGAAGCAAATATGGCATTTCCTGGAAGTTTATCATTAGAGTCTCATTTCTTGAGGACATCTGAGGTGCCCTTTGAATAGCCAGAAACTTTGGCAGCATTTCATAGACATTAGGGCTGGAAGAGACCTCGGAAGATCATCAAGTCCAGCCCCCTGCCCCAGGGGCAGGAAGTCAGCTGGGGTCACAGGATCCCAGCAAGATAAACATCCAATTGACTCTTAAAGGAGTCCAGAGTAGGTGCTTCTACCACCTCTGGTGGCAGTCTGTTCCAGGCCTTGGGGGCTCAGGCAGTAAAGAAGTTCTTCCTTATGTCCAGCCTGAAATGGTCTTGGAGGAGTTTGTGATCATTTGACCTTGTCATCCCACGGGGCGCTCTGGTGAACAGGCATTCCCCCAGATCCTGATGTACATCCCTTATATACTTATAGCAGTATACAGCAGTAGATAGTCTCTAAAATGTCACCCTAAGATTCTGTACTTTCCTTCCTGCGTCCAGGCCTGAGGGTTAAACAGGTTCCATCCCTTTAGCCCTGGGGTATCTCTAGCTATTGTTTCCAATTATTTCCTTGTTTTCTTCACAAAGTTCCCTTCTGACTGGCCACCTTTTATCACAATCCTGCTATCCTCTCAGTCTGGAAAAAGAAAGCTGTTTTTAAATTTTCTGGGAAGAAATACAGGAATCAATGTAGGGAGGTTTCTATGTACAGCTATGCTGAATTCTTACATCCAAGCAGAGAAAAAGTAGGATTCATCAACACTCCTTTCCAGAAAGAAGAGTGAATCTCTCTACTTCACAAATGTCAAAAAGAGAGGGTGAACACAAATCATGTCTAATTAAATGAAGATTTCCCACCCCTAACTCCAGTTAGAGAGGCCCATATACCCCATGGGTACAAGGGCTTTTGAAGAAAATTGGTGCTTTCATGTTGAGTTTTTTTATTTCCCATTGAAATATGTGAAATCTCAGTGGATGAGTAAGGAATCAGTTGCATTTCCTTGCGGCCCCAGGGAGAGAGTTTTCTGTTCTAGTTCATTTGCTTCTTGCTAGGCCCACTAGGAATCCAACTCCATATCTGAATGCACAGCCATGGGACAAATCCGCTGTCAGATGACCTCTCTTAAAAGGATCCCACAGCAAGAATGGAATGAGTGATGGGAGTATAACCTAGAAGGGCGGCTTTACTTTCCTCCTCACAGAGTGGTCAAGTTAATAAACACCACAGCCCAGGGGCTGGGTGTGGGATACTAATCCAGAACACACCCATCCACAAAGCCCACTCATTCATGCTCTCCACATGTATAGTTCAGCTACAGTAATCATTTTAATGGGCACAAAAATTCCTTTCAGGCACATCCACAACCCATTCTCAAAGGGAGCAATGTATCTTGCATTGTGCCCTATGCCAGTGGATGCTGGCTATCACAGGGCCAATGTCTAACATTTTGTAGCTGTCAGTTCAAGTGCCTTAGCAGACTTCCTCAGCTCTTATAGTAAATGGGAAAAGAATCATCTGTTAAACCTAGGGTCACTGTGGCTCACGCAGAACAGCAGAGCAAAGAGCCAACTGGTAAAGGAGATGGGCTATCCAAAGAGGACTGATTTGCAGGGAATGGAGCGGAGGGAAGAAGTGGAGACAAGGAAGTTCATTTAGAGTGCCACAGCTTACAGTTGTTTTAAATTTTATTTTAAAAATGTATTTTCTTCCTGCTCACATAGGTTCAAATCAAGTAAAAAATACAAGCTGGGAATTGAACCCAAACATAGTGCAGAGCAAGCCTCCACCCATGACCTTAATCCTCACTCACAGCTCTTGTTGTTATTCCCATCCCAGGCTATCTAGACAGACAGCTGTCAAATTCCCATCCCAGGCTACCTAGACCAGCAGCTGCCTTCTATTCAGCTTTTACCCACAGAAACTGTCAGCAAGGATAGACAGCATCTGGGAAGCAGACCAAAACAAAAACCCATTCTAACTCTTAAATCAGACACAGATTTAAAACATTCAGTCAGCACAACCATGTGTACACATACACGCACACATGTATTCACAAACACACATACGCACAAGCATGCACAAATACACATTCAGGAGTTGTTTCCTTACTGCAACCATCTTCATCGCTGTGATCCCCACAGTCATTGTCACCATCACATTGCCACTGAGCAGGGATGCATGTACACTCGCCAAATGCGCTGACAGCACAAGTAAAGTGATTGCGTCCACAGGAACATTCAGTGCTGCTTATTACACCTGCAGACACAGAGAAAGAGAGAGAGAAAAAATAATCAGACGTTAGGAAAGAAAGAGGGGCTCCACTGTTTTAAAGTGAGTAAGAGAACCGGATTTAAAATGACATAATAAATAGCCCTCATACACACAATGCACACACAGATGTGCACACAGATGTATGACCCATTAGAAAAAGAAAATCACTCTTCATCCTTCCAATACTGAATCAGGAAGATCCAACACTGTGCACAAACTCCAAAGAGAACAGCACAATAAGAAGCCAAAAAGGAGCCTACAAATCAGCATAGCAGACCAATATGAGGAGTTACATGAATTCAGCTGCAACTGCTGTCTTATCATCAGGGCCTCTATTCACAACATTAATACAATCCTTCCTACCACAGACCCTTATGGACATTGCTATAGCTAGTATGCCAACTGCCCAACTACACAATAAAAGGGGAATCAGAGCATAGTGTACAGATAATCATCAGGACTTTTCCCCATGCATGAGCCCTCTAGCTGCTGAGCTTTTATACCACAGAGCCTAAACAATTTCAAACTCCAATGAGAACAAACCCATTATCTCCCAATGGTCTGTGGTAATTAATTTACAACATTGTCAAGAGACAAATAAAGGATTTTCATCTAAGATGAAACTAAATTGAAGTAATTGTGGCCTGAATCTCTGGGATGTGTTACATGAAGAAGTATGAGGCTGTGGCACCATCTCCCATAAGTCAGGGTGGGAACCCTGTCTTCTAGGACAATGGTTCTCAACCTTTTTTTGTACCAGGACCCACCTGTAAACATTGATGGCCAGTCCCAAACCAATGCCCCTAATTCTCCATCCCTCTTCCCCTGCCCCCAGTATGTGGGGCAGGATAGGGTGGGTGTGGGGAATGGGAGCCCTAAGCAGCCCCTTGCAGGCCGGAACTCTGCCAACCTGCAAAGGAAAAGCCATGGTTTCCCACGTTTCTCCTTTAAAGGAGAATCCATTTTTAAAGTTTGTTCGCGACCCTTTTGTCTATTCTTGCGACCCACGGATTGAGAAATGCTTTCCTAGGACAAAATGAAAAGCAAAGTCCTGCAGATCAGATTGGGGAACTTCCCACACTTGCTGCCAGCTAATGGTGGACAGTAGTTTAGCAGGCCGTTACCACCTTTAATTTCTATGAACTGAGAATGAAAACTCCCTTGACACAGCTGGCAACAGCCTCCATCTCTGAAGCACCCTCAGTTACTGCCTCAGTTCCAGGTTTGAAGCGTACAGAACAGGAATGGTTGGACAGGGCCTCCAAAAACAAACAAACAAACAAACAAGACATCAGCAAAGAAGTCTAATACTAGGGGTACCTAAATTCAACACATGGGGCTGCTCTTGCTAGAGTCTCAAGAGAATGAAGACATGCCCAATAAGAATCATCACCTTCCAGGAAAACAGAGGGGTAGAGGGGACAAAACTATACTGGCAGCATGGAATGACACTCTACTCGGTAAGATAGTGCTGCCAACTCTTGTGACGGCTGACAGCTTTACTTAAAGCCCTAGCTACTAAGATTATTCAAGGATCTCAGCTTCCAGGATACTTTTCCCCCTCAAAGTTCTATCCCTCAATGTAGAGAGAAGAAGGCCAAGGGAGAAAAAGAAACAATCTTTGTTTTGGTTTTGTAATCTCAAAACATTTTGGGCCAACTACACTGGAAACATAAGGGGAAACAAGGAGTCAGGAGGACGTAAGAATCAGGAGAGAGATTGTAGGGTGGCATGCAAGGCAATGAGGCGTACGAGAGAGACAGTACAGGATGAGTAAGAACTGTAAGAGAGGAAGGGAAGGGAATTTCAGGAGGCAAGTGAATGTCGGGGCAGGCATGACAGTAAATTGGAGAAGAGCATGGAGGCAGGACGCAAGGGACAGCTATTTATCCTGGCAAGCTTGGAGTGGGGACAGCACACCATGCTTCAGTGACTGGAAAGAGCAAGTAGTCTCCATCTAAGCAGAGAATAGGGAAGCTTGCATTTATGTGGATGTATTTAAAGTTGATTTTCAAACCTAAGATGACCACACACAAACTGAGGCCAGGCTGAAACCTGAAGGCAGACAAGAAGTGCCATTTATTAATTTTTCAAATCTTGTAAGCAGCTGTTGTGAGTTTTAGTGGTGGGATGTCTGATGTTTTTGGTCATTTGGAGCTGAAAATATTGAACGCTAGCTGCAGATGTCCTGGCCCCTCCCACACATGCAGCACTCCAAATCAAGTCAGAGGAACGCAAAACAAAGATCAGCAGATTTTAGCATTGCTGACCTCAATCAGCTACAGAAGGAATGGAAGTTCCTTGCTACCTGAATTCATGTCTACTAATGCTCCACACACCCTTTAAAAGAAAAGCAACTTTGACCAGACCTGAATTGCACATACTTTTTAAAATTAAAACCTTCCAGGCATTCTTTAACAGAATGCATGAACAGAGAACAGGGGAGGGAAGGGGAAGTGAGGGAAAGAGACAAGTTTTTCCCTTTCCTCTCCAAAACTGATTGGCAGCTCTCACCAAGCAAAAAGCAACAACACTCAAAAGTGACAGCATAGGAAAATGCATTACAAACTATTGTTTCTTGAGAATTTGCCATTGCCTAGGAAGACACAACTTGCTGCTCTTTGTCTCCACGTTCTCAAGTTGTCCTGCCTCTGTGCAGTCTTCAAAGTCACCATCATTCAGCTCCAGTTATTCTACTATCTTGTCTAATAATACCCAGCAACATCTCAGCTTTCCATGCTGCTCCAGTGGGAAACACAGCAGCACTTCCAGATTCACTTTCCCAGAGAGCAACAATCTAGGAGGCAGAGAAAAGTGGATGGGACTTAGATTTCAGCATCATCTGTTCCCCCACTTGGCTGACTCACACTCACCCTAGGCCCAGTCATGTGCTAAGGTGGTATCTGCCAATAACAAGGGAATCAAGTGCTAATGCAGTTAACTCCATAATTTGTGAATTCTTTTTAGACAAATATAGAGAGAGGAGAGAAAAACAGAGACAGAGATTGGTATTGGTGCTGATACAGCTATAAAATATCAGGATGGTGGTGTATCAGGGCTTAGTAAAAAGCTGAAAGGGAATTACCAATAACACTGAGAACTCTACATGGTGCAACCTAGACTACTCTATTCCTAAAGTATTGTTATCTTTGGGAGTCAAAATCTGAGATTAGTTTTCGTAACTTATTACAGACGATTTTATTCTGAAAATGCTCCTTTGCCCCAGTATACATTGTTAAATCAGTCACTGTCTCTGGCTAACATCTGATCATACTAGTCATTGATGTGAACTGAATGCATTTGGATAACATAACCATCGCTTTGCTTTATGTACTGGAGTCTGTTCTACAGTTACATACACTTCAGTTGCCCCAAGCCTACACATAAAATAGCTTTAGGACCTTCAGCAATCTAATGTGATGTGGCTTGAGACCTTTAAATTTTAATAATGCATTTTACAAATCCCAGATTACTTTATGTTGACAAATTTGCAAGCAGAGGGCACTGCATTCCTATACAGTTACTACAGGATCTCTATCCCACACTGGGAATCAGGCTTGAATGCTTTACACAGTTATAATTTCAGACAACTGGTATCAAAGAACTAACTCTAGAAGGACAGAATTTGCCCTCCTCTCTCTTCTCTCCACTGCCTTTATAAATACACAGGATGAAATTCCAGGCTTACTGCAGTCAAAAGGAATTTTACCATAGATTTCAATGGGGTTGGAATTTCACCCTCAGCATCCCACACTAACTGCTTTATCCTCTCTCACACTCACAGCGTGCGCAGAAATCAGGAAATCAGACACCCAAGACAAGTAAAGATTAGAATAATGTTTTCTCCAAAGCTCCAGATCACCTTCAGGCAAAATGGGAAGACAGTTGGTATGAGAGTACTCAATGAAGCCTTATTCTTTGTTAGCGAGTGTTCTCTCTAAAAATAGGTCAAGTGCAATAGGAGACTAACCAAGTGCATCTCAGCGTGGAACACGACCCTTGTCTCATGTTTCAATCCCAGGGAATTGGGGGGGAATCCGGAAATGGGCAGGAAGTCAGACTGCCTGTCTTTCAGGCAACCGTATTGGCAATCAAGCGTGTAGGGGGGGAGGGGGGAACCACCTTCCACCTGTGACCACGTTAGAGTGCGACTCACTTGGGCTAATGCAGATTCTTTTAAATGAGGGTTTAAACCCAGGTGTCACCAACCTAGACTGTGCCAAACATTTCCCTAGGATCTTTAAACATGAAGGAAACAAAGACTCTTTACTTACTCTTTGTATGCAGGAATCACTTTTATGAAGCAAGATGATAACTTGTTAACAGAATTTAAAAATCTTTTATTCTGGAACTGAATCATCAATATTTCCTGAATTATTACAGAACAGGTCTACATCTGCCACAAAACATCATCACTGTTACTGGGCTAACTGCACTTCTAACCCTTCCTGGTCTCCGCTTACATCTCTGTGAGGTCAAGAGGTCTTAAGGCCATGAGACTCTTATGCCAATATCACTATTCTCAAATAAGCTCTGGGCTGCAATCAACTATCATTACCAGGGATCCTAGTTTTCTCAGGGGGGAGACCAAACAAAAAAACCCCACATTCCTGCCTAATTTTCAGATTAAAAAAAAGTAACACAGAATCCAGATTTTTCCAAGATTAAAATGTAATGCCAGTAATGTACAGATACTAGCCACTTGCCCGTCAAGAATGACGGTGGGGGGGGCAGTCAGGAACAGAGGCCTGCGTCCCTTCCCTGCCCCCCTACCTCAGGCTGGGGCTGTTTTCCCTCTCCCCTCTACCACTTCAGGCTGGGGCCAGGGCCGTTTCCTGCCTCCCTCCCACCACTTTGGGCCAGGTCCAGGTCCTGGGCCATTCTCCCCCTCCCCCGCCACTTCAGGTCAGGGCTGGGGCGCTCCACCCTTCCCCCTCCCCACTGCTTTGGGCTGCTCTCTGCCCCACCCGCTACTTCCCCTCCAGCCCCTCAGTCCCCACTGTCATGATGGCACTCCGCTGTCTGTCCCCGTCTTGTAGGGTACTGTGATTGGCTGCTGAGACAGCCAATCAGAGCATTATGGACAGACAGATCAATTTAGGCTTTTAGAATATTAGAATACATATACTATAGTGATATTTCATTTCAATCACGGAAAAATGTGGATTTTGGGTTACTTTTTTTGTCCAAAAATTGGGG
Organism: Alligator mississippiensis; assembly: GCF_030867095.1. Classification (NCBI taxonomy): domain Eukaryota; kingdom Metazoa; phylum Chordata; order Crocodylia; family Alligatoridae; genus Alligator; species Alligator mississippiensis. Next base: position 227,613,530 of record NC_081825.1, read on the forward strand.
ATTTTTTTTTTTTTAATCAGAGAAAACCAGGATCCCTGATCTTTACCCACCACACCTGAACATCTATTCCTTCCAGAAGCACTGAGAATACTATCCAACACTGAACTTCCTTAAAGCAAAGTATTACAGGGGAAAAAATAATGAAAACTTAAAAACAATTAATTTGGTCTCTATGCAAGCTTACCTACCTAAAACTTACCATTGCCCTGATTTCAGTGCGACAAGACCAACTTCTTCAGAGTTTCTCTATGTCACCCTGCCCCCTGGTTAACGCCTGACATTTGATTTCCCCTTCCTCTCCTGAGAGGGTTAAACTGTGTCATCCTTTTCATTTTTAGGCCTTAAGCCTGGCAGAACAGCTATGTCACTTTAGGCTGAAACCTGTAACGGTCCCGGCCAATGTTTGCTGGGGGGTTGCTTCTCTACTGATCTTTTCCCCGTAGATCCCTATTAAATTAGATTAATATATTAACCTAGAAAATGCTCAATGTACAATAACTTCAGCTCACTGACCAGGACACATACAATGTGCATAAAATGATTACATCTTAATCCTTCCTAGATTATTATAGAACAGGTCTACATCTGCCACAAATACAACCAGCCACTGAAACTACAAGGAAATTTAAATAGGCAGAATATAATCAACTAAACTAAACTTTGCAGCCTCCTATGTTACTGGAGGTACTACTTTTCACAAGAGATTAAAGTACATTAACTTGATGTAAGTTCCCATGGCATTTTCCCTTTCAGACATAAGTACATTTTTAATTCAAGTTTCTGCAAGAACAAAGTTTATGTGGCTGTTCTCATTTCTAATCTGTTCCTAGGCCATCTTTCACAGAGTGTTACTTTATGATGTCCCCCATTTACAGAAGCTACTATCAAAGGTTGGATGGCCAGCTTGCCAGGTTCAGAGTGAATTTCTAAACCAGAAGGGAAGAAATTTTCTGGTAATCCTTTAATAAGGCCAAAGTTGCTTTGAAAGGACATATGCCAAAGATGCAACATGGAATGATGCTGCCATGAATATTAGACCACATATATACTAATAGTTAGGGCAATGATTCTCAGCTAGGATGTAGAGGTTATAAGTACCTAAACTAAGCAGATAAGAAAAGGTTCAGGCTTGTCCCTGTCTGGGCAATAGCCCATTCCAAGGAGGTAAGCATTGTAATCTATAAAATTAGTTTTTGAAATTGGGTGACACTCAACTCACAAAAGATATGGAGGAGGGCCTCAAGTTCATGTGTAATCCCCAAAATCCCCATTTTTAGTTCCATCCTTTCTACAACATGCCACTTCCTTTCTCTATTGCCAATAAGTAGTAACAGACCCAGGAGAAAAGATTAACACCCAAAAGAGCTCAGGCTTTGGTTGCAGGCTATAGCTGAGGAAGGGAGGCCCATGTGGCTTGGGTTGGTTGAGGATAACCCTCAAGGTCAACACAAAACACCATAACCTGGGGTCCAAAAGTAGCACTGTACTGACAATGAAGGCTTGTCCTCCCATAAATGCCCATCTTCCTTACTCCTAGAAACAAATGACTAAGCCCCAAGCTTTTCTGCAAACCCCTCCCTCCCAATACCACCTCTTACACTCTATTTATCTACCAGGATTTATTATCTGCATAGCCTTCTAGTTGAAAATCACAGACATCTGGAAACTGAGGTCCAAGACTGAGTATGGGTCTAGGGTTTCTTCCCCCATCACCATGGGTAAAGACTGTAACACTCAGCTTTCTTTCAGTTTGTTTATATTTGCTTATAATGAGATGCATCATCCAGAACTCATCTTTCCATTATTCCATTATAGTATTTAATGCCAATCACAAAGTAAAGAGACCAATTTATGGGCAAGAACTAAAGTTTTGTGTGTAAAATCTCTTTGGGAGGGTGTGACATCACCCACTGCTGACACAGACATGGAGTCAGACAACATTCTACAAATATTCAAAGGGTACGAACAGGGCTAAGATATGTATTCCTATGGTGCAGTTAGCCACTTGATGTTTGGGCAGTAGTTTGGCCTTTGAACTGTCCTGACCATAGTTAGGCTGGACAACAGATTCCCTTGGTCTGTAGGATGTCACATCCCTGAATCTTTTTCAGCAGTAAATGATTATGCTTCCTTTGCTTGCCCATCTTGAGGAAAACTGAAGAATTTAGATTTCTCTCCCTTATCCAAAATGCAGTTTCCACCAAAGGAAGTACAGTTAATCAAGCTTTAGAAGAGCAATTTGCTGACCACTGTTTAAGCACGAAGTTGTTACAGGAGACACTGAAGAGACAAAAATTACACCCTGGTACTATTAATGAGGTTGTAGCTATGATGGTCCAGGAATTATATAAGAGGCAAGGATTTCTGTGAGTGATCTATTTTATTGAACTAACTGCATAGTTGGGACAGAATTAGACAAGCTTTTAAATGCAGGGTGCTCTTCTTCAGGTTAACTGAAGGAAAGTACAGTCACCTAAAAAAGAATCCTTGCCTCTTGCAATATTGCACCATGACATTCTGATGTCAGAAAGGGCACCAATCACTGACAAAAGCCAACAAGATTTTTTTTATTTTTTTTTAATAACAAGAAAATCTGAATTTGACTGGATATCATCTACCCTCCAGGGATCAGACACCTGACTAGAATGCAAGTTATATTAACTTCTTAAAGTGCCAGTTGTTGGAACAGGCTGGTAGCTTAAATGGCTTCAAGTGCCAAATTTCAAGGCCTCAATTTTGACAGATATCACAGGTTTTGCTTCATTTACCTTGAAGAGGTGCGGGGGGAAGGGAATCTCAATAAGGATGTTAACTAGAGGTGCACCGATATATCGGTGTCATATCAGATTGGCTCTGATAAAGGGAAAATTAACATGATTGGCTATCAGCTTTTTTTGGCCAGTATAGGCAATAATGTTAACTGATAAATACAATATGCCTTCTGGCAGGGGGCCCTGGATGCCATGTGCATGCACACAGCTGCACACATGCAAGTGGCCACGAATGCAGCCAGAAAGTGTGGAGAGCAGCTCCCTGCAGGTAAGTCAGTGGAGGGAAAGGGGCATGGGACTGAGTAGCGGCATGGGGGGGCAGATTGGGGCCCCCACAGTGAGGGAGAGAGCGGGGCAGGGGCAGGAACAGGGCTGGGGGTGCTGTCCAGCCAGAGTGGTGAATGGGAGCCAGGGCAGGGAGCGGGATGGAGCTGTGGGCAGCATGTGCCCCCCCCCAAATTTGTGCATGCGCTGTCTGCTGTGTGCTCAGGAATCTCAACCCTACTACCTTCCTTTGGAAGCCCTGCGCTGGCCACGCACCTCCTGCCCACCCAGCAGCACTGGGGGTGGCGAGTTGTGCCTTCTGCTGCCAGGCAGGCAGGGAGCATGCAGCCAGGGCAGGGCTCCCAAGGGAAAAGGCAGCAGGGCAGAGACCCCCAGCCCACAGTGAGCAGCCCGCATCTGCCCTCAGCCTGCTCAGCTCTGGTTAACAGCATTCCCATGCTTAAAAATGGTAGTGGCTGCACTTGAACTAAAGTTCATTCACTGAGCTTTAGTTCAAGCACCCCCACTGCCATTTTTAAGCACTGGGACACTGATCCCCTGGATGAACTGTCTGTGGCTCCATCCTGCTCCCCGCCCCATTCACCACCCTGGCTGGGCAGCACCCCCAACTGCTGCCCCTCTCCCTGCCTCACCATGGGGTCCACAATCTGCCCCCAACACCTCTTCCCCTCCACAGACTTCCGTGCAAGGAGCCACTCTCTATGCTGCCCGGCTACATTCCTATAAAACAGTTAACACAGGGATGATGACTTTGAAAGGTCCCAGAGGGTACGCAGGGGTGGGATGGAACACTGCCACCCCACGTCACTTCCTCACAGAAGCAGGGCTGGGGCAGAGTGAGAGATAGGCTGCACAGATGCCGCGCTGATGCTACTTACCACCCTCCACATCTGGCCACTCACCATCCCTTTCCCTTCCCATGTCTGGCCGCTTGCCAGCCTCCCCACTCCGCGTCCAGCCGCTCGCCACCCGCCCAGGGGTACAGCGTTTAAAAAGAGGGCCACCAGGGGTACACTTATTAAAAAAGGTTGAAAACCCCTGAGTTATCATATCAGTATTGGCCAATTTGCCTGGTTAATAATCGGCTGTCGGTATCAGCCAAGAAAATCTTTATTAGTGCACCCCTAATGCTAACTTTTTATACTTACAGGTTCTACTACTTTTAGTCTATAAAAAGGAGATACACTTGACGTGGATGAAGGCTCTCTCCTCCTTAAGCAGGGAACCCAACCCTCCAACAGTCTACAGTAGGAGAAATCCAGAAAAGGCTTACACTCTATAAATGTTGCACTTCTGCTTACTGGACCAATGCCAGCAGGTCTGAATTGTAACATATGGAAGACAAATGCAACAGGAGTACAATTCAGGTTTGAAAGATAGAAAGGGAGCAGCAAATGCTCAAAATGAGTTACTTCTAGCACAAAAGATTAAGAGGGACAGGAGACAGGTTCTTGGACCTACTTAATGGTAAAAGACACAAGGAATTAAAAAATAAATAAAAAAGAGAGAAGGTTTAGAATTCATGACTAAAGGAGTCAAGAAGCAGGTGGTCTTTCAAAAACAGGTATTAAAGAAAAAAAGAAAGAAAAAAAAAACCCAAAAGAAGGTTGAACACTTTGGTTCAATTCTGCTTTTACTGGAGTAAAATATCACCAAGTTCAGTGGAAGCCGGAGCCTTCAGCTAGGGACTAATGAAGAGTGAAGAGCTTGTCTAAACAACTGTGGTGGGGGAAAATAGCTGAAGGAATATCTAAAGAGTTTCCAGAATCAGGTGGTTCACAAGTGGGAATGACAGTTACTTCCCTTCAAATTATAAATTCACCCTGTGTAAGAGAAGATAAGATTAGAATTAAGGCCTCCCAAAACTTTAATATTTCAGTTCTCTTCCTGACTCACTGCAACACCTTGGCAAGTTACTTCTCCTCATCTGCAAAATGGAGATGCTTCTACTTCAACGGGGTACTTAAAGTTTACTTCATATTTGCTAAGTACAGAACTTGGGGAGTGTGAACAAAAGAGGCTCTAAAATGGGAGAAGTATTATTGCATTAAACCCTATTCACAAAAGTAATTCAAATTGGCTTGGCTATGGGCATACATGCATCAAAAACTGACTGAAGGACCATAAACAAAGAGTAATGGGAAATGGCAATGGATCAAGCTGTGGGGGAACAGGGCATACAGTGGATACCATAGGGATTTGTGTCAGATCCAGTCCTATTAAATATCTTCATTAACAATCTGAAAGAGGGAGTATATATCATATTAAAGAAGCCTATAGATGATACCAAAACAAGAAATGCAACCACCACTGAGGATAAAATAGTAGCACAAAAGGGATTTTAACAGATTAGAAATATGGACAGGAAATTAAGATTCAACCTACAAAAATGCAGCTAATGCATCTGGTAGAAAATAATTTGAAACAGATACTCAAAAGGGAAGGAGAAATCTGGAAAGCAGCAATGCTTGGAGAAGCTGAGGAGTGATAAAAGAGAAGTTCATAAGCTTATGATACAATATGGCAGCCAAAAAAACAGCTTTAGGTTACATATGCAGAGGACTCGCATCACAAAGCAGATATCTTCCCTCCATAAACAAGTCTGGAATAAAAGCATTCAGTCTGGGGACCTCAGCACCAAACTAGAAAAACTGGAGAACATTCCAAAAACAGTGTTAAGGTTGAACTGGGGTGCTGGAAAGACTTAAGGAAAAAAATTAAGGTTAACATGGCATAAAGTAACAAAAGAACCTGGTTCTGGTTACCTCTGTAAAGTGACAACTATAGGAAGAGGCAGAGATAACCATACACAGATAACTTATTTGAAGTTATAAGAAAGTTAAGGGGTTACATACCCTTGAGGTAAAGGAATGTTTCTAGAAGGCCACAGGGATAAAACTACAAGTTAGGCAGTGAAATTAAGAAACAGAATATTTTGGCTGAATTTGAGTATCTCTTGTGAGCTATTTACCCTGGAATCATCTCCACCAAAAAAGATGGAAGTCCCATCACTGGGGCATTTTACACTATAAACAAGATAAAACAACTAACAACAGATGGTAGAAAACAAACTCTGTTTGCAGTCGTTCCCAAAGAGATGTGAAGGGTTAAGGAGGCGTGAACTGCTTGCTGGGGAACTTCTCCGCTTCAGTGTCTAAAATTCTAATACAAACAGAACTGCTTAAGAGACTCCTGCATGGAGCAAGCTGTTGACTAACAAAAGGCTGAACAAGCAGCTCACAAGGGTGTGGTGATAGGGCCGGGACAATGTAGGAATGAAATTAGTTACATGCAAAGAAAGACTTACTGCAGGTTCCCTACTGCTGAGCACATCACTCCCAAGTTCTGAGCTATAGAGCAATCTCTCATTCACCCTTCTTATATGCCCTGCAGATAAGACAGAAGGAGCAAGCGTCTTGACTATGTTTCTTACAAGTGAGTACTTCCTTTCTTAGTTGCAAAAGAACCCTTTATCTGCTGTGAATATCCGACACATTGGACAACCCATAAGGTCAATGTAGGAATAGCTACCAAAGCATCAGTTTATCATACAAAAAAAAAAGTCTGGCTGAATGAAAAATAGATCCTGTAGTCTAAATTCTAGTTCTAATGTCAAGTAAGTAGGTTTACGCAGCTGCTGAACTGCCTAGCTCCAAACAACTGCGAGTCATCTTACGTGGCAAGGTCCACTTAGAGGAAAATACAGTCACACAAAACTTTAAATTGCTCTTTCTTGGCAACTCAAGGAGATGAAACTACATGCAAGAGTCTACACAGCCTAAAGAAATCAGGAAAAAAAAGCCTTCATTCTTTTAGCCCCAGCTTTTCTTGGCTGATGTGTGCCCACCTCATAGAGAATCTCTTCTCTACACATAGTTATCGCTGCTTGATTAGTTTTCTGCTGATACATAGGAGATTGACCTCTCACATCCACATAAGGCACTCATTTCTAGTCAACACAACAGATCGCAATCCGTATCTTGCTGGTGGCTCAGCGTGCTTACCAAGGTGCTCCATTCAAACAACCAAAGAACACCAGCCTCTTGAACTGGTCACTAAGCATCATGAATTCAGAAGTTATACATCCCATGATAATACAAGAGACATATTTTCATTCATTTAGGAAAATCTCCTTTTACAGAGAAGGATTTGGAATAGCTGAAAATACCTTCAAACTTTTACCATTCTCTCCACAGACGTTTCTGATCGCATTAAATCCTAAAGGCAGCAGTTTTCATCCACACAGGTTCTTTGAGGAAAGAATTATTCAAACTACAAAAAGTCACAGACACCAATGTGCCAAACTTGAAGTTCTCTCTCATTTCTAAAGCATACCAGTCCCTTAGATCTTTTCTCACCATATAATTACCCTCACTTGTTGAGGTCAAATTCAATGGCTACTTGGTTTGTCCTAGATAGAACCTTGAATTCCAGAAAGGAGAGACATTATGCTTCCCCCCCTTGTGGAATTTACTTCCTGTTACTATTAAAAGCAGCCTCCACCCCACCTTAACATCATTTTTTCTGTAGCTTATCCCTCTTTGTAAACAGTCCGTTTCATCCAAGTTACCCAATGGCTCCTGAAGGATGCTGTAGAAAAATGCGTTTTGTTGATTTTAGTCTTGAGTAGCTTTTTTTGCTTAGTTAAGAACCCTTACATAAATCCAACCAGTAACAGCTTCCTACCATCTGAGCAGAGTTACAGTGAACAGTTTGAATGCACTTTCCCAAAATAATAAGTTATTTGTCACATTAAGTCACTCTCACAGACAGTACTTTCTATGGCAATGAACTACCTGTTAGAAATCGATAATGCCAAACTGACCAGCACCACGAATGAAAGGGACCTGGGGGTAATAATGGACTACAGTATGAATATAAGCCAGCAGTGTGATGCCGTAGCCAACAAGGCAACCCTGGCATGTATCAATCGATGCATCTCCAGCAAAACTAGGGAAGTGATTCTTCCACTCTACCTGGCATTGGTGAGACCGCAGCTGGAGTACTGCATCCAGTACTGAGCGCTGCACTTCAGCAAGGATGTGGTAAAGCTTGAGAGAGTCCAGAGAAGGACTACCCATATGATCAGAGACTTGCACGACAAGCCATATGAGGAAAGGCTGAGGGATCTCAGCCTGAAAAAGAGTAGGCTGAGAGGGGACTCGATTGTGGCTTACCACTACATCAAGGGTGTACATCAAGGGCTCGGTGAACAACTGTTCACCAGGGCATCCTTGGGGATAACCAGGAGTAATGGCCATAAACTCCTAGAAGACTGTTTCAGGCTCAACATTAGGAAAAACTTCTTCACAGCCAGGGTGTCCAAACTATGGAATAGGCTCCCTCCAGGGGTGGTGCAATTGCCTACCCTGGAAATCTTCAGGAGGAGACTGGTCACCTCACCAGGGTCACCTGAACCCAGTTGTCTTTCCTACCTGGTGCAGGGGGCTGGACCCGATGATCTTCCAAGGTCCCTTCCAGCCTTGCAATCTATGAATCTTTGAATAAAACCTGAATAAGTTGTTTCTGTGTAGTGTGGTCTAGAGTTACCATCGCTAGCCTCTAGAAACCTCAGCCAGAGAAATAAAACCTATGTGATTCAAGCCCTGAAAATTCACACACAACGGAATGCTTCATAACTCTGTCCTCAGGTTACATGCATTGCAAACATTGCTGATGTAAATAACCAACTACCCTAAGACAAATTGCCACCAGACTCTCTCACATAATTGCAGTTTGCTCACAAAATCCCATCCAGCATGGAGCAATAAAGGTTAAAACCTGTTGCTCATTCCCATTCATGAAAGAGTGTTGAAGAGCGAAAATAGCCGTTAACCCATTCTGCCACCTATCACAAGCAGAAAACCTCCTAGCCACTAGATAACTGTTAAATTCCAGTTAAGTGACTGAAAGAGAGACAAAAATGCAGCTGCAAGAGGCCCACAGCCAGGAGGTATTTCTAAAGGATTTCATCCCTGCAGTAAGGTGAGCCCTAATACATTTTACTAATTACCCGTCCTGGGAAGGTGTGATATCAAGCATTCAGTAAGACAGTTTTTCCTAATGTACATCTCCTAATCCATCCCCACAGAATAAGTGTATCGTTTTGCTCAACTAATGCTAATCTTTTCCTCTACTCCAAATCTTCACCTTCTTTCCCAGTTACAAGGCACATGGTACCAGTATTTTCATTTCCTGGAGCTTTGCTACTATCTACCTTTCAGAGTGAGGGTCCCCCAATTCACAGAGGGATACCTCCAACCTTCCTGTTCTGCAGGCCACTTAAGAGACACTTTAAAGGCCACAGGCTCTTAGTCTTCAAGGCAGTTGTTCTCCCATTTGTGGTGGATGGACCAGTGGTTAGTCACATGGCATTGTCTCTTCCTAGACTGCAGCATACAAAGTATATAAGTAGCTGAAGAGACATTAAAATGCTTTAGTTTGTGATAACAGAAAGGGAAAAGAATGGAAATACAGTATCCCTGAAATTGTATTAAGTTGCAGACCATACTGAGTAAAGTCTGAGAATCCTCATGCCTCCAGGCACGAACCAACCACTAATTGCCCAGGGTTAAGGAGAAGCTTCCTCTAAAGCAGCGTTTCTCAAACCATGGGTCATGACCCAAAAGTGGGCCGCAAGAAGATTTTAAATGGTTCCAGGGAGGTCTCAGTGTAAAGCAGCAGGAGAGGGAGGGAGGGAGGGGGTCAGATGCAGAAGCTGGAGGGGAAAGTGGGGGAGAGAGAGAGAGACGCACACACACTCTGTAGGTCGGGGACAAGGAAGGCATGGGTCATGGAAAGCTGACAGTTATGCTAACGGGTCCCAGTGTGAAAAAGGTTAAGAACCACTGCTCTAAAGTGTCTGGTACTGGATACTCCCAGAGACAAAACATGGGATAACATGAACCATTGGTCTAATTGAATATATCAAGTCAAGTGAGAGATGCGCACTCTCACAGTCTCAATACTTCCATTTCCCACTACTTGGTTCTCAGTCTTTTATTCAGGAAGGATTCTGTACATCTCTGGAGGTCAAGCCATCACTGGAGAACTATCTGCTAATTTTAGCTTTGACAAAAAGAGTTGTGGCGTTTGGGTTTCACTGATCTTTCCACCATCTTTCTTGGTACTAAAATCTGCTCCTACCAATAGCTGTTATCTCCTGACCCAAAAGATGACTGGCAGCAACTCCCCACCCTCTATTCATGATTACAGGCATATATATCTACACTGTAATTACATCTGTGACTGCAGCATAATGTAAACATACCTGAGGTAGCTCAGATAATGACAGTAGTAAAGCTGCAGCACCATGCAGCTCTACACATATTGGAAAAGACACCTGAAAAATAGGGTAAATATTTAAAATTAACCAGCAACAAGCCAGACTGTAAACTGTACCTGAATGAGGAAGTGTAAAGCTAGCACAGGTATATGTAATGCTAATGTTTCAAGCTTAGAACTTCATAGTTATTTCACAAGTCAGGAACATGTAGCACCCCTGCTTGCCTACTCAAAACCTTTGAAGATTTTGTAGATTAATGCAAATGAAGTACAATGCACATGCCATAGCATGTGTCACTTGTGTCAACAGTCAGAGTTACATTCTAGGGCTGTGCAAAGATTCGGTCCCTGATTCGATTTGGTGGAGATTCAGCCCAATTTGGTGGCCGAACCTCTGAATCCAAATCGAATCCGGAGACCCTTTAATCTATACAAATTGAATCAGAACCCTCCAAATCGAATCAGAGAGATTTGGAGATTTGGACATAGACACAACTTTAAATGTTTTTTCTACATACCTCAAGGTACCAGGCGGCTCATGAATGCTGCAATGCTGGGGTGTATGGAGTGTCCCACAGAAGCACGGGCAGCTCCCCAGTGTGCTCGGCAGCAGACCCAGAAGTGGACCAGAAGCACTTCCAGTCCACTTCCAGGTCTGCTGGGAAGTGCATAGGGCCCTCCCCCACACGGTGACTGGTGCTTCCTGGGTCTGGGTCTCCCTGCAGCCAATTGCTGAGCCAGGGGGTTGCGGGCCCCCCCGCGTGCTCCCCAGTGGACCCAGAAGTGAACCGGAAATACTTCTGGTCCAATTCTGGGTTCAGCACCAAGTATGTGCCCCCCTGCACTCCTGTGGAATGCTTCATCCATCCCAGTATCACAGCGTTCACGAGCCATGCTGGTACCTTGAGGCACTGGCGATGCATAAGGGGTGCACATGGATGCACATGCACCCTCTGAGTATGGCAGTGCACCCCTTATGACAAGGTGTGGCTGACACTGCTGGCGGTGCCTGTGGGCAGTCGCTGCTTGTCGCCCCCCTCCCCACACCGTTAGTGCCATCTGCAGGTAGTCTGCAATTGCCGCTGGCTGCCGCCACCGGTGTCTGTGGGTGGCTGCCGACCATCGGTCAGTGCTTGCCGCCCCCTCCCCGCCACCGCCAACAGCACTGCCACCGCCTGCAGGACCTTACCGTGCCCCCCCAGCCTCCAGGGGCACGCAACATTCATGCCTCAAGGTACATAGAATATGTCTATGGCCAAATCGCCGATTCTCCGAATCAGCCTCAAATCTTCAGATTCAGATTCAGCCGAATCAAATTGGGGACAGTGATCTAAATCAACTAATCGAATCACTGTCCCCGATTTGGGCTGAATCCAAATTGAATATGGCCCGCTTAGCACACCCCTATTACATTCATGCATTTCTCCCTGCTCTACCCCCCCACGCTATTTCAGCAACTCAAGTACCAACTTCCAGTGCACACAAACTTCCAGTGTAGCTTTATTATTTCCCCCTGTAATGAAAATGTTATCGCCAGTACAGCTTATGCTACCTGCCCAGTTAGGCACATTGAAAATGACAAACATGCAAAGATGGGATATCCCACCAATGCCCCTATCTTGTCTTCTTTCAAACTGCCAGAGTCTTTGGCTTTCACAAGTCACTTAACTCAGCAGTTGAGGGGCACACCCATGTTTCAAGACCATACACATTTACCCTTGTACCTTCCCCTTAGTCTGGCTGAATTCAAAGGTACAGAGAGGTAGTTAATCACGATAGTCTGAAGTCAGGCAGAAGGCAAGGTAGATTTGCACCTTGCAGACTAATTAAAAAATATATAGCATGAGTTTTTGTAAGCCCAAGCTTATTTCATCAGATGCTGTGAAAGAACTCAAAAGGATTCAAAGGTGCCATCTCTCAATTTCTCTGGACCCTCTCTAGCCCTTAAAGGAGTCTCCCCTGGACACGGGCTGCCAGGATTACATTTGATAATATGATTTGCTTTTTGGGGAAGATCTTTTGACAGTCCAATTACTACTGTTATGAAACAGAAGGTCAGTCTCCTCCTGTTTAGTTCCCACCTAGCAGAATCATCTGAGTCACCTCCCTCACAGCTCATTCACCTTTTAGGTAATAAAGCATATGCCAGCAAGGAAATCAAACACCCAAATATTTCTATCAGACAACTGATACTTTGCTGCTTCAATCCGTTCTGCTTGCCAACAGTTCCTTACCTCACATACTAAAGCATCTGGCTCTGTTCTCTGCAGGTTCACAGGCTTCTCTTGCTTCAATCTTCCTATCTTCTGCTCAAGTCTCCACCCTTCACCATTCATCCCTGTGAGCATGTGGGTTGCCCATCTCTCTTTGTCAGGTTATGATCACAGGGACCTCTGCCTCATCTTCCCTCCCTCTTGTCTGCCATGTCTTGATGTTATAATAATTTTTGGGAGAATGGATGGTACCTTGAGGGCTGGTCTGCCTGACAGGGGGCCGGTCTTCCGCAGGGTTCCAGCACCCCTACACCCTGCCCCTTTCTTCTTAGGTGATGAGTTATAATTCTCTGTTGGAGGTGAGTGGGAGTCACTGGACCTCGATTCCTCCCCAGCTCGGTTCAGTCACTTGCTCCACAACCGGTTGGTGTCTGTCTTCTCTAGATAGGTGCCAGTCTAGTCTGCAGTCGCCTCCCTTCTCCCCTTTAACACACTCCCCGCATTACAGCCTCTGACTCCTCTAGCATGAGGCTTTATGTTCAGTGGTTATCTCTGTATTGGTGGGATTTGTATGCTGAAATCTCTCCCTGCTTGCACCCAAGACTCTGAACTAAACAGCTTTATAAGGTCCATGTGCACAGACTAGGACTCAATCAACTTTAACTCAAATACACAGGAGATCCTCCTTTCCCCAGCTGTCTCTCCCTTGCCTGAGAGCAAAAAACATCCCCAGGATCTCACCCATCTTGCTTGTGGGCCGTCCCCTTAACTTCTGTAAAGAAAAACTCTGGGCACTGGGTTCGAAGAAGTTAGACTCCTTGCTACTAGTTCGAACCTGGCGTACATTTAGTCAGCCAGCCCAAATAAATCCCTCCTTTGTCTGGGCTATTTCTGTGTCCCTGAAAGCTAACCCCAGCTCTGTGGGCTATTCTCGCCCTCTTCCACAATGGGCTTGGCTAGCCATCTTCCAGGGACTTCTCCCTGTGTGTCCCTTCCCCTCTGGTTTGTGGGGCCGCCCACCACTATCCTGCCACTCAATGTCACATATCTCATTGGATGCCGGGTTGTTCCTTCACTCATGGTCACTGGATTGTGGTGTCTCATGTGGGTTCAGCTGCCTGGGTCTCGACAATCTTTTTCCCAGTCCTGCTCAGTCTCTCAGCATCTCCCTTTAAACAACCCATGCTTCCTCCCAGGCCAATCAGCACCACCTCCCTGGGGCACATGTTCCCCTGACCTTGAAGCTGGCACACCACTCCAATTTCCCCTTGGGTCTCTTGTCCAGTGTGCCGGAGAAGCACAGCTCACCCAGACCCCGCTGGATGAGTTTTTCCCTGTACCAATTCTCCGGCATACCAGGGAAGCACAGCTCACCCGGATCCCACCAGATGCGTTTCCCCCTGGACCTCTTGTCTAGCACGCCAGGGAAGCTTGAATTGCCCGGACCCTGCCATGCTTGCAGATAAATTCACCTTAACAAAAAAGAGGGCCTCTTGCATCTGAGGCATTCATACCTATCCTATGTGCATTACAAAGCACATCATATCTATAAAGGCAGAGAGGTATCATTTTTGAGCAATCATACGAACACAAGTACCATCCTGGGTCAGACCAATGGTCCATCCAGTCCAGCATCCTGTTTCTGACAATGGCAAATAATAGACACAAGACAGAGAGAAAGGGAGGCCACATCTTGTGTACTCCATCCCCTGTTATATCCTCCCTGACATCAACCACCATTGGTTTTGGAATGTCAGAGGATAAATTCCCAGATTGTTCTATTTAAATAGCTCCTAATGGACCTGTCTTTCATGAATTTACCTAATCCCTTTTTGGACCCAAGTATACTACACCTGCCTCTACAACATCCAGTGGCAACAAATTCCACATGCTGTGTAAAAAAAGTACTTCCTCTAGTTTGTTCTGCTTCAGGACCTACCCAGAAACATGTCAGTCTGGACAGGGCAAACAGCTTCGTGTCTACCTCATGCCTAAGTTTAATCAAAGTCCAGAAAGCAAGAGATCTCCCTTGTCACCAAAGATAAGATCAGATACTTTTCTGTACAGGTTTTAGGGAGCACCAAGTCAAAGGTTTTTATCTTGGAGCAAAAGGATGGTAGTTAAGGGAGGTCTCATCTCCTGCGGTGCTCCAAAGTACAGCTTCTCTCTTCCAAGATAGATGCCTGACCTATCTTTACATCCAGAACATGGAACATTCTTTGCTTACATTAACTGATTCATGCCCAGAGTCTAGTTCTTCAACCTTCAAAAAGTCCCAGAAAACTCAATATCATGGTAGATACCTCCCCTCAGGAAATGAAGCTCAGCATAACCACCCCGATGAGTAACAGGGGGAATCTTCCACACCACCAGGACTGCAATGCCTAAACCCCACAGGGTGAGGAGAGGACAAGGACTCTGCCTCAAAACAGCCTATTTTGGCTTTTGTGGGTTGCACTCAGATTCTTCCCATCATCATGGCATGATACAGAAAAGTCCAGGTTCTTGAACAGGACAGGGACTATTCTCTTAGAGGGTCAGCTTATAGGGGTTATTCTGGTCTTCTTTAAAGGAGGTCATCTTGTTAGCGGTAGAGCATCTGAGCTGTGTAGCTCCCCAGCTTTCTACCACAGTAGAGACTAGGAAACAAACCACAATGGCCCAGCTTAGCAGAGGAGTTCTCTGGGGAAAGGATAGGATACACAGTGTGGTTTTGTGGCGAGAAGGAGGCAGAAACTCATTTTTGCAATCCCACAGGCAAGGGGACTTCAAAAGCACAAACCACAAGATAAATGGAACTATCTTGGGAGAGAGAGAGCTTTTCTGTGGACTTTTTGAAACAAAATAAGCTAACACATAGTATTATGCTGTCCTCAGAGAGCGAGCAGCAGAGGGGCAATTATTAACTGCCCAGACCATGCTGGCTACAGCACAGCTGGGTTGGGCCTCACAGAAGGGGTAAAACACAACCACAAAGACATCACAGCAACCCTGCTACCTACCAGAAAGCTGGAAGTTAACTTAGAAGCAAAAAAGAAACCCTGACCAGTTAAAAAAAAAAAATTCAAACACAAGTATATTTTATGGGCTCAAATGGGACCAACTCTTTCCAAGAGAACTGCCAGCAGGAAAAACAAGAACATCAGTTCTGAGGTTACTGAAGGGCGGCCATGCCCTGAATCCTGCTCTTAGCAGGAGATATCAACCCCTATTCAGCCCACCCGCATTTGCCTGCTTTCTAGGCAGCTCACGAACCACAGTCCTGTGGCTCCTGCTGCGCCTGGACTTCAGCCTCCTTTGCAATATTAAGAAAAGGGTCATGAAATTCTTCTTCTGCCAGCAGCAAGTTCCTCCAGCCCTTTCCCAGCTCAGGGTCTCTGGGTCTATGATGTACTTGCAAGGTCGCCAGTTCATTCTTAGTCACACCCTAGAACCACTTCTTGTGCTCCTGAGAAGCAGGATATCTTTTTAAAAATGGCTGTTTAACACAGAGTTTCACTTTAACCTGAGAGGAAAGAACAGCATGCAAGACCAGGAAGGAAAATAGTTACCTAATTACAGATCAAAATCTGATTGAAGTCTTGGTCCTATCTAAGTTCTTCCATGGCCCCTGTCATTCTGGTATTAGAGTATTTCACATACATTGACAAATCTATTCTGAATACCTTTGGCATTTGGAAAGTATCATCTCCATTTTGCAAGCAGGGAATGGAGGCACAAAGAGATTTAGAGTCTGATTTTCAGTCTTACTGACTACCCATGGCTCCCATTAACTTTAGCTGGCACTGCAGGTGCTTGAAGCTTTTGAAACTCAAGCCCTAGGTGACTTGCCCAGCAATGCACAAAAGAAGTCTTGAGACAGCATTGAGAAATTAACCCAAATTTTTCCAAGTCCCTTAACCCCAAAGCTCTCCATCCTCCTCCATGACAGATCTTTAAAACAAAACTTTCAAAAAACCAAATCTAAGTCACATGAACACAGCAGGATTCCACATGCAATTGTCAGAAAGTCAAAATAATGCCTCCTGCTCCACTCAGCAATCAAAGTGCCAGTCTTCTCCCTATGTCCTTTGATCCCCCCAAAATGGGAGCTGTGCCCTGACACCCTCAGAGGAGGTCAGAAATAGGTACTTCAGACACTCCTGGGGGGCCCAAGTTCCTGTATTAGCTTTATAATTATTAAAAGGCTAACATTAAAGGAAGTCCAGCCCTGAAGCCATTGTTCATCTAATAAACACTGGAATTAGATTTCTTCTCAGTGAAGAGGCTGCCCAGCCGGCTGGCATGACGCCAACACTTAAACGCTACTGTTGCTCAGAGCTCTAAATTAGTTTTGGATCTGGGGAGTTTGCGTTGATCCACAGCCAAAAGAAACATGGAAACTGGAGGGAAATTTGTTAAATGTTAACAGAGCTGCAGGAGAGGACTATAGCAGGGCTACTGGGTAGAAGGGGGACATGAAAGAAACGGAGAGAGAATGAAGATAGGCAAGGAGACAAATATAAGAAGTAAGGAGAGCCATTCCTTACAGCCCAAGACATTTTCATTGGGGCTGACAGATTAATCTCCTGCAGCAGAGGAACCTGACTAGTTTGGGAGGCTCAAGAGTTTGTAGATCAGGACCTACTTTTAGCCGCTTGTATTTACAACAGATCTCTATCCATTCTCCTGGTCCATTCCTGCCATAAAAAAGAATCAGTGTCC
This sequence comes from Alligator mississippiensis, assembly GCF_030867095.1. NCBI lineage: Eukaryota > Metazoa > Chordata > Crocodylia > Alligatoridae > Alligator > Alligator mississippiensis. The sequence continues at coordinate 227,630,787 of NC_081825.1, forward strand.
AAGGAAGTATTGTTTTTGATGTTTTAACTATACCAACATTGAGTCTGCGCAGCTCCTGGTCATCCGCAAACAGGTCGATATTCTTAGTCTTGCTGGCTGACCAATGCTGCTAGTGACTCATCCTGTTCTCCTCATCCTCTCTCGACTGAACACTTCTCCAAAAACCACTCCTGCAGCAAGCTATATAATAGAGTCCCTTTCCATAGCAGGGAGTTTCAGAGGCCCTATTGTTCCAGAACACATTCTTGGTAAGCTGTTCTCTAGCTTACTGATGCAGGACCCTTCTGTGGAATATGTAGAAGAAAGCCCCAGTGAGTGCCAGGTCTAACTCCCAGTAAAGGAGTAAGGATCACATTCCTTCTATCCCCCCTCCCCACCCCAGACATTCTCTCCTTCTCTTGCTATGGGAAATCTCAAAAAAGGCAGCTCAGTGATCACTGATAAACAGTTGCTTTCTGCAGAACCAGCCAGCAAGGGAGCAGTCAGCACTGCTGGTTTGGGTTGGGCAAGACCAGAGGTGGGCAGCATACTGAGAATGGAAGATGCACTAACCCTTTCAGAAACCTTCCAGTGCTATCCCCACAACCCCTCCTTGCTTCGGTTGCTTTCCCTCCCCAAGCGAGGAGTATTAGGCACTGAAAAGATAACCCCTCTTGAATGTTCCCAAAGGGTCCACAAAGGAGTCTTTGTTCTCCTCTCTGTTACATCCTGCTCTTTTCCCCTCTCCACAGAAACAATTCTAAGCCACTGGACACATGCATATAGAGGTGTCCAGGGAAACGGTGAAGTGGCTGAGGTTTCACCCTCCCATCCCTTATCCCATGGGGGTATCTAACTCCCATGTTAGAAGTCAGGCAGTACTGTGGAGGGCAAAACGGCCTCTCTTCCTTCCTCCTCTCCCCACAGCAGAACACAGAGATCCCTTTCAGGGGTCTGGGAGCCTGTACAAATACATCAACTGCACTGTTCAATGGCACAAAACCAAAAAACACAACATAAAAACAAGCAACAGAGCAAAGAGAGGGCAAAGATCAGGTTCTTTCCAGATGCTATATCAGATCACCAATAGATGGGTCAAGGAGAAGGACCAAATGTGTCATAGGAGGCTAACTGGGACAACCTTGAGCCCAAGACCCCTCTTGAATTTTCCTTGAGGTGAGACTGAGCAAAAGTTTTAATAAGAAAGAGTGCAAACTCCTCAGGGTGCAATGGTAGAATTGAGTTAACATCCATACCATAAACTCTTTAAAGCAGCTAATTGGGCCTACAACCCTGATCCTATCATTTAGAAGGCCAAAGACTGCAAGAGCTTAGATGCTTTCTACCAGTGACAGACAGCTGTGTTTCAAGCCATCTCTGTCACAGGTCATTGCAGCTTTAGTTTTATATCTGAGGGCAAGCATGCAAATACTCATGGATCTGTAGCAGGAGCCAATATGTGCCCTTTCTATCCTGGATTTTATCCAGGTTATACATCACAGGTATATTCAAGATTCTGTTGAGATCGGGCTTGCACTAGTTCCTAGGAACCAAAAGGACTTCGCCAGGTCTACTTTTGGATTATTCTCTGTAGGACTCAGAAACACTGAGAAGAAATTACATTATGGGCAATGGCTGTGGAAATATGGCCCAAAACAGTTGAGCAAGTTCTCTACAGTTAACACCACAGTGGAAGTACAGTTATAGATTTTCAGCCTTTGTATGAAATAACACAGCCTTTCTTGTATGCAGCAGCCCTCTGCCCCATTTGTACATACTAGCCATTTGTTTCATGAGGTAGCGTCCATTTACAGGTCCCCTGTGGTGCATACAACCTCTTCCCCAAATGGCAGGAAGTCCCCCTGCCCTCCTGCCTTCACATTGCTTGTGCAACGCTGGCTCCAGTTAATAGTCTTGTCAGCCTGCAAGGGGTTAAGAGCTGGTTATCACATGCTGGTTGGCTGACAGCTTTATGTCTGTAACAGTCTATGTGGGTTTCAGAGTCTCCCTTTAATCAGGTTCCATTGCAGTTAATCAGTGGGCTGCTTTTAAAAATAAATAAATAAATAAAAAACGGCCAGCACTCTATTCAGCCCAATTCAATCCAGCCGGCCAAATCTCATGACCAGCTGGAATGCCCCTTTCCTAGCCTGCCCAGCAGGATGCCCAAGAATGGCGTGTGAACATTTCTCTCTGACCCTGCTCCAGCGTTAAAATGAACAATGGTCCCTGCCAGTGTCATTCTCCAGCAATTCATCTCCTCCTGCTGCCAGACTCTTTCGTTCCTTCTTGCCCCTTCCACCTTCTTTTTGTAAGAAAAGCAACAGCAGTTCGGCAGCAATACAAAAAAAAAATTGTATTTATTTTTGGGTTTTGAGGGGAGGGGGCCTCGAGAAAAGGGAACAGCCCTCCCCTTCCACAGCGAAGATGCAAAACCCAAGAGTTCTCAGGCCCTAGCTGACCTATTCTATTCCTTGTTTGGTTTTCCTGCTGCAGAGAGCACCAACTTTGCTGGGGGGTGAAAGGAACAAAACCCTTTTCTTCTTTTGGATGTTGGAGCTATAATGGTGGCGAGACAGTTTCCTGGTGGAAATCAATGTGGATCTCAACCCATGTTCTCTGCATGTTTCTTGCACAGGCATGTGGCTTTTAGCCAGCTCTCCCATTCACCAGGCCACAGGTCATCAAAGGGGAAGTAGAAGGCAAAGACAAGGTTAGGAGGATTCAGAAAATTCTCTGCTTCCTGAAGCAGCAAAAATAGGAAGTGGTTGCTATGGGACAATTAAACAATGAAGAAGGAAAGATACTAAAACAGGGCCCTGAGATGCACCACATCCCACACACAGCCATCAGGATGGGAGCTGCCAAAGTCAAAATTAGGTACCAATTATTGCTCCACTAGGAACAGGCAAATTGAGTTAGTCACCTAGACCGCAGAGATATTATTGGAGGAGAGAGAGGCTGCTGCAAACTCCCCAATACCAGCCTCTCCCAGCAGGAGAGATACTTTAAGCCAAGGTGATGGAGTGGACTATTTTCAATGTAGAGCAATTTTTCAGACAAGAATTCAGAGGCATTTCTGTTTAGAATCTAGGAACTGCCACAGCAGGACCGAGCAGGAGTGCTACTAGTCTGGTCTCCTGCACCACATGCTTTACAGAAAAACAAAAACAAATTGCTATTGATCAAGTACAAGTAAAATTGTGTCTAAAGAAAGAAACAGAAAGAACATTCAGGCTACAAAAGTCCAAGTCAAGCATTCAAAAGTTATAAAATGCCAAAATTAAGGCTGCTTGTGCAGCCTTTAATTGGCCTCCCTGAGCAATTATGATATGGTCTAATTACATGATCACATGCTGGTTTTTCCATAAGACCTCTGCTTCCCCCTGAACCACTAGGTATTTCAATATTTTTTTTTATCCTTCTTATCCTTATTGTATTGCTTCTGATATCTGAGCTACCTCTGGTAGTTCTGTGGTGCGCTACGTTGTATCTAAATCCAAAAGAAGACAACAATGAGAGAATGCTGCTTGGGAATGAGGGGAAAAAGAGGTAGTGTAAGACTATGTAGGGCAAGGACATTGTACTGATACTAACATTGTATAGGCTCCTGCCTTATTTCCTGCATACCTCCCAAAAGGTATTGTCTTCACCACAATATCCAAGTGCTTCATAAACATTACCAAATTTACCTTCACAATGCTGCTGCAAAGCAGAAACATTGCGTTATTCCCATTTTACACATGGGAAACTGAGGCACAGATAAAGTAAAGCCAAAAACATCCACTCTTTGGTACTCAGCTTGAGATGACTGGGACATGGTTTGTCTATGTGACAAATACTCAAACGAAAAGCAATTCAAGTTTGCACTTTCAACACCTTTTAACAAAGGCAGTGGTCTATTCCTTGAACAACCAGGGGACTACGGGACCCTTGGAAGGACAGAACTGGGAAGCCTAGACAAGCTATGGAGAGACAGAGGCAAGCTGGAGACAGCATGGTAGATTCTGAAGCAGGAAAAGGAAGCAAGATGGAAAGAAATGGAAGAAGTATTATTAAAAAGACTAAAAGCACTCAAAAAAAGAATCAGGCCTTAAGAATTTCAAATTGCCAGCAGTCAATTGTTTTTGTCTTAAAAAAAACAAAACAAAACAACAACTTGTGTATTTGACTCTTTTAGTCAAATACTAGGGCAGAACTGGGGAGGCTGAACAAGCTATGGAGACATAGGTGACGCACGGAAGGTGGCACATGCTCCCCCCACTCCAATTCCTGTGCTGGTGGTAGGGTGCAGGGCTGAAGCCCAGCCAGAACCAGGGTCCAGCAGCAGCAGGGGCAGCGGCAGCATGATTTCTGTGCTGATGGCGAGGCATCCGGGCTGCAGCCCAGCTGAACCCAGCACCAGCAGAGGCGGCAGCGCAGAGTTATGTCTGTCCTCCCCATGCCCCCCCAAATCAACACTTACATGTCATCTGCGTAGATGGGGCAAACTGTGGAAGAGATCATAGATTTTGGAACAGGAAAAGGAAGCAAGGTGGAAAGAAATGGAAGAAGATAGCTCTAGACAGCCTCCCATACTATACACTTTCTTCTCATTATCCCACCATCTACCTATACTTCACCAGCCCCCCCACCCCACCTTTTGCTCTTGTCCCTCTGCCACATTTCCCTTCTTCCACATCCTTGCCCTACATAGATCTACACTACCTCCTTTTCCCCTCATTCCCAAGCAGCATTCTCTCATTGTTTTCTTCTTTTGGATTTAGATACAACATAGTGCACCACAGAACTACCAGAGGTAGGTCAGATATCAGAAGCAATACAGCCTGCACAGGGGCTAGTTTGTCCTTCTGAAAAGCCTGAAAGTTAGTTCACACAGAGCTCTGCCCCTACCACAGTTCTGCTACTTTTAGTAACTGAAATAGCTCGTTTAGAGAAACACAAACCGATTTTTCCATACAGAGCTGCCATGTAGACATACCCTACATTTAAGTCAGACTGCTTATTTCCTACTTTCTACGCTGGGCAAAAGCCGTTAGGGGGAATATTCAGGACAGGAGGTCTCCCTGATAACAGGTTTAGTTTATGGTCCTTGGGTAGCCCCAGCTGCCTGGAAGGGCAACTGTAGCAAAATCCTGCCTGGCCCTGGAGCACAGGCTGTACTTTACAGGAAAAATTCAGTTTTTTGCAGCCAGCCTCCAACTTTTACTGAACTTGTACAACAACAATTTTCAAAGATGTAGTACCTGATTGTGGGTGAATTCTCTCATCTAAAGGTGACTTCCCCATATGTTTTAAATCCCTAGTCCAAAACATGGGAACCTTCACAGGCGATTTAAAGCTTCTGAACTATGCAGCAGTAATATTCTGAAAATAGGCACACACACAAAAAGTATTTATTTTCCCCTAACCTTACTCTCAAAAGTGATGAGCCATTTTAGTTGGAACTTTTCAGCAAGACTCAAACTAGCAGATACCTCAAATGGAAAATTTCAACCTGAATACTTTATCACATGTATATGCCACTAAAAGGAGAAGTTTATAATGGAAACACAACCTTGGCTGAAGGCATTGTGGCAAGCTCTACCTACATATCATAAAGCAACAGGAAGTGCTAATAAGGACATGGCTGTCAACAGATCCCAGTAAGGGACTCTTATCCAGTGATTGGACACAGTCCTTGAGAATCTACCTGGATAGTTGTATTATCTGGACTTTGCCAGATGCAGTTTCTGGTCTGGGATCTTTGTATTTTCCTCTCTAGTGGGTATAACACCAGAGTGGGAGCAACTGCTGCCCCACAGAAGCCTCTTATGAACAGAGGACCTTTAAAGGAAGATGTCCAAATGCATCTGCATGAGGCAGAATTTCACTGACAGCTCTTCTGCTACCACAGCTCCCAATGCCCAGATCAGAATGCAGGGGAAGAACTGAAATTTGCACACTGTAACCCTCCAACTATCACATCCTACAGACCAACCAAAGGCCATGAAGTGCTATGCACCTACCCTATAAAGCCACAGTGAAATGAATAATGATTTGCTTCTCCTGTATCACCTGGGTAGGCCACGAATCAAAGCAATAGGTATATCAGTCTCCTTGCCCACCCATCCTTATTGGATACAGTTAAAGAAAGAGGCCGCATACAACTGATCACCGATGTGATCCAAAGGAAATAAATGTGTTGCTCACAGGACTCCAAGAGAAAGAGGTTCTGAGCATTTGAAAAGGATTTTACTAGTCCAACTTTATTAATTATTGGTATTATGGTAGTTCTCAGGGACATCATAAACCAGAACTCCATTGTATTCAGTGCTGTATAAACACAGAACAAAGAAGTCCCTGACCTGGGGGAACATGCTCTCTAATACAGTATGCCTCACTGCTCATGCTTGGGTTTAGTCTCAGTGCACAAAAACCCTGACCCTCCAACATTAAATTGCCACCTCACGCACATGTTATTTCATTCAGAAAGAAGTATGCTAAGAAAGCAATTAAATGATGCATGTGCATTTCAGTAAAGAGTAGACCTGTTTCCACAGAACTCCACCCCAGCCCAGGGTGGGAACACCATTTGAAGTCAAAAGTCAGCCCTGAATAACATGGATCACCATTTTTCCCCCTTCAGAGGCCCTTGTTAGTATCAGCTCAGTCAGGCCTGTACAAAACATCAAACTTTGTATCCTAAGCAACTACAGATATTCATAGATTCATAGATGCTAGGGTCAGAAGGGACCTCAACAGAACATGGAGTCCAAACCCCTGCCTAGGCAAGAAAGCGTGCTGGGGTCAGATGACCCCAGCCAGATACCTATCCAGCCTTATCTTAAAGACCACTACAGTAGGGAAGAGCACCACCTCCCTTGGAAGCCCATTCCAAATTTTGGCCACCCTTACCGTAAGGAAGTTTTGTCTTATATCTAGCCTAAATCTGCTCTCTGTCAGTTTGTGACCATTGTTCCTTGTTACCCCAAGTGGCGCCCTGATGAACAAAGCATCTCTGATCCCTTGCTGCCCTAATGAATTTGTAGGCAGCCACAAGATCACTTCTCAGCCTTATCTTGCAGAGGCTGAAGAGGTCCAGGTCACTCAGTCTCTCCTCATAGGGCTTGTCCTGTAAACCCCTAACCATATGAGTGGCCCTCCTCTGGACCCTCTCAAGTCTACCAACATCCTTCTTGAAGTACGGCACCCAAAACTGGATGCAGAACTCCAACTGCAGTCTGACCAATGCCGCATGGAGGGGAAGTATCACCTTGGTTTTATTCATCATGCATCTATCAATGCATGATAAAGCGTGGTTAGCTTTGCTTGCTAATTTCATCACACTGACAACTCATGTTCATCTTGGAGTCCACTATGACTCCGAGATCCCTTTCTGCTTCTGTGCTGCTGAGAGGGTCACTTTCCAGCCAGTATGTGTGCTGGATATTTTTGTGCCCTAGATGCAGCACTCTGCATTTGTCCTTGTTGTACTACATCCTATTGTGTACTGCCCACTTTTCCAACCTGTCTAGGTCTGCCTACAATCATTCCCTACCCTCCGGAGTGTGCACTTCACCCACAATTTAGTACTGTCCGCAAACTTAGACAGAGTACACTTCACACCCACATCCAAGTCACTGATGAAGACATTGAAGAGTTCAGGTCCAAGGACCAAGCCCTCTTGCCTGCAGAGCACCTGCCAGAGTCTGGATGTAGGAAACTAGCACCTACACACACAACCCCTAGCTACAAACAGCAAATTACTTGTTGGCAAGCTCCTGGGCTCTGTGGAAAGATACAGATTCTCAAGTAGGTTCTGGAGAAACAAAGCTTCAAGGACAGGAAGCATTTCAGGCTCTGAGATTTAAGCCTGTCAAAAGTCTCAAAACTTCCCATCCTCTCTCAGAATACACCTGTCAGCTTAGTGTCAATATTAGCAATTAGTTTATCTGCCTAAGACAGATGCCCAGCATTAGAAAGATTTTTTTAATCTAGTTGCAACACTGAAAATGTGAAAGCCCTTTAGAATCTAAGGAGGCAGTTAATAACACCAGCTCCCTTTCCTCTAGGAATGGGGTCAGGTAACCATTCTCTAATCATTTAGGAAGATGCGCCAGAACTGGAGATAAGCGTTTTTGCATCCCTCCAATTACAGTCAGAGAGATGATTCAAGAGTTTCAATCTGCAATACATAGTTCATAAAACATGTTATACAGGGTGATCATCGTTAGAAACAAGGCAACGTCATTCAGACACCAAGCCTGTCACTAGCCCTACACTGCTGAAAAGGTATCAAAGAGACTAGCCTAGATGCCAGCCCCATTAGCTTCTCTGATCATGCTGGGAAGAGCTGAGCCATAAATAGCAAGATACATTAGCAGGAAGAGTTTAGAGTAAAAGCCTTGAGGCACCTGCACACTGGCTGTAGAATGGGGGCATAAAATATGGTAGTCTGTTTTCATGAATTAGCCAGTGTAGGCATTTACATTAATTGTATCCCAGAAGGAAAGTGCTTACTTATCTATTTAAAAAAAAAAAAAAAGTAGTGGGGTGGAAGAAGACAGTATACCTACCAAGGCCAAAACTTGCCAGGTACTGCAGCCGTTGAAGCATTTGCTTGAAAACATTCTCTCCCTTTTGTTCCAGCTCTAGTGGCTGAACACCAAAAAATCAAACGAATTAGAAATTGGGGACCAGCACACTAGGGAAACAGGTCACGGAAGCTGAAAAAAGGATTTCTCAGGAACAAGGCAGGAATAAGATACAGGTTTATCATGAGAAAAGACTGTGGCTGTAGGAATTGCAGAACTGAGGAGACACCATTGTGTAGATGGGGTAGCTCAGTTTAGACACCCAAAGCTAGAGACGGGCCAAGTCCAGAACCACCCTGCTCCAAAACAGACCATCCCTTAGCCCCCAAAAAGTAAATATTAAAAGCAGACCCTCCAGCTTCAATATTAAAACCAAGTGCTGGAGAAAACCCTTGCTTTATAAGCCCAGACCTGCAGAAGAAGCCCCTCTACTCATCCCCATATTACCCTCCTCCCCTACACCACAGATCTACTCTCCCCCCCAACCCACCTCACCCTCCTCCCGTCAAAAGCGATTAAGGAAAAGCTGTAGAAATATTTGCCCAAAGCTAGAGCCTGTTGCTGGGCCTGGCTGTATTGTTGGTGGGAATACACACAGCAAACACGCACTGCAAGAAGCCCTGCGGGATTCCAGCCACTTCAGGGAGGCTTTGTGAGCCTAGCTCTGCGTGCACTGGCCAGACTATTGTGAAAGGGAAACAGAAAAACCGTTACAAACTCAAAATGCTCCCCATCTCAAATTCCACCCCCCTCCTTAGTACCCCCCTCCCACCAGCGGCCACCTTCAAGACAAATCAAAAGGGGAGGGGGTTACTTCTAAAGAGTGTGAAAAAGTTTCCTCAGTTAGATTTAAGGCAACAAGTCAGAGCTGCAAGGAGTCCTTTATCCGCCAGAGTAGCCTCCCACTGCTCCAGGGCTGGGCTGAGCTGGAATCCTGGGGGCCAGCTTTCTGAAGGCTGCCATTGATTTGTCACTGGTGATAAGTGAGGCCAGAACCGTTCCCACAATCCCCTGCAGAGGGGAAGATTCTCCAACAATGCCCAATAGAGGAGAAGCACAACACAAAGAGAGAAAATATGGAACTTAAAGGTCGAAAAATCTGGAATGTTTCTTTTCGCTAGCAAGTAACAACAACAACAACAACAAGAGTGACTATTCTGAGACCCAGGCAGGGGAAGGGAGACAATGGTTCAAAAGGACAGCTCATGAGAGCAAAGACCCTCTCTGGACAAGAAAGAGCAGATAGGAATTCTTCAGCCACTTGTCTCCAAAAGGGTCTTTCAGCTCAGTTTAACAATATTCCTTTAAAAAAAAAATCCACAACTGCTACTTTGCCAATAATAGGACCCTTTCAAACCTCTTTACACACAGACTCTCTTCCTCCCCTTTCTGAGGCTGCTGGGAACCAATTCTTTTACTTTTTGGGAAGATTTATTCTTGCAGAATTAAATAAATAAAAGAGTCTGGAAGTATAAAAAGACTAAAAGGTGAATTCCAAAAGCAAAGAGGGGGCCTTAACAGGGCATCACCTCACCACAGCGAGAATGGTAGAAGCAGCAGCATAGACACCCCCATATGTCATTGTTGACTAGAGATCAAGTGGTATCCTATGCCAATGGAAAATAAAAGGCAGGTGGATAGCAATCACAGATACCATCAAAGACCTATGGCTTTTTTGTAATTTGAACATTCAGGGAAGTCCCACCTTAGATTTGGTTCAACTTGTTTACAATGCACTTAGCCAATGCTCTGAGATCAGGTACAAATTAAATACGTCAGTACATCTAACTCATTTTTGAGTGGGGTAAGGGAAAGCCCTCTCCATTATCCCAACAAAAACTCTAAACTTGCATCTCTTCTACACAGGAAACGGTTGTGAAAGATAGGCTTGGTAGCATGAAACCAGAGCCAGTAGGTGCAAGCCTCAAGACAGCATGTTGCCTCCAGCCTCTTCCCAATTAGGCCAAGGTGAGGATCCTGTGGGTTGATGGATCTAACTACCAAAGTATCACATCAGGAGATTACAGAGATCTTGATCCTCAGATAACACGAGGAAAAGAGTATAAAGACATTAACAGCTAGGAGGAAATCCAGTAGGGAAGTGGTTCTCAACCTTTTTAGACACAGGAGCCCTTCATTAGATTCAAGACACCTCTCTGAAAATGTTAGTTCTTATTTTTCTGAAGTCAAAATACAAATGAAAACTAATACATCAGCTTTTTTTCTTTCAAAGAACCCAGAAAGATAACAGGACAAAATGTTTTTAACATTATGAATCCCTGTTTGAAATCTCTGGGTTTATCTTGTGAATCATGTTTGCATATCTAACAGTGTTAACGTCATGGGGCATCCCATAGCACCCTTGAGAGGATCTCCTGGTAATCTGGTTTAGAATCAATGCAATAAAGGGCATGACAGGTTAAAAATCACCATCTTAAAGTTTACGTGGAAACAAAAATTTCCAAGGGTAGCCATGACAGCTCTGAGCAGAGTGTTCCTCAACAGAAACACACTTTGCAACCAAATAGCCTCATTCTTCACATCTGCAATCTTCAAGTGAAGCCCAAAGTACAAAGTAAGACTCCCAGAATGCAAAACTCAGGACAAAAGGCTGACAGATATCCCCAATAAAGACAACCATTACCAATTTGGTCATTTCTTCTAAAACTGTTTCCTGTACCAAATCTAGATGTCTGAAGAGTGGTTGGGATCTTTCTTTTAAAGAGCTATGGGCTTTGGAACAGGGCCCAAGAAGTCACTGGTAAGATTTCCATTAATCAGTGGGGACTAGATTCAGTCTCAGAGCAAGTGAATCTTGTCAGGTCAGGATCAAATCGACTTTAGAAGTGGGATATCATTAAGCCATACGTACGTAGGGTCATGTTATTGTCCCTTTCCTTTAAGCTCTGGAACACATTTCCTCTCAAAAGCTATTTCTCCAAGATCCCTATTTCTTATCCCCAAGACGAATACAGTTACTTAATCCCAGATTTAGACTGTATTTAAAAAAATAGGCACATTAAAACGAGGCAGAATTACTCTGACCAGTTCATAACATTCACTGGACATCATTGTCATTACTCCCCAGACTTCATAGTCCCCACCCATTTCAGAGTACAAATATTTAGTAATTTGAAAAGCTACCTGGGATTTGAACAAGCATTAAAGACAGATGAGGTTTTAGGTCTGCAGAATTGCACAAATGTGTTTGTCGTCAGGAAGAAATAATCTTCTGTTCCTTGGGTCAAATCCCATTTCTTTCTTTTTGTCATGCAAAGATTTCTTGCCTAAACCTCCCTATACCCCCTGTACAATATTCAGTATGTGCAGAAAGAATCCTTGACATGAATGTGCTTAAGTGACAAAACAGCTCTCAGGTCAAAAAAATGCAGTGTTTATACAATGGGAGGGAAGTTCTCAAGGAGCAGTACTTTAGGCAGAAACCAAGTACCAAGACAAGCAGAAGAGGGTTGTTTCCTGTAAAAGGTTTTACAGATGCATTTTCTGCGGTAACCCCAGATCTATTTCCCCCCCTTATATTCTGTTTCCCAAATGTCTGCATATTTGGAAGAAGGATACACGTGCTGTAAAGCTGCATATTCCTATGAAGAGGAATAAACATTGGGAATTAGATCATGCTACACTTCAGTACAGTAAGTATTTAAAAAAGGAACGTTTTAATTTGGGAATAAGCCACCAACTTCACAATGTGAAGAGCTTTTTTAACAAATTACCGCTTTCAGCACTACAGTTCTTCATCCCTGACTCGAAAAAATTCAAAAGGCCCCCAAAAGAAAGTGTTCTAGTTGTCTTAGGGCCAAAAGAAAGACTAAACAGCCAGGAGAAGATCTAGGCATAAACCCTTTGCCCAGCACCCAGTGATCCAATACCTCTAGTGGACCATTAAGTCAAAACTGCAAATAGAACACTCTCAAAATATATTTTATGTAGATGATCCTCAGAGACTCCAGGGAAAGGCACTTAAGCTATTAAGTAAATATGGCTGCTTAGGGTAATTGCGTATTTATAGAGCTCTAACTAGCAATTTAGTTTAGTACTACCAAGAAGAGGAGACATTTAATAGTTATTTGAAGTTTACTGAAGCCAAAACATACTGAGTCAGGTCTAACACTTGGATTCTCAAGCAAGCTGGAGTTTAGCCTACACTCTAAATTCCCTGCTCTGTGGTTTAATACTTTAAATATCTACCCATGGTCCACTCTACAGGAGTTAAGAGCTCATGCTAAAAAGATCTTGGCAATGAATTGGATACCCTATTATAGCTAATTTTAAGAACTTTCTAGCAGAAAACAGGAATATACAGGAGTCTATAAAATCCCTTAGAGGAATTAGCTGCTACAGCCCATCAAAATGGCATTACTTTCATAACAGCTTTTGTCCCTCCTGTACCAGCCAACATATCCAAAACGAATAGGCTTTGCAGGATTGGATTTGATCAATAAACAAACATTGATTTTACCTGACACTCACAGACCAACAGAATAATATTTCCATCAGTAATCATCAACATTTGCATAAAGGAGACATTAAAAAAAATAAAGTAAAATAATCTGGGATGGAGGTACGGAAATCTGGAGCAGGCAGCTCTGTGTATGAGCAGGTGCGCGCGCGCACACACACACAGCAGCAGCTGCAGGAGCTGGGGGCCATGCCAGTAAGGATGTGCTGGGAGATGGGGGTTGGAGCAGCAGGGTTGGCAGCAGTGGGAAGCCCAGTGCTGCCAGCTGCTTGCTCTGCCCAGGCCCCAGATGAGGTAGGGTCCAAATTCCCATGGAGACTGGCTCAGCCCCGCCTCCATGGGAGTTTGACCCCTACCCCAGTCAGGTAAGGGCCAAACTCCTGTGGAGACTGGGCTGGGCCATGCTCTGTGGGAGTTTGACTCCTACCCAAGCTGGGACCTGGGCAGAGCAAGTGGCCCCAGGCTCCCAAGATCTTCCTGCCCTGTCCCCCAACCTCCCATCCTGGCACAGCCTTACAGGCATGGCTCCCAGCTCCTTCAGTGGCTGCCACATGTATGTAATCAATTAAAAAAAAACCACTGGAGGTGCACCAATACATTAGTCCAATATCAGATCGGCATAATATAAAGAAAATGGACTATATTGGAAAAAAAAAAAAAAAAAAAAATCGGCTTTTTTTGTCTGATGTGGCTGATAAATGCCGCATGCATGCGCGTAGCCACACTGCAGCACACAGGCAGCAAGGAGCACAGCCTGGCAGCTTGGAGAGCTGTGTCCAGCTGGTAAGTCTGTTGTGGTGGAAGGGGAGGTGGGAGAAAAGAGAGGTGAGGGAGGGCAGGTCAAGGGAGTGGGGCTGGCACTGGAGCTGGGGCTACCCAGCCAAGGCAGGATGCGGGACGGAGCTGTGGCTCATCCAGAGGGTGCAGCTCCCACAGCTGCATGCACCCTGAGAGGCATGGGGGCGTGTACCCCTGGATCTGCGCAAGGCGGAGTGGGCTGCCGCTGCAGACTGCAACCAGGGCTGTGCTGGGCTCTTCCTGGATGCGGCTGGGTCCAGTTGCGCTCAGGGCGGGGTGGGCAGCTGTACTAGGAGTGGGCATTGTCGGGGGGGGGTAGAGAGACAATGCCCACTCTTAGTACAGCTGCCCACCCCGCCCATACAGGTGAATTTTAGGGTGTCTGCAGCCCCCCCCCCATAGCCTCCCTCCCAATACCGCCATCACCCGCCCCAAGTGCAACCCAGCCCAGCCCCCGCCAGGAACAGCCTGGTGCCTCCCTGGCCCCAGTGGCAGCCCACCACACCCCACGCAGATCTGGGGACACACGCTCCCCATGCCTCCCAAGGTGCGTACAGCAGTGGGAGCTGAGCCCCCCTCCCTGCAGCCCCTGCCCTAGCCCCACTCCCCCCTTCACTGCAGGGGCCTCAAGCTGCCTCTCCCACACCCCTTCTCTCCCTCCTCCCCTTCCACCACAGCAGACTTACCAGCCGGACACTAGTCTTCAAGCTGCCAGGGTGCGTATTGGAAATGGGATCAGTAACAGCCAATATGCCTTCTTAAAAATCGACTACCAGTATCAGCCCAAACAATCTCTATTAGTGTGCCCCTAAAAAAACACCCCTAATTTTATACAGTTCTGAAAATTTTAATTAAAAAATTAAAAAATCAAAATAAAGACTTAAAAATAAACATTGATTTTTAGCCATCACAATTAAAACAAACAAACAATTCTGCTGAGCCTAAAAATGAAGTAGTTGCATGAAAGTGATGAGGTAAGGTCTTGAAAGTGAAGACCAGGGAAAAAAAGTTAAGTGTGGAAAAAGGAGGCTTCATAGACAGATATAGGGAAACTGCAGTGGAGGGGGGAGAAATATCACCCTACAAACTGTAGGGCAAATCAGAACAATGGCTCCTATTTATTTTGCTCATCAGGATTTCTCTATTTACTTTTGTCTGCCCCCATTATTTGATTTATCCATCTGTGCCTCTCCAATAAGAGTCTTCAGGCCTTTCTATTAATTAAATCTCTGAATCAGGCAGGTATAATTAATTTAAAACAAAAATACCATGTTGGAGAAGAAGGTGGCTCAGAGTTCTAGTGACTGGAAACAGTCTTTCATATATAAATTCCGGTTTCAATCCAGCCCAGGCTGGTAACAACTAAGTGCCAGTCTTCAGTTGGCCAGGTGAAGAGAGCTGGTATGTCTCAATCCAGTTCTTAATAGACAGATGCTCGCATCACGAAAGGTAGCATCAACTGCAGTACAGACCTTGTCAGTAACCAGAGAAAAGCAATTTAGCTCTTACATACTACCAGAGCAATGAATCTGAGAGAGAGAGAGTACCAAGAGGCCAAAGTTTCAATGGACCATGGAAACTGAATTCTCCCTTTTACTTTTAAAGGAAATCTTTTAGATGCGCATGGGGATACGTTAGCAGTTGAGGAAGTTGGTTTGGCTGTCAGCCACCCCAGGTATATTCAGAGATAAAAAAAAAAAAACCAAAACAGTCCTCCAACAATGCCATCCTGACATATTCACCAACAAGAAATTCACTTAAAAAAAACAAACCCATAGAAACAGACATCAAGTATTTTGGAGGGGGAAGGGATATTGCTGCCATCTCCACATCCCAAAATATGGGGACTGTACCACTTCAGTAAGTGCATTTTCTCAAAGTCACCTGTAATCTACCTTGTACTAAACTCGTTGTTATGAGGTTCCAGCTGAACTTTGTGCCCTTGTCATTCAACCACACCAGTCATTTAAGTTCCATTCCACAGTTCTCAACCCAAGTAACAGCTGGAAGGTATGAGCCAGAGAGCTGCCAACGCAATGGCCAAAACCACATCTCCCCGTGTAGCCTACAAACAAATGACTTTAAGGGAAGTTTGACTTATTCACTAAATTCTAACAGTAAAGCTAAGCCAGGAAAAAGAAGCAGGGGATGGGCAGGAGGTAGTCTGCAGAGATCAGGAATGAAGAACAGCAGAGATATCCATTATGATCCACATGTCATTTCCCCTAGTGCCCTGAAAGAAATGCAAGCCTATAGAAAAACAGGCAGGTAATGCCTACTGCAAGTTGGGATCATTGATAACAGCCTATTACAAGAGGTGGCAGAGACAAAGTCAGATTTCCTTTTGAGATTGATCACATTTAGTTTTAAAGCATAAATGATAAAACAACGGACCTCAGAAAGGGAGGACGGCAAGAGAAAGTGGAGCAGCCAATTCATAAGAGCTTGTCTACATTCCCCCTCACAAAATCCTACAGGCTGTGTCATAACTTGTACCACACTTCACCACACTCCATTCACAGATACTTTGTTGGCACATTAAGATCAACAGTAACTGCCCACTTGTATGAGACAAAATACCTGGGGCTAGTACTCTGGGGGCATCAAAGTGTTTGGGCATTTGGTGGTGGGAGGCTACCCAGCATGGAGCAGGCTCTTCTGACTTATTAAAATAACTAGGAATAATAAGGAAACACTGCCAAAAAGCCAGTCAGAAAAGGAAATGTTTATTTCTGCTAAGCTATCCCCCATATTCTGGGCAGAAGACTAGTTTCCATTCTGACCTCTATCATTTCTATTGCATGGTCACATTTCACTGGGTTTGTTTCCCCAAATTTCTAATTTTAATTTACCATTAAGAATTTGGTAAAGGTCTGGCCTTCATTTATACATTTCACTATATCTAATTTGACACTGTAATCAGTTTTCTGGCTCAGTTTAGCTGGCTATTGCTTTTGATCTGCTCTTCACAAAAACTCCTAGGCTGGTATAGGTTGCATCAATCAGCTACACCATTTTAAATTTGGGATTATTTGCCACATTAACCTGAAAAGGAGTGCCAAATCCCAGGAGCCATGTTTTCAGCAAAAGGACTGGATTGTATTTTCATCTGATAATACATTTTTGTTCTCAAGTATGTTCTGATGGAGATAATATTTGCTTGTTTGGTCAGGATGGTATCAGTCAGTCATCCCAGTTCTGCTCTACAACTACTATACCTGAAATTATTGTGTCCAGAAATCGTTGGTTTTCAAATCTGCAAGCAAATAATTTTATCCCAGATATATTACCTTGGAATTTACTTCCACAAAGAGGAACAGGTTGAATTATATTATCAGCTAGCTACAGCAGAATAATCAATGTGTGTTGTATTCATGTAGTTATTCATTTATAACAACTCAGAGGATCGTTTTTCCCCCTTAATGGAAAGTTTTAAGCTCTTCACTACATTTTATTTTACAATCCTGAAATACAGAATGCAAAATGTGTTGCTATGCCATCATTTGAGAAAAAGCCTGAAACAAACTCATTGAGATCTCACTTTTGTCTTTTCCAGATTAACCTGTAGGCTTCATGTGCTGCAGTATGTTTCTAGCAAATGTAGGTGTTTGGCAACTGTCCTAGTCATTTAAAATGAGCTTTGGGCTTTGCAGCTGATTCACTTGAGTGGGTAAGTCACGATGTACATGCTGAAGATGTCATTCCTGTCTCATTCCCCTTCCTTGCTTGAAGGCTTCTGTTTGCATACTGTCTGTTTTCACACAGCAGTTGATAGTTTGTTACATAGATTTAATTGTGCCACGAGTTTTCTGTCAGGTCAAGGCTCAGTCCTGAGTAGCAAACTGAGTCAAGTGGTTTGTCTACTTTATGGACTTAAACGTATGTTTATCTCCAATGTTCCCCCTACCTCTATCTGTTAATGAGCATCTGCAAACCAGAGATTCAGTCAGGTTTAATTTTTCAGGAAATAATCATGTAAGTTTCCACCTTCTTCTGCTGCACTACTATCTGGGACACTTTCTGTTATTCCTACAGCAGAACCAAATAGCACTAGATCATCATGGTTTTTGAGAACTTTATTCCCAGTTTATTCCAAAACAGGCGTTTGCACAGGCAGAACAGAAGGCAAAAATCCTGAGGAGTTATGGGTGGAGAGACAAATTAGGAGTGGAGACTAAATGTTTGCTAGTGAAACTTGACTAGAAGATGCACATAAAGCACTGTTTATTTTTTTGCTGCTTTGAGATTTGTTCTAACAATGATAGCTCATCCCAGCTCCCCTTCTTCAAATAAGTAAAACTAAATGCAAGCAACTGTCATTTTCCTAGGCTCTTTCAAAATATATTAACCAATTACTTCCCAGTTACAACAGGAGCAAAGTATTGGTAGTGCCCTCTACTCTTTCTTCCCTATGGCATGTTATAGGTGTTTTAGATATTGTTCCTTGTAATTGTGAGCAAGGGCTTGAGGTGATGATTTTGGATATTCCTTCAGTTAACAACACTTGCCTGAGAATGCAGGGGACTGGGCTCAATGGCTCAAGAGGCCCTTTCCAGTCCTATGTTGTAATCAATTCTTAACATGATGGGCACTTGGGAGAAATTGACTGGCTTCCTCAACAGAGGATGAGCAGATTCAAGGCAAAGAGAAGTTTGAAGCTGGGAATTCAAGGAGAAGAACAACGGGTCCTTTTTGGCAGATCAGTATTCCAGAGGGACGAAGGCCCTTGAACACAAGTGATATGTGAGGTATTGTACAGGTGCTAATGGTCAGCTACCCTGGGTTAGCTTTTACTTATCACAGGAAAGAAGCAGATACAAAAAACAGTTACCACAGAATAGCTGTGACAAGTATCCCCACCACCACCCCTTTAGAAATTGGGTCGTCTATATCCTGTTGCTTCTATGCAGCAAGGTTCAAGAAGGCATACCATGCCCCCAAGCCAGGTGGGGTGAAGAGTCTGCTGAGAAGTAGCCGCCCCCACAAAGCATGGTCTGCAGTTAGAAATTCTTCTGAACAATGAGGGCCAAGTCACAACCATCTCTGTGAGAAGAGAACAGGACCAGAAAGGAAAGAACTAACACGGGCATGCTCTTTCTCCATCCCCCCTCTCAACTCCCAATCTGCCTCAGTTTAAATTGTAAAATTGCCCCACTCTCAAGACTTTCTATGAAAAGGCTCAGGACTGAGACAGCAACTAGTAATCCTAAAATGCATGCCATTTTTCTCCCTACCCAAACAGTTACCAGGAAAAGAAAGAATTTGATCATTTGACCACTCACCAATTACCAACATTGGAAACTAAAACTGAGCAGAAAAAAGAAGAGAATGAAGATGTCAGTTTATTTTACTCTAATCCTTGTTCTTGTCATGAGGCATGATCTAGGAAAGGGGAATGACAAGGTCAGGGCATGGCATTTCCTTTTCTCTTCAAGAGAAAAGTAGAGGACATAAAGGCGCTGGGTTTCGTATCAGAGGACAGAGGACAACTGGACTGTCCCCCATGATGGCCACCCTACTCCTGGCTTCTGTGATCATATCCATGCTGATTCTCCTCTCCTCCCAAACTCTACAAGTCTCTCTTCCCTTTTACTCCCCCTAACCATCTTGTCACAAACACCCAGCCACCAACTTCCATCCAAAGCACCACTCAGGATGGAAACTCCAGTCTCAAATTCAGCACAAACAAGTACAAAGATGCAGCCTCTGCACTGGGGCTGTTATCAAGTTCTAGCACTATTTCCTGCAAAATCAGCTCCTTCCCTCCATCCCACTAGTTAGATCTCAGTCACTTCCAACCTCCTCTTCCTTTCCATCTTACCCAAATCTAGTGCTGCTCTTGCACAGTCCTTCAACATACTGTTGCTAAATTACCTCCTCTGCCACTCAGAATTCCAAAGATCTATATGGCTGGATCCCTTTGACTGTCTCTCCATTTAATCATCATCAATCAAGCTCAGGTTCCTGGCACTCACTTTCAAAACAGCACATACCCTGGCTCCTACCTATACCTCCATTCTCATTCCTCCTCCCCGACATCTCTTCTTACTACTAATGCCGCACGCAAGCCTCCTTCTAACTTATTTCTTCCAATCTCATCATGTTTCATGTCACCTTTTTCCTTTGGAAAACCTCTTATTCCACTTCAGCCTTACAGCTCCCATTAATCCAAAACCTAAAGAAAGCTAACTAGAAGGTTGGGGTTTTGGTTGTAGCCGTGTTGGTCTAAGGACATAGGCAGACAAGTTTCTTTGAGTAATATCTTTTATTAGACCGAGTAGCCGGAAAAAAGTTCTAGGCAAGGTTTTGGGCACAGTCTCCCTATGCCTAAAGAAGGGTGACTACATCCGAAAGCTTGTCTGAAACTTTTTTCCCAGCTACTCAGTTGGTCTAATAAAAGATATCACTCAAAGAACCTTGCCTGCCAATTAAAAGACTGGGGTATTTTAATTTTGGACCTTATCTGTCCCATCAGCATATCATGCATCTGATCTGTCTCATCTCTTTTATTGAAGCCAAACCTTTTATGGCAGGCAGTTTATCTTCCTTTGAATGGTACAGTGCTGCATAATAACTCGTCTGCCTAGTGAGAAAAAATATACTGGAATCCCAAACAACTTGGTCTTACCAAGACTAGCTTCACTTTAAACAGCAGGATTTGGAAATGACTGGGGGGTTTAAAGAAGCAAACTCTTAATAGGCCCCAAAACAGGAGTAGGTTTCCTGGTGAAGGCAGTTTTTCTGCACAAGAGGTGACTGCATGCGTAAGACAAGGATGATGGAGGATTGATTGGGCTTTTAAATAAGTTTCTCTTCCTTGAGCCTCCCCTCCCCTCCCCCATTCAGCAGTGGGGCTGAAGCTATCCCTTATCCTCTTCAAAAGCAGCAGCAACCAGAGTCACTTTTTCTGCCTTTCCAGAAGAAGCACAGCAGAAATAAACTCTGGGTGATAAATTATGCAGCACCTTTGTGCGGGCTGCCTCTTGGCCAGACGGGAAATTTTTCTCCCAAAGCCTTTTGTTTCCAGCTTTGATCCCAGCTTTGGATCTGCTCTCTTCACCACTCCCTCTGCTTGGAGGTGAAGGGAGAGCTGACACAGGCCAAGTCAGGGCTCACTGCAAGTCACAGTCAGACCTTCTTTTAGGCTGGCTCCCCTCCCCCTTCTCAACCTGTAACTGTCCTCGAGTCTGAAAAGGTCCTATTAAACATTTTCCAGAGGGCCTTACAGAGGATACATTATTTTGATGGATGCTGGGACTAAAGAAGGGGATTTCTAAGCACAGGGAAATAATGGCATTTGTTCTAATGGGTTTAAGAGATGCCCGGGGGCACCAAAAAGGTTTGTTTCTCTGTAAATCAAAAACACAGAAGACCAGAAAATGGAGTCAAACAAGTAAGCGCCAGGAAGCAGGGAAATCGGGCTCTATTTAACTGCTGCTCTTGGTTACAGCCAACTTGGGCTGCTTGGAAAAACAGCACACACACTCATCACTGGCACAAACTTAACAGGGAAAACAAAGAGACAACAGGGGTCAAACTGGGGGTGGCAAGCAGGAGGAGGAGGCAAACTTGTGTCCCCACCCCCTACCAGAGAGTCAGATCAATTATCCCTGAATACTAACAAGATTTCTGATTAAAGAACTGCTGCTATGCAATAGAGACAGAAAGCTCCAGCAGCCAGGAGAGGCTGTCAGGCAGTTACAAAGGAACATAGAAGATGATGCCCTGTTGGGCATACTGAGGAAATCACTGTTCTGATAACTAGGAACCCGGGTCTCCCCTGCCTGAAGTTCCAATTCTTTCTCATTGCTGGTAACTTTAACCTCAGGGATGAAACCAGCTAACTGCTATGGAACCTGGGCTTCATTTTCATGCAAAACTGTCACCCCAGAACAACTTCCAGCAATGAGTATTTCCCTGAATGGTGCTACCATCATAAAGAAACATCTGGATTTTTTTCTTGTTTTAATTCAAGATATGAGATCACAAGATGCTTCATTTAGCTAGGAATATCATTATGAGAATTCTAGAGGGCTGCATTCAAACCTGGGATTAGTCTGAGAACAAAAGCTTAAACCTTTTTTTGCTTAAATCTATTTTTTATTTTTAATCCAATTTACAGTTCAAGCATTTAACGCAAATATACAAGGCTAACCATTAAACGAAATCAAACTCTGGGTATGCCAGTAAAACCTACAAAAAACAAACACCAATGACTAGATGCCTTACAACTGCCAGCCGTACATGGAAGAGAAATTCAAGAGTCCCTGCTGCCATGTATCACACCCTAAAGGTTACACTGCCATTTAAGGTCTTGATGCAAGCATGTGTCTGCTCAATGACATATTATTGTGCTATTTTCAAGAGTCAGACTCCTGTCAGCACAGAAATTCTGATATTGCTAGAAAATATGCCTTGATCTAGAGAATCTGAAACCTTGCATACCCAGGTCTATTTGATACTAATGAAGTCTCTATCAAAATTTCCCTCCCTGCCATTTGTATTGAATTGCCTCCTATATGGATATGTAACATTTAAGAAAGGTTTGATTATCACTGCAGCCACAAGTTCTCAGAGGCCAGATGTGTGAACCAGGCTGCCTCAGCACCAAATGGTTAATACTATATGGTTGAGATGCAAAGAATTTAGCAAAAAAAGCTCAACCCACTAAACATCAAAGTCACGTCCAGACAAGCACAGACGTTTGGGTCCCTGGGGTCAGTAGCAACAGCACACCTTGCGCTGCAACTACCTGTCCCTGGAGAACACCCATGCCACACTCACTTTGGCACATAGCAAGTTACCCAGGGGGGCAGTAGGAGAGGCTGGGGTTGTACAGCCTTACCTGAGATCCTAGGGACCTCCCAAGGCTGCAGCAGTGGCGATCCTACCAGGCAGACCCTGGCTGACAGCCGCAGTGCAGCTCCGGGAGGCCCGGCTCCGCTTTTCAGTGGCGTGCACTGCCCATGCATGTGCTGCTCCGGTTTTTTGTTCTGTGTATCCAGGGGTCAAAAAAACCCATGGAAAAAAAAAAACAGAGCAGTGCACGCATAGCAGCACACCCTTGCAGCACAGAGAACACCTGATTGTGTGGTATGTGGCGCTCCAGATGTGTTTGCAGTACCACATATCGCACAGTTGTGCTCATCTGGACACGCCCCAAGGTAGCAATCACTCCCAAAATAACACATCCTTGAACCACCATATACTGTATAAAGCCTTAATAAAGCCACTGTCCTCTGGGACATGAACTGTCAGTGGATCCACAAATTCACTATTTCTGCCTTGAGTATTAGGAAATCCAAATCTTTGCAGAAGTAGGTACAAAAAGAAAGGATTAAAGAAATATCACTGCACCCTGTCTCTGGCCACTGCAGACAACAAAATCCCATAGAAGAGAGACGCCCAACATAACAGCCATATCAAGGAACCAAAGCCACTGCAGACCTAATGGTAAGAGCCTAACTGTCGGGGACGTTAAATTCATGGATGACAACTACGATTAGCATTCTTTGTAATGATCCCTGTGAAATACAGACAGCCACTAACTACAGTATGCCAATTAATGCAGTGGGTTTACTGAATGCCAAGAGAACTCCAGCTTTATATACTGTATCAGGTAAAGGCAGAACACTTTAAGGGGAAGCTGTCAATTTTAAGAAAAAAAAAATCTTTGGTGTGAAAATGTTTTACTTAAATGTTGCAAGTAATGCCTTCAGGAAGAAATAACATGAGATTGTAAAAACATTCTGTTTTTGCCACCTATATAATTCCTACATTTGACAGCCACTTTGAATATAGACAGGTTCAACAGTTCCCATATTTCATAACTCTTTTACTCAGCAACAGGGAAAATAGCACATTCTTTGAAAAGAAGAGAAGTTATGGCTACAAAATACAAGCAATAGCAGAAAGACTCAGCACATGTTTAGAACCTGCTCAAACTGTTAACCAGTTCTAAAAATCTTGACTAGGTTTCAAGGTGATAATATATTATAAATGCTTAAAGAGATGTCATAAAGTATATACATCACAGTACACTGTGGCATATTGCATTAGAGGAAGCACGGAGATGTCTTTAGGCAAGACAGTTTCTGCATCATTTCCCCACCTATACAACAAAGATAAATATTGGCCTTTTCCACAGACCTGTTTAAGCTTTAGAGACATAAAGGTGTCAGGTGAAATACTATTCTTATGAAGTTTCACTATCTGTATTTAAGTGTAAGAAGTTTTAAAATTAATATGAAACAATTAATGCTGATTTTCCAGGCCAGTGAAAAGAAGATTTTAAAAAGTGAAAACATAATGCAGTCTTTTTCAGTTCTGCCTCTAGGTAATGGG
This sequence comes from Alligator mississippiensis, assembly GCF_030867095.1. Classification (NCBI taxonomy): domain Eukaryota; kingdom Metazoa; phylum Chordata; order Crocodylia; family Alligatoridae; genus Alligator; species Alligator mississippiensis. Next base: position 227,654,964 of record NC_081825.1, read on the forward strand.
TAGTCAGTCCCAACACCTGCAGTAGCCCCTTACTGGTTTGAGCAGTAAACTACTGAAATACAAACATTTAGATCCAAACAAGTTTTATTTTAGGCTATCCATGAACATATTGTACAGAAACACTGATATCACTCTTAGGGTTTTACAGAACTCTATTAATCTAGTTTGGTACCTGAATGAACCTGACAATTCCCGTTTAAGGTTCATAAAATAGCCAGATTTTTGTCTTCAAACTATACGTTTATTGATAAAGTTTTGTTACAATATGTACCCTAAATCCCAGGGCATAAGTCACAGAAAAAGGATCTTCTATCAGAAACTTTTTTAAACAGTTTATTTTTATGTATTTAGATTATACTCTTGTATACTGACCAATCGTATGAAATTTTATGTGGGTATATTTAGTTTTTGCTACCACTGGCATGCTCTGGTGCACACAGAAGTATATAAAATACCACCCTCATTCTTCTCCTTGTAGCACTTATTCTTTAATAGGGGGCTAGGGGAGCATTATTTGCATTATATCTGCAATTACTTTGTTAATACTGTCAAAAGAGAAGCAGTCAGTGTCCCAGTCTAGCCTTCATAAGTGGCTTTCTTTACCTTTGGAAGATCATCCAAAGTAACCCGATCAACAATTATGTGAACCCTCTGCACACCTATGAGGTTTGGTGCATCTTCCACAGTTGACAGAAGAGGGAAACAGAGGTTTTCAGTGACTTGCCCAGGCTTACACAAATCTGGAGAGTCAGGAACAGAACCTGGAAATCCCAATTCCCAGTCCCAGCTCTAGGTCACGCTTGCTTTTCTGGAAACTTTCATTTTAGTTTGGGACTCCAAAAGTGTATCCAGTAGAACTGTGAAGTAAAACTTTAAAAGGAAGATTTTATTCTGTTGGCAGAAGTTCCAAGAGCTAAAACATGCACATCACTCGAACAGATTCTGAAGCAGACAAACTAAAATGGGCCATCACTCCATCAGACCCTTCCTTTTTCACCAACACCATCAATGCATGTAATTAGCTTGTGCAACTCTCCCTCTTCTCACCTGCAAAGCAATTTTCCACATGCCCCAGACATCTGTATATCCTTTTGGGCACAAACTTCCCAAGTTACAACTGCCACTCTGTTAATTAAGGGGCAAAGTTCAAGCAGAACTACTTGTTTGGTTAAGAGCCCCTCTTCCTACCCAAGGCAAGATGAAGTGGGAAAAAAGTAGTGTTTTAAAGGCTGTTATGTTTCAACTGGGTGGCACCCTGAATGTCTTGGGAACAGATGCTGTATAAATAAAATTATTAAATCCTTTGTCTTTCTCACAGATACTGTAAGATGCAATGTGGAAAGGTATTTTATAGAAAAGCAGCATAAACAAATGCAGGCAGTATTTATACTTTCCTTAACCTAGCACCCCAAAACGACAGAAAAATAAGTTATTTTTAAATTATAGTAAAGGGGATATCAGTTCCCATAAATGCACCCTATCAAACTCCCAAGTTCCTCCTGAACATAGTGTGGAAACACCAGAAAAAAAAAAAGGAAACTCCTTGAGTTGACCTCTATAGGATGTGATTTGTCTCTTTGTCAAGCAAACACAGCAACTGACTAGCACTTCATAGTAAAACATCCCCCCACACTGATATTAACAGCCAGGGCACATTAACTTGAAGCACTTTGGTAATAACCAAAATTAAGTTCCTTCCAGCCCTGTACCTACATAGCTATGCTTTCGATTCTTCCCACTCCTGCTCACTTCCAGCTAAACACCTGTGTGGCACTTAGAAGTCATAACTCCCCTACTTGGTAGCACCAGATTTTTCTAGGACACGGACTTGCCTGCAACCCTGTTTACCCTGCGTTTTCCCAGCTGTTTTGGCACCTTCTTGGAAGCTCCACGCAGCCAGGATTCTCAATAGAAAGGAAATAACACTGCTGGAAAACTAGAGGCGATCTGATCGTGCCCCAGGGAGAAAGCTTGCGGAACGATGGGCGCTTTGACTGCCACAATTCCCTGCATTTTCAAATCAGCATGGGAGAAAATGGATAAGTGAAATTACACAGGAGCAGCCAAGAGTGGAAGAAGAGAAATGAGCTGGGATGCCTCCTTTCCACTTCAAGTCCTATTCCCAGTACATACACACACAGACACTCTCTCTCCCTCTCTCAAACAAGGACAACACTGGAAGGTGTTCAGACATCCTTCCTTCATTCAGCCCCCTGCACAAACAGTCATAGAGAAGTAAAGCTGGAAGGGACCTCCAAGGGCCTTCTTTTTTCCTTTCTTTTTTATCTTATTCAAAGCCAAATCAGTTCCAAATTCAATTGGGCAAAGCCAATTAGTCACAACCCAAAATTTGCAGAGTGCAACTGTCAAGCCTGTGTGACTCTATCGCCCCCCCAGACCCAGGTCTGGGGCTTCAGCTACTCCCCCAATTCAGGAAAGCATCCTGCATGTAAGCCCCAGGCTGGGAGGCCTTGGGGTCTGGCTTGATTTTAGTCAAAAGACCAGAGGTCATCCCCTCCAACCCCCATTATCCCATAGTTAATTGCATTACGGGAGGACCTGGAGTTTTACTGAGAGCAAATAGGTCAACAAGCTCATTCACAACCAGGACTCCAGGCTGCTTCTTTCCTGCTCAGTATCCTACTACAGAGGTGGACCACCCCCAACATCTCGAGGTAGAAACGTCCCAGGAGCCAGACTGCCAGAGCAGGGCAGGAGAAGCCGAGGGAAGGGAAGGTGCTGGGGAAGCACCTCAGTTTCTTCCGAAGGAAAAAAAAAAAACAAGCCACGGGGGGCGAGGGACCAGCTCCCTCAGAGCAGGGCTGTAGCTTTAAGGGGCCCGTCTCCTGGGATGAGCAGCCACATTCCTGCCCGCGAGAGGCTGCTGCCCCGACACGCAGGGGAGGCTGCACGGGACCTGCCCGCAGCCTTCCCGCGCCCGAGCCGAGCGGGACTGGGACGGGGACCGGGCGCAGACAAAGGGGCCCCGGGCGCGGGCAGCAGCACGCGGGGGAAGGGGCCCCTGCGGCCGGGGCTTTGTGAGGGGCCCGCGCTGTGCAGGGGGAAGCCCCGCAGGGGATGCCGAGCCGCGGGGGCCCTCCCGGGTGCTGCCGGTGGGGGGCACAGCACGTCCTCGCCCTGCACCTGCACGGCGCCCCCCGGGCAGCGTCCTCCGTCCCCGGCCGCGCCGCTTACCTCGGGCGCAGACTAGGGCGAGCAGCGGCAGCACGGAGCCCCCGAGCCGCCGCATGGTGGCAGCGCCCGCCGCCGCCCGGCAACTTCTCCGGGTCCCTGTGGCGGCGCCGCTGGAACGGGACGGGACGCACTGGGCTGGCTCGCGCTGCCTCCTCCAGCGCCTCCGCAGCCCAGGCAGCTCCGGGGCTGGGGGCTCCGGCTGCCCCGCTCCGCCCGCGCCGGCCCAAGCCCTGCCCCCAGAGGAGGAGCCCCGCTGGCGCTGCCCCCGCCCCGCTGTCCCCGGCCGGAGCTCGGGGGAACCGTCCCCAGCTCGGCGAGCCTCCGCCGCCCCCTGGGGCAGGACCGCGCTCCCCTCGCACGCCACCCCTCTTGCCGCCTCCTGAAGTAGCCCCGGGCCCCTCAGGGAGCCCTGCGCCGCGGAGCCTCCAGTAGGGGCCCCAGCACCCTGCGGCGCCTCGAGAGCCTTTGAGGGGTGCCGCCGAGGAGCACTGTCGGATCGACCGGGGCACTTCACATCGGAACCCCTTGGGGTTCAAACCCGCCTGACCTTTGCAGTCTGCTCTGCAATGCCTTGAGTTGTCCCGTAGTGGAATAAGCCCCAAGTGAAAAGAGAAGAGCTAGCATTGTCTGAGGGGGTCCCTGCATCTCTCGAAATCAATAAATAAAGGCTGAGAACCGCTGCCAGGCAGCTAAGGGTGAATCCAGAGGGGGTGCGGTGGGGCAGCTGCACCCCCCTGTCAGATGGGATCACACCCCAAAGCAGGCCTTTCCCCACTGTTCACAAGCATGTCCCCTGTCCTGCTTCTTTGCCTCCCTCACCTGCCACTACTGCTTTTTCCCCAGTGGTCCAGAAAACCTCAAAGCCCTCTTCTGCCTGCTGCAGCCAGGCTGCCCAGGGGTGGGCTCAGCTGGGAAGAGTGACAGCAGCAGCAGGGATGGATAGGGGGGCTCCCCCTTCCTATGCCTGCTCCTGGGGGATTGGGTAGGGTGGGGGGATGCACCCCTGCCCTTCTCTGCTGCTATGGCTCTCCCTGCCCAGCCCCCTCCTTGCTCAACTGGACCAGGTAGCAGAGGCTCCTGGGGCCCAGGACGGCAGGGAAAGCAGTAGCAGCAGGGAGGGGATAGGAGGAAGGTGCCTCTGAGCGTGAAGGGAAAAGGGGGAGATTCTTACCTGCTTTGGGGACTTTAAAAATGTCCCCAGAGGCTCCAGCACTATGGCTTGTCCACACTGGTGGGCAGGGAGCAGCTACTGCAGTGTGGATGGCTGCTCCTGCCAAATCCTGGATTTGACCCTGCCTACACCTTTTAATCACCGAATGGTATGCCTCTTGGAGAGACCCAACCTCCAGCTTAGTGGAAAGGTCTGCAACTAAGATGGCTCACTGGATTCTACACCTTGCTCTTTATGGATTACTCCGTATAACTCAGTTTCTCAGAGATCCACCTAGTATCAGAGCAGTTCCTCGGTGCTTCAAGACTTCTTTATCCCAGTAGTCTTGAACAGCTGTCTAGTCTAGAGCATCTGGCAGGGCCCCCCCATTTTTCTAATGCATCTTGCAAAGCTATGAGCTATCTAGGCAATGAAGATAGCCTAGATTAGTGGTTCCCAGCCTTTTTTGTACCAGGACCCATTTGTAAACATCAATGGCCAGTCCCAACCCAGTGCCCCTCACTCCTGACCTGCTGCCCCCAGGCCCCCTGAGGGTGTGTGTGGGGACCATGGGAGGTCCCAAGCAGTCCCTTGCAGGCTGAAACTCTGCCAGCCTGCAAGGGAAAAACCACGATTTCACACATTTTTTTCCTTTAAAGGAGAATCCATTTTAAAGTTTGTTGATCCATTTTTAAAGTTTGTTTGCAACCCTTTCATATAGTCTTGCAACCCACAGGTTGAGAAACGCTGGCCTAGATGGATATATCTTCCAGTCCTCCTTCTTTAAAGCCCTTTCAGTTGGTCCTGTTCCCAACCCTTTTATCCAATATATGCTTCAAAGCCAGGGAAACTTTTAATATGGTGTCTCAATAAACTCAGCATTGCCAAATCTTAAAATGTTATCACAAGTCTCAGAATGATATTGGTGTGTTCCATAAAGTCCCAAGTGTGGTAAACTGCTAATTAATACAAGCAGAGATAACTTTAAAAATGTTTCTAGGACTCCTAGTTGTGGGAAAAAAATTAAAATTTGACCTAAATGCACCCTAAAAACTCACAACCCAATTGGTGAATAGAAAATAAACATTTCATGTAATGTGATAATTTTAAAGCCATTTTAAAGCCAAACTCATGATCTTTTGGGAGCTGACTGATCTTTTAATACTTGGGATTGGCAGTGCAAGAAAATATTTAATTGAAAAATGTATCTCAGTTGGCTTTAAACCATCCTTGTAAAACAGGATCAGATTCTCCAAAGAAAAAGTAATGCTGAACAGCAGACTGAGGTGAGGATTTTGTCAAAGTGCTACCAGAGTCGGTGTTAAGTATTACCTTATTTAAGATCATTATTGTGAATTCAGTGAAAGTTGTACCTCAGATCCTCTACTGATCTAGGAGAGTGAGTAAACAGCATATTAATTAAATATAATAATGATGCTAAATTAGAAGAAACTACAAAAACAGGGAGGACAGAGGATATTAGAAAGATGGGCAGAAAATTAAGAGTGAGAGAGAAATTCCAGATAAATTAAGATAATCTACCTAAAGAAGAATTAATCTGAAACAGATCCTCTTTGAAAGAGAAAAACACAAGAAGCAGAATGGCTGAGCAAAACAGCAAGCAGCTAATCAGACTGAAGCTTGCAATATGATATTCCTATGAAAAAAATACCAGTACCTTTTTTTCTATCTACAAAGAAGCATTACCATCCTGAGAAAGGCAGAAATATACTGTCTATGTATGGTACTGGTACAAAAATGCCTGGAATACTGCACTAAATTTGTGGCATTTCATGACCAGAGAAATATTAATGAATTAAAGGAAGAGCAACATCTATGATCAGGTAGCTGAAGGAAGTGGTTTATGAAGACAGATGAAAGCAACTCATGATGTTTACCTTGGCTGAGCAACAACTAAGGGGATGGACATGAAAAGAACAGGCAAATATTTGAAGGGTGTCAACTCTATAAAGGGCGGGGTATAGTTTAGAATAATACATTGGGTACAAATAGGATTAATGGTATTATATTAAGAGACAAAATCATTTGAATTTAGCAAGAAACTTTCCCGGTTTCAGAATGAAATGTGAGACCCATGGCCTCCCATAATCACAAAAACACTTACACTTGTATGTAGAAAAGGGGAAAAGAGCAAAAGCATTTATATTAAGCTTCCTTGTTGACTCTTAGATTCCCAGCAAAGTCACTGTAGCTCTGTCAACTTCAGTGGTCAGGCATAGTAATGCTTGTAAAATACCAAGATGACCAAGTGTTGAGCATGGACAAAGTCAAGGGATAGGATGCAAAACTTCCTGATATCAATGTGCAAAGGTTGTCCAATAATCTCCCACCTATTCAAGCATTTCCCCCCATGCTTGAAATCAAATCCTGTTGATAACATCCTTTGTCATGTAAACTAACAAACAAATAAGCCTGTGCTCTCCTTTCCCTTGGGCAAGGTATTATATGCATGTATGAGACTGTGGTGTTTATATCATCATATAAAGAGAAGAGAACTACTGGAGAAGTACAGTTAGACTGGAAATTGAAAGTTAGATGACCTGGATTCTGTTCCCAGTTCTGCCACTTACTCTGCGCACACCTGATTTTGGGTGAGTCACCTCCTTCTCCAGTCCTCAGGTTCTCCACTTGCACAAAGAGAATAATTATACTTCCCTGCCTTGTAAATTATTTTGAGACCCTGTGGGGAAAGTACTATAGAGGAAAAATTATTACTTATGTCTGCTCTCATCAGTGGAGACTAGTATTTACAATAACTTCAAAAAGAGGTGGGGGTAGAAATGATAGAAATGAGATAAACTCTTCAGCTAGGGGACAGTATCAACCCCTTTGCTGAGACAGTGCCTAGATTCAATAGGAAACTGATTCTTCTAGAGATCTTGGCTACTAATGTAATATAGTCCTCACATGATAGATCCAGCGCTTTCAGTGCCTGTTCCAGCTGGTCCAAGACTATGCTATGTATAGCATTCACTCCAACTGGTCTGGGGTAGGCACCATGTGCAGCATGGGTCCCAGATGGGGTTCCCTGTGCATTACAGTCCCAGACCTGCTCACGCAGGCCCTGGATGTAGCCCATGGACTGGTCCCAGGCTACTCATCTAGACGGCAGGACCAGATGAATTTGACACCTCTGGTCTAAATTAAAACACCATAAGGTACATAGACCATTGCTTGAAAAAATGATTTAAAAAGGAGTTATGAATGGTTTTGCTATTAAACTGTGAAGAGAAATCTAGTGGGGTTCCATAGGGACATGTCCTGAGTCCAGCTGTATTCAATTTTTTCATTAAATTATTTGTATAATGGAATAGAGAGTACACTCAACAAACCTGTGGATGAAGCCGAAGTGGGAGGAGTAGAAAGCACCCTGGAAGCCAGAATCAGAATTCAAATATCTTGACAGATTGAAAAGATGGTACAAAATCAACAAAATGAAATTAAATAAAGACAAATGCAAAGTGCTACAATAAGGAAGGAGAAATCAAATGCTCAGATACTAACTTGGGAATAACTGATTATACTTTATTGCAGCTAAGGATCTGTGGTTTATAGTGGATCATAAGCAAAATTAAAGTTGACAATGTTTACAAATCTCATTTTGGAATCTCACAAGGGTGGTGTGTGTAAGGTACATACAATTATGTTAAGTTAATACATCTGCTCAATTGTCTGGCCTAAATTAGAGCACTATGTCCAGTTTTGGGCACTATGCTTTAAGGCAGTGGTGCTCCACTCCCAGCCTGTGGGCCAAATGTGGCCTGCAGAGCCACGTCATCTGGCCCACAGGGCTCCCCATGGGTCTAGAAATTTGGCAGTGGAGGAATGGGGGCAATTAACAATCCCCATGCTCCCCTACTGCCAGATTTCCATAGGGCTGGATTGGGCTTCAGTCCCACGTGGCTGGATCAGACCCAAGCCAGGTCAGCACTGCCCACTGAACTGAGCCCACAAACCGTTCTGGCACTGCTCATCCTGCCTCTGGGGCAAAAAGATTGGGCATCACTGCTTTATTGAAAATGTAGGTGAACTGGAGAGAGTTGAGAGGAGAGTAACAGAAGATTTAGAAAATACAACTTGGGAGGAAAGGTTGAGGGAACCAGATTTGCTTAGTCGAGAAAAGGTCAGGCTGAGGAGGAACATAAAAGCAGTCTTCCAAAACATAAAGGTTGTTATAAAAAGGCCACATTCTCCATGGCCCCTGGGGGCAAGGACAAGAAGAAAGCAATAATTTGTGGGAAAGATGATTCATATTAGGTAATAAGAAACAGGTATTGGTGAACTATTGGGACAGGCAACCTGGGAATATTATGTTATCTAGGAAGTTTTTAGGAATAGTTAGACAAACATCTGTCAGGAATGGGGTGTAGGTATATTGGATTCTGCCCCAGTATGATCCAACCCTGCATTTCTATGAGAACATTCATTAGGAAGATCATTAGGAAATCTTGCACTGTGATTAGTCAGAAGTTTAGTCTTCAGTGAGTGGACCATTGGCTACACTGGAAATACAGTGAAACATATTGTTCCAGATATGGCTGTTGAGGCAGGATAGTTGTGTGGATCTTGACCAATCAAAATACAGAATTTCCCAGTGTTCTTTTATTATCCATAATTATGGCATTACTACAACGTATACATCAATTCCCTTCTCAGTGACATCCCTTGTGATCAAAACAGGCTGTAGCTGGAATGGTTTATAATTGTGGAGTCCAGGAGTCAGAGCACTGGTTCCACCTCCCCACAAATGTGAGATTTAGTGCACCTAACAATGGCATCTACATGGGGTGTTTTATACTGTACATTCACCTTTCCTTGGTTGTTTCCTCTTAAATTTTATAACCACTGGTGTTAATTTTCTGTGCCCATATGTGTTTATGGATGTCAGTTAAATGCTGCCGTTTTTCCATGTGCTGCTTTCCACTATCAACGTTATGCTTAACACTGCAGAGCTGCAAAACCAAAGAACTTTTGTAGGAAAGACACAAAAGAAAGTTTTCTATTTACAGCAGTGTTCATCATTTCTCAGCCTGTAAACTTATAAAAACAATTTTGTAACTTAATAAATTAAAGATTTACTTTGAATTGACCCCTCTGTTCTTGTATAGAAAGGTGGGAGTGGAGCCAGCTTGACAGCAAATCTAGCCCTCAATCACCATGAACAACAAGCTAAAATGAAATGGACTAGTTCAACTAGTAAAATCTTTCATTTTCTTGTAAATAGAAAACTTTCTTTTGTGTCTTTCCTAAAAAGTTCTGGTTCTCATTCTTTTTCTTTCTTATGCCTGTTGCCTAACCAGGGGTCAAAAAAAAAAAACTCAGAAAAAAACCAGTGCAGCACATGCTCGGCCACCACATGCTGCTGAAAAGCGGAGCGAGGCTGCCCGGAGCCACGCTCCACTACCAGCCAGGCTCCACATGGCAGAATCGCCAGGCTGCAGCCCCAGGAGGCGCCAGGACCCTAGGTAAGGCTTCTGGGGCTAGCCTAGTGCTGGTCCCAACCTCCCCTACTCCACGTGGGGCAACTTGCCACGCACCAGAGCGCACGTGGCATGGGCGTTCCCTGGGGACAAGAAATGACAGTGCAAGGTGCATCACTGCTACTTGTCCCTGGGGAACCAAACATCCACACATGTCTGGACGCGCTCTGAGAGCTAGCAAAGGTATGGTGAGAACTTGGTTTGAAGAACAAGCCCAGCTACCTCCAACCTCCCATACATTTTACATGTGTGGGTAGAAAACTGGGCTCCCAAATTGAGTTGAGCTCCTTGTGTAGTGGTTTGATTCTCCAAAGGTCTAAGTACCCAGTGCTCTTTTTGATTTCAATCTCCTAAATTAATTTGTAAGTCTTGGTCTCACTGGGCGCATCTACATGTGCAATTAATGCTCATGAATAAACTCTGGTACAGTTTGCACTGAGGTTTATTGCTCCTGGGTGCATGTGTAAACACTGCACCCAGGAACACAGCACATTGAGCTAGGTTGGCACAGTCCTGGCTGGCAGGGGACCCATGGGGGGTCAACCTACCATCCCAGGGCTGCTCCGAACTGGCTCAACATACTGCAGAGAGGCTGACTAGGGCAGGAGGGTGCTATAATGCAGGGTTAGCTGGCAAGCAGCCCTCTGCACTGTAATACCCTCATGCCCCAGCTAGCCCCAGTCACTGTCTATACATGCATTGTGACAGAGTAAAACACTCTGCTGTAGGATAATACTTATGCCAGGCAGTGCTATCCTACTGTGGAGTTAATTAGTTTACTCTGGCCTAATAGGGGTGCACGTGTACATAGAGACACTTTACTAAGGAGTTAATTAGTCAACTCTGCAGTAAAGTGCACATGTAGCTACCCCCACTGTTGAGGTAAAAGGTGAAATTTAACCATGTCACTTAGAGATAAAAGGATTTACATTATTTATGTCTGACCACCTGAGCCAGTGTTCTTGTTTCTCATAAGACAAGGCTCCCCATTCCTAAAAACATAAATACATCTTTCAGCTCCATAAAACTACATACTTAGAGAGATGGTTCTCTTGTTTGCAAGCGCTCAGCTACTATGGTGATGAAGGATATGTAAGGATGAAGACAGATAGCAGGGTGTTTGTTTTCTTGCAGATGATTTGGGCCTAATACTTTATTGGCGTGGTAAGCCAGACAGTATTGCCAATGTGGAAAAGACAGAACCCTGTATCTGCCTCATAGAGATACAGAATATCAACTCTCTGCTTCCCTATCTTATGACTGAATCAGATACGCCTCTTAGCACCTTTCACATTAGCTCTCATAAATGGGAATGAGAGAAGATTAGAGCAAATAGTTTGCTTCTTGTCTGTGCTAAATGAAAGCTGCAGAAAGGCACACGTGGGAGCAAAGTACACACTTGCACACACCCTCTATATGCATCTGAGATCAGCCACCCACACAAACATATACATATCCAACCTCCTTCCCAGCCTTATACCTGAATCCATTATGTTCATGCAAGTTGTTGCAGCATTGGAAGCCCAGCCCAGACTCCACAGCTCATTAATTTATTTGCCTCTCTTTGCAACAGAATCAAATAGTGTTGGCCGCAATAAGATTTTGAGATATGGCTACTACTCCAGGAGTTTGTGGGGGCAGAGCAATTAAGACATTTCACATATCCTGAAAGCATGAGTTCAAGCCTTGTCACAGACTCATGCTGGACACTACCCTTAGTTAATCCAGCTATAAGTGGGTATTTGATCATTTGGCCTGTAGAGTCAAAGGTGATTAGGTGTGATGCTGGAGGTTTCACTCACTTGTAGTTAACATACATCAGTTTCTGTAGCCAACAGTGCACACTTGCCTGGTGGACTGTCTAGATCAGATGTAGGCAACTTTTTTTGGCTGCAGTGCCGAAAAAAACCACAATGTCCACCTTGCAAGGTGCTGGAGTACCAGCATGTCAGAAAAACAAAACGAGGGCAGGGGGTATACGGCAGGATGCACTGCATATTAGTATAGTTAATAATCATAAATGTTGCACTTTTTTACGGTGAATACCAGATTTTCTAACAATTCTAAACCTGGTGACAATAAATAAAATTTCTGATACTCCCTTTGATCTTGTGTATTTATTTTGTGCGGGTCCCCCCACAACAGCCCCCCAGCCCTGCCCCCAACCCAAAGCCTCTGCCCCCTAGCCCTGTCCGTGCTCTTGCCCCCCACCCAAAGCCCCTGCCCCCAAGCCCTGCTCACGTTCCATGCCCCCCACCCAAAGCCCCTGCCTCCCAGCCCAGGCTCCATGGCTATCAGCAGCTACCCAGAACCTGGGCCGGCTGCAGCCAGGAGGCTGCAAACAGCTGCTGTCTCCCTGCCTTGGCCCTGGCCCTGGCCCAGAGGGCCCAGGGGAGGGCAGCAGGGCCAGGAGCACAGCGTGTGCGAGCGTGTGGAGCGGCAGCACACAGACGGGCTGCACAGGGAAACTGCCTGCTGCTCTAAGCTCTGAGCTGCCTGGGTCACCTCCTGTGTGCATGGGAGCAGCATGGGCAGCATGCAGGGTTGTGCCCCTTGCTGCTGCCCCCGCCTGCAGGGGAAGTGTGGCAGGGCAGTGTGGAGCTCGGAGTGGCAGGCAGCTTTCTGTGTCCCATGCTGTGCCCTGCCTTGCCAGGTTCCACACGCTGCTCTGCAGAAGCAGTGGTGAGGGCAGCACAGCGGGGAGCATCTCCAGCACCTGCTGCCTCCCCAGAGCCTGGGGCTGGGGCTGGGGCCGGGGCCAGGACACAGCAGCTCTTTGCAGGTTTTGGACTGGCTGGGGGAAGGGCTTCCATCCTCGCAGCTGGCTGCTGGGAGCAGCCTGGGTTCCGTGGCTATCAGCAGCTACCCAGAACCTGGGCCAACTGCAGCCGGGAGGCTGCAAACAGTTGCTGCCTTCCCGGACCCAGCCCCGGGCAGGCAGCAGGTGCCAGCATTGCGCCCATTGAGTCTGGGGCCAGGGCCAGGGCAGGGAGGTAGCAGCTGTTTGCAGCCTCCTGGGTGCAGCCAGCTCAGGTTCTGGGGTAGCCGCTGCGAGCCACGCTGCCCAGGCTGCTTGCAACAGGACTTGCAGCCTCCCAGGCACCTGCTGGGAGCAACCTGGGCTCCCAGCTGGCAGCAGCTACCCAGAGCCAGGGCTGGCAGTGGTCTGCTGAGGAAAATGGCCTTGCATGCCATGCTCGGCACGTGTGCTGGGGGTTGCTGACCCCTGGTCTAGACAATAGCAGACCCTTTTCCCTACTGGTCCAGTAAGAAATGGACTGAGATGCCCTCCCTCCTATCCCCCTCATTTCATGCAGAACCTAAGATTGATATATTATCTTTTGGTTGTTATTGGTGTGGGATAAATTTGAATGATGCCTGCATCAAAAAAATATATCCCATTGCTACTAAATACCACTAAAGTATTGTGGCTTAATAGTAACAAATTTGAACTCTCTTTCCTCTGTCTCTGGCACATTCTCTGCTGTGGCTGTGAATTTCCCTTGCTCTCATGCACACAAACTCTGCCAATATAAAACTCAAAGCAGGGATGGCAAAGCAGGGGTATAAAACTCAAAGCAAGAATGCAAAATGGTTTAGTTGTAACACCCTATTTCAACCACTCAGATTTACAGAATTCTTCATTATAAAATAAACTTTTACTAAATACATAGTTAACTTGTAGAATTCATTGCCACAGAAGGTGGCAGACACATCACATAGACAGGTTAAAAAAGGAACTAACTGAACTCCTGGATGACAGATCTATTAATGGTGCTGGGTTGCAGGAGGATGCTAATGTCAGGGCATCTGTCTTCTCACTGGATTTGAAGGATCTTCTGCAGGCAGCATTGATGGTACTTCTCCAGCAGCTTGAGATGTCTTTTTTATGTTGTCCATATTTCAACTCCCTACAATGAGGTGGGAATCATGACGGCTTGATAAACCATAAGCTTGGTTTTGGATCTAATATTGTGATCTTCAAACACTTGTTTCCTCAGGCATCTAAAGGCTGCACTTGCACATCTGAGGTGATGTTAGATTTCTTCATCAATGTCAGTCTTCTGTGAGAGATGGTTTCCGATGGCTTCCGTACGGAAATACTCAACATTTACCAGAGTCTCACCGCAAATCTGAATTACCAGAGCTGGGGACTGCTCATTAAGAGCTTGTAGATGGAGGACCATAGTATTCTGAATGTTAAGCGTGAGTCCCACTTTCTTGCATGCCTTGGTAAAGATATCGATGATTGCCTGAAGGTCTGCTTCTGAGTCAGCAGACACTACAATATCCTCAGTGTACTGGAACTCATGATTGATGTCGGGGTGGTCTTGGTTTTGGCTCAGAGTTGTGTGAGATTAAACAGCTTACCATCCATTTGATAGTTTAGCTCCACTCTGACTGGAAGTTTTTTGGTAGTCAGATGTAGCACTGTGGTAAAGAATATCAAACAGCATGTTGGAGCAATGAGGCAGCCTTGTTTAATTCCAGTTTTCACCTCAAAGGGATCTGTGATAGATCCATTATTGAGAACTACCACTTGCATACTATTATGGGTCAGGCAAAAAATGGTGATGAATTTTGGTGGGCATCAGTGGCGCCAGCAATGTCTGTGGGAACTCCCTGCTTACCGCTGCCTTGCTCCCACCACTGCCAGTGTTGCTGTGCCCTACCAGCCACCGGGGGCATGTGTCATTCATGATGGGCATCCATACTTCAGGAGGATCCTCCAGAGTGTTTCTCAGTTGACATAGTCGAAGGCTTTCATGAGGTCAAAGAAGGCCATGTAGAGAAGTTTATGTTGTTCCCGACATTTTTCCTGCAGTGGGCGAGCAGTGAAGGTCATGTCAGTTTTGCTCCTTGATGCCCTAAACCAGGCTTGTCCAACATATGGCCCGCGGGCCGCCATGCGGCCTGCCAAGCCATTTTATCTGGCCTGCGGTGGTGGCATCACTGCCGCCGCAGAGCTCAGAACTGTAGTGGCAGCAGTGGCGGCAGTGCGGAGCATGGAGCTACGGCGGCGGCAGCAGCGGCGCAGATCGCAGAGCCACTGTCACGGAGCGTAGAGCCATGGAGCCACCGCCACGCAGCGTGGAGCCGCAGCAGTGGCGGCGGCGGAGCATGGAGCTGTGGCGGCAGGACTGCGGTGAGGCGGGCAGAGCTGGCCCGCGGGCCCCAACCAGCAGCAGGGGGAGGGGAGCTGCTTACGCCCGCAGGGCCTGGGGGAGCGGCCCCACATGGGAGGCCAAGCCGCAGCCACTGGCACTGCTGGCCTGCGCCTGCCTCCTCACCCGCCTGCTTCAAGCCAGCCCCGCTACCCTGTCCTGCCCTGCCCCACAGCAAGGCAGTGCCTGCTCCACCAGCCAGTCTCCCCCTGGGTGCTGTGGCTCTTTGGGCCTGGCCACCTGCGTGGGAGGCCCTGAGGGGACCACTTCTCATGTGCTGCTGGGGACGGGAGGAGCCCGGCCGGGTCTGCACCGGCCAGCAGAAGCGGCAACAGAGCCGTGTGCCACTCGGGACAGGACGAGCCTGCACCAATCAGTCCCGAGTGGCACACGGCTCCGCTGCCGCTTCTGCTGGCCGGTGCAGACCTGGCCGGCCTCCTCCTGTCCCCAGCAGCACATGGGAAACCAGCTTCAGCTGCATGCTGCTTTTCCTAGCCAGTGCCAACCCAGTTCTGCCCAGGTGGGTCCTGCAGCACCGTGTCAACCCGGGCATGGCACCGGCAGGCTGGGCGGGCCCCAGGTTAACCCCGGCCTGGCCCCACGGCTTCTCCAGCACCAAGTCAACCCGGTTGTAGCCAAGCGGCTCCTGCAGCACCATGTCAACCCGGGCATGCATGCCATGTCAACCAGCACCATGTCAACCCCTGCAACTTAATTGGTGTCAAAGGTCACATGACATCACTTCCTGATATGATACCACTTCCTGTCACGTCTTTGAATATGGCTTGCCAGCCCCTTGGGTGATAAAAAGTTCATGATCCGGCCCCACATTCAAAAAGGTTGGACACCCCTGCCCTAAACCCACACTGAGATTCTGGAAGGAGCTCTTCAGCAAGTACAAAGAGATAGTTCAGGAGGGTTCTTGCAAAGATCTTTCTTGTGGTGGATAGCAACATGATCCCTCCGTAACTTCTACAGTTGGACTTGTGTCCTTTCTTGAAGATTGTCATGATCATGGTGTCCTTGAGATCATCTGGGATTTTCTCATCATTCTAGATCCTTAAGATGAGGACAGAGAGCTGTCATGTGAACTCCTTTCCCTTCTGCTTGAAGATTTTGTCAGGGATTCCATCAGTCTCAGGTGCCTTGTCACTCCTCATCTGCTTGATGGCTTACCTCACCTCATCAAGGGTTGGAGGGATTCTGAGTTTTTCTCTGACTGGGTGTTGCAGGATGGAGTTGAGAACACTCTTTTCAACAACAGAGTCTTGATTGAAAAGGTCTTCAAAATGCTCCTTCCAGTGGGCTTTGATGGCTCCCCTTTCCTTGATCAGGTCTCAAGGCAGTTGGTCCCTGAGTACTTAGACCAGATGGCTTTGGTGACTTGAGCAAGCACAAGATCAAGTCATTAATGCAAATTCTTTTCTCTGTTTTGCATAACACATAGAATACTGAGTGTGTGCAGTAAGAAAGAAAAACAGATTCATGCCACAGAGTATCTGAGCTTTCCCCAAAACTCAGATCTGTTAATTAAGGAATAAGAACCCCTGTCTCTGTCACTAATACTATTGAGACTTTTCACAGAATGACTCTGAATTTCCTATACTTTTCACCATATAAGTATATTGACCCAGTTTGCATTTTACTCTCAGCTAAGGTAGGGGAATTGACCAGTTAATTTCTGTTCATCAGGGCTTAGCCCAGGGGTAGGCAACTATTTAGGCCTGAGGGCCACATGGGGAGTTTTGATGAGCTGTTGTGAGCTGGGTCATCACCCCCTCCCTCCCTCCAACAATTTACAAAAGTCCCCGTGGGGATGCAGGGAAGAAGGGAGCAGTGTTCAGGTAGTAGAAGGGGCAGGCAAGGCTGGGTTCACAGGGCCAGGTTGCATGGTAGTGATAGGTCCCGGGGGTGTGGGGGTGGGTGGCATGTGGGGGGAGCATGTGCATGTGTGTGGTGGGGGGATAGTTTGGGTTTTAGGCCCTGAGAGCCTGCAACTGTAAACCTGGTGACAATAAATAAAACTTCTGATACTCTCTTTGATCTTGTGTATGTGTTTTGTGTGGGTCCCCCCACAACAGCCCCCCAGCCCTGCCCCCAACCCAAAGCCTCTGCCCCCCAGCCCTGTTCGTGCTCTTGCCCCCGCACCCAAAGCCCCTGCCCCCAAGCCCTGCTCATGCCCCATGCCCCCCACCCAAAGCCCCTGCCTCCCAGCCCAGGCTCCATGGCTATCAGCAGCTACCCAGAACCTGGGCCGGCTGCAGCCAGGAGGCTGCAAACAACTGTTGTCTCCCTGCCCTGGCCCTGGCCCAGAGGGCCCAGAGGAGGGCAGCAGGGCCAGGAGCACAGCGTGTGCGAGCGTGTGGAGCGGCAGCACACAGACGGGCTACACAGGGAAGCTGCTTGCTGCTCTAAGCTCTGCACTGCCTAGGTCACACTTCTCCTGTGTGCACGGAAGCAGCGTGGGCAGCATGCAGGGTTGTGCCCCTTGCTGCTGCCCCCGCCTATAGGGGAAGTGTGGCCAGGACAGCGTGGAGCTCGGAGTGGCAGGCAGCTTTCTGCGTCCCACGCTGTGCCCTGCCTTGCCAGGTTCCACACACTGCTCTGCAGAAGTGGCGGTGAGGGCAGCACACTGGGTTGTGGGGGGTATGTGCGGCAGAGCTCTCTGGGGTGGTGCGACCCAAGCTGGCCACATGGTGCTTCGCATAGGGCCAAACCCCACCCACTCACGCTGGAGAAACCTGTGCTGCCTTCTTACTGGCACTCACAGCCTAGTCCAGCTGGGTGCTGTTCTGTTCCCCCCACCTCCAGCAGTGGCTCCAGCTCCTGCTCCTGACCTTTTCACCATGTCATGCCAAGCTGTGCCACATTGCAACTGAGCGGGCAGCTTCAGCCAGGAGGCTCCTGCCCCAGAACAGGGCTCCAGCTCCAGCCCCTGGGAAGGCGGTCAGGAGCTGAAGCTGGAGCCCTGACCACTGTGGCAAGATCAGGAGCAGGAGCTGCTGCTGGAGGTGGGGGGAGCAGAGCAGCACCTGGATGCAGCTGCACCAGGACCAGCCCTGACAGAAGCTGCACTATATTTTTCCCACCCCTCCCTTAGCCCAGTAGTGTAGCTGAGTGAATTAATCACCAAGAACAATGTAACTACAATCTCTCCAATTGGCCCTCTCTGGCTACTATGTCCTGGAAGTTTTCCTCCTCCATTTTGAGTTTAGAAGCAAGAGAGCTGCCAATATTTTCATTTGCTGTTCTCTCCCTCTGTTTTGTAAAGTTTATCAATAACTGATTTATTTTCTACATACTGTTCTTCCACCAGCTCCTCAGCTTCTCTTTTCTAACCTCCCCCAAAATTATTAAAACTTCTGACTCCTATTGTCTCTCCACATGGCACCAAAAATACTCAGTCTTGCAAAAGGCTCAGGTGTCATGTGACCAGAAGGGGTGTAGGATGAAGAACATTCCTTACTTACTCCTTAACAGTATCAAAGGCACTAAGTGACTCAGGTGTCTGATCCTTTTCATCAATAAATGGTACAACAGCTGCTGTGTAACAGTAATATTTCACAGTTGTGTTTTAAACTTTTTTTAATCTGTTTGTAGCAAGTACATTGGACAGATGTAACAAATAAGAGTAAGGATTCCATTTACATCCTCCCTTGTCTATACACATGGCCTTCTTCTACAGATATTATGGAAAGGCAGCATATTTTTAGGACATCAGATACTCGGTTCTGTCTACAGGAAGTAAGTTCCTGTAAGACCCTCTATAAATGCATCAAGGTTACTGCTTAACTATAGCCAAAGAGGCTGCAGCTCCCTTATAGACATCTAAAAGAGAGAGAGGGGCAGAATCTAAGATACAGACACACATCTGGTCCAGCAGATAGACACAGCCCTGTCTGCTGTGGGTTACAGGGAATATTCAACAGGCAGGAATGAAGAATGAAAAACACAGGGCTTCTTAGGTTACCCCCCAGGATGAGCTAAGCCTTGGCTGTCAGAAACATTTCCTATGCCAGAATTTCCAAGTAATATTTATTTTTACCAGGCCTTTTAGACTTTTTTTTTTGTTTGGCATGAGAGATCCTGCAAAGTCTGCCAGAAATGGCTGTTTTTCTTCTCTGCTTCATTAGTAGGGCGGCATTCCAGCAGAGAAGGGTCACTCGCTTGGTACTTAAGTACTTTTAAAGATGTTGTCTTTTCCTTCCTGAGGAGATAATACGAACAGAAACTATTGATGTACTTCCTTCCAGTTTCCTGTCGCAGCAAAAGCCAACTTTCCTCTTTGAGGCTTGAATTTAGGAATGACCAAAGCTCAGCCCGATTTATTAAATCAGGCCAGAGTTCTGTAATGCAGCTTGGAACTACCCTCAACTTTAATATGAAGATGCAGCCTGCACAAGCTGCACACACCAGAACAAGCAATGTTTCCTCTTGAACCAAGCAGATCACACCCAAGGCTTTTAGCCTTGGGTGTGATCTGAGACAGGAAGAAATGTTTCAGGATTTTTTAGTACAATATAAGGATCTGGGAACTACATTAGACTTCAAGCCTTGTGGATATATTGCTCAGGAACCTACAGAGACTTCAAATAAGAGAACACTGTTCACTTACATTCCTTCCACTCACCAGCCCAAGAAGGAAAAAAACAGAATTCTCACCAACCCATAATAGAATGCAGGGGAACAAGGGGAAGAGGAAGACTAGAAGGGTACTGTGCTCCCAGATACAGGTTGCCTTTTGCTTCTGTAGTAGGTTCTTGGCTTAATCAATCTAGGTATAATTGCAGGAATTAAATCAGACACCCTTTACAGTGTGAGTTGTGACTGCTCCACCAGGAGACCTGCCTCTCCCCTTGTATCCTATACCTCCTATACCAGGAGATTGGCAGTAAAAAGTCCTTCAAAATTTACCTTACTCTCCTGAAATATGTTAATCTTCAGAGCACACTGCAAAGCCTAGCCATTTGCCCATGCTTTTACTTGGGGTGGGAATTTAGGTGGATGAGGTTTCTTTTAGGTTAGGGACAGAGGTTACACATAAACTGGTTTAAGTGATCAGAAACTGGTTTAAACCTGTAACAGAACAGAAGTTCAGTGCACATAAACCAGTTTCAAAATGGCTCAAACTGGTTTAAGATAAACCTGGTTGAATGTAGTATCAGACTTAACTGATTTAGGTCAAATCAGTTTATGAAACTTTTGTCCCAGACTCCTTCCTGGTTCAAGTTAAATCAGAGTCCCCCAGCATTTTACAGCCCTGTGCTGTCTGCTCTGGAGAGCAGGGCTGGCCCCACCCCTCTGCTCCCTAGCTGGAGCTGTGAGGGCTGGCTGACAAGGGGGTGGGGGGACCAAGCCTGGCTAGGGATGCAGCCCAGCCTACAGGAGAGGGACTACCCCCCAACCCCAGGCAAACCCCAGCTGGGGTCTGAGGCCAGGGAGGGGGGTTAAACATTGTTTTCCCTGCTCAAATTTACTGTTGGCTGCAACTGTGGATTACAAATCCCAGAGGCACCTAGAAGCAGGAACTGGAAGTGATGAACAACCCTACAGAGTCCAGTTGCTGTAATTCTGGACTGCAAATCCCAGAGACCTCAGGGGCAGTAGGAAGAGGAAGTGAACCCACTGCAGGTATTTGGCTGCATTTCTTGATTCAAAGATAAATATCTGTTCACTTCTGTTTCAATTTTATCTGTGCATTTTAGATTAATCTGCAAAGACTGAAATGATTCAGCCTCATGTTTTTTGACTGTCTGTACCTAGCCTTAAGGGGTGGTTTAATAAATAGAATCAAGTTGCTAGCATAGGAATAACTGAGGGAATAGCTGTGTTAAACCTCTGCACATGTCTGTTATGATCTAGATGGTTCTTATCGCTTGGGCAGATGCATACTGAGCTGAGTGGTAGTAGTTAATAAAAAGTATTGGGCTTTTCCTCCATGCTAACTTGGCTCTTACAAGTTGACTAATACCACATGGTATAGATTTCAAAATGCAAGTGCACTGGATTTTTGGCTGAGGCCTCCATTGTCATGAAATCAGTCTGTTCATCTTCATATTACTTTTCAATTAATATGTTTCAAGAGGTTGATAAACATATATCGTTAAGTCAGTTATTAAATCAGTCATTCTGTGAGAGTTCCAAGGGATTTACAACTGCCTTTCATGAATTAATCTGCCTTGGCCAGAACATGTTTCTATAATATATGGCAAAACTATATCCTCTCTCAGCTAACAATGTACTATGGCAAATAATTAATAGTCTATAAAGCCACTATTCCTTCAAATCTCTCCCCAAGACGTATCTTCACTGCAGTGCTTGCAAAATTACCAAGTATTAAAGGAAGTTTGTTTAATTTACTGTTAGTGCTCACACTTTTTGTCTTTTTACCTTCTTAAATCACAAGTTCTCTGGGGCAAGGCATCGTGTCTTGTAATATGTTTACACAGGGAAAAGTTAGTAGACAGTAGGTGCATCCACACATTCATTAATATGCTGTAGTTACTGTGCATTAAGTTTGATACGTGTATAACCAAGCACTAAAGTAACGCACAGTAACCGGTGTTACTATACAGTAGTGCCGGTGCATGCCTTTTTAGTAATGCTACTGCACAGCAGCCTAATAATACTGTACAGTAGTGGATTATCACTGTTTGTGCTGTGATGTGCTATTATGCAATATTATTAGGCTACTGGACAGTTAGCATCTCGTGTAGATGTGCCACTAAACAGCATCTAGCACCCTGTGCGTCCTACAGAACACTATTATGTTGGAAGGTATTAATAGTTGTAAACAATCACAAATATCTCAGCTGGGAGGTACACTAAGCACTTTTTTATTCTGGCCAAACAAAAATCTGTTACTCTGAAGTCAGACAAAAGGAAGAACAGGGTGCTTTCTTGAAGACTACCTGGTTCAAAGAGGCAAAAGCTTTTGGAGGCAACATTCTTAGTGTGGCAGGAGGCTTGATGCTCCTGCCTCTTACAAGTAGGGAGGCTGGGCCTGAAGCAGCCTGCAGCTGAGACCTGGGTTGATTGCAGTCATTTGACCCAGGAGGAGGATATAAGCCGAGGCCCTGAGATGAGCTAACAGTAACATCTTGGAGGCTGCTGAGAGAATACCACCTCAGCAGGATGGCTGCAGCTCCAGAAGGTCAATATGGAGGGTAACACCTAAAGCAGTCTGAAGGTTTGAGGAGGAACTAAGGGGAGGAAGAGGTTCCTAGGGACCCAGGGAGGGGTCCAGAGCCCAGATTGAGGGGCTGAGAGTGTGGGACCAACAAGTGTCTGGGAACCTATTGAGAGACTGAAAGTGTGGGACAAGTGAAGGTCCAGGAACCCCAGAGGAGGGGCTAAGTGGAAGAAAACATCAATGAGGATGCCATCTGTGAAGTATGGGGCATAGTGTAGGGAAGGAACAGAGCCATGACATTAGCCTGTAATGCAGCAGCCACCAGCACCAGGTGGTCATTTGAGAGAGCAATTTGGGAAGCCCTGGGGCAGTCTTCCTCATATAAAAGTAAAAAACATCAGGTGTGGTGGGTGACTGAAAGGATGATTGTCCACAAAGTGAGGGCTGAAAGGGCTCTAGGAGCTCCCCTGCCCCCCGGTACTCTGTCACACTTAGCATCTGATAAAGTAGGCTGATGCCTCCAAAACCTCATGCCTTTCTGATCCAGTTAGTCTTTATGGTGCCACCTGGCACGACACATAGGAGGTGTATGCGCACCCCCTGCAAAAAGGTGCTGCCAACACTGTCGCCACTTGCCACCCCATCTGCGGGCGGTCCCTGATCATCCCTGGCCGCCACCGCCGCTGCCTACAAGTGGTCACTGACCCATGGTTAGTGCTTGCCACCCCCCCTGCCACCGCCAGTGCTGGCAACATCTGTGGGAGCTCCCTCAGTCACCACCATCAGAATCCTACTGCTAATGTCACACTCCTGCCGCCGCCAGCACAGCCATGCCCCCCCAGCCACCGGGGGGCACTCACCGTTCATGGTGCCACCCTGCCCTACCTTCTGTCAGGCCAACCAGAAAGAGAAGCTACCCGTGCTTTTGCATGATTATAATAGAAAACATAGAAGACACTACCCACAACCTGATTAGCATAGCAAAGCCTGAGCAGAACCAAACCATAGGGGCTGAGAAGCTTCCCTGCAGAATGAACACAAACAGGAGCTAGGGTATTGATTAAGGTTGCAACTGTGTATATCTGTATGTGCAAGACAGAAATGAACTAGGGAGCCAGGACAATGCCAAAGAAGCAATGAAGAGTGGGGGTGTGAGAGGAAGCCAAGAGACAAAGCTTATATTGGACAAGGGGCTTGGCAGAAAGAGAGACATACACTTCTGAACAAAAAAAGTACATTCTGTTGTTTGCTTCCACTGTGTTTAAGGAAACAGGACTTTGTGTACATTCTTAGCAAATAAACAGGACTGCCCTAAAGAAATAGCTGACTCTTATAATCCATTTATTTTACTAACAAAACAGTTTAGAAGACCTGAAATCCTGGTTAAGTACTCAAGCCAACAAGACAATAATACAAAAAAATAACAACAGCTATTAAAAACCAATTGTGTTGCAAAAGCCTGGAAGAGATGTGACACCCCTAAAATCACTAACTGGTTTAAAATTTTGAGGAAGTTTTCATAACAGAAAAGTTTTCCTATCAAATCAGTGTGCAACATGGAAGAAGGAAAAGATACTTACTTAGAAATTTAGCAGAACTTCTTGGGATTTGCTAAAAGAGGGACTCTTCTCCTGCCTGCAAACTAGAAAGTTTGAGAAACACTTCTTAATATTAAGGAAAGTTCAAATTCTATGAGCTTACACTTAAGAACAAATTTGGAAAAAAATAAAATGTGAAAGCAGAGGTGAGTAGACAATAATGAGATATGTATTATGCATAATTCTGAGGGAAAAAGTGAGGGTGAATTATTACATAGAGATGAAGAAAGCCCAACATTGATTGAAATATAATGAGACTGTTAGAGGCTGAAAGGAAGAGAAATGGACACAAGGCTGTGGACACTGTGTTAAGGAAGCACTGTTGATGGAAGTTAAATATCTGTCTAAATATATTTTAGAGGATTTGATGTACCTTTAAATGTTAAATATGTTATGTGATAAGTTGGATTTGTTAATAAAGTTAAAAAAAATGTGCTCAGAAAAGTAAATGCTGTAAAATAATTTCAGAGAAGAAAGGATGTTCTAGTTCTGTGAATTTTAGGTCGCTTTCATCCTTGTATTTGTAGGAAACTAGCCATTGGTCCATAGTCATTCAGAACAACCAGAAAAGTGGGAGGCACTTCAGTCCTTTCTGCTGGGATTCTAAAAAAATGCAAAAGAAGAGAGAAGTACATCACATTAACTGTGTCTGAACCTCAATCTAACAATGGAAATGCAACTAAGGTATGTTTCAAATGGATGCTGTACACGATTTTGTGGAAGACTGATAAGCAGGTGCTTTTAGCATACATCATTCTGTGCTTATGTACTTTAAAATTGCTCTGTTCAGCTGGGCCCTGAGTGCTAATTTACCTAAATCCTTCTGCAATGGCTCAGGCGTTTACAAAACATTTAGGTTAGTCAAGATTATATCTTGTCCTATTGTGTTAAATGCTGAGAACTGGAGACTAGAGGCAGAAGTCTTTTTCCTGTAGAAGACTTCTTTCAGCCGATGGGTGACCTGCAATAACCACTTCTTTATCCCAGTACTGGTACAACTTTGGCTTATTACCTTGTTCATTCTCATATGTTGAGTAGATCTGGGTAAGTATTTAGATGGGAGGCCTCCAACAAAAACTAAAATGTTCCAAAAGGTGGACCTTAACTACCTTCCCCAGCATGAGGGTTAGAAGGCAACAAATAAGAGGGTGGTTGTAAATGCCTTAAACAATGAAATTTCCATTGCTTTCCATTAAAGTTGCGGAGTCCATTTAACTGTTTCCTCCAGCATGTTTAGGGTTTATGTAGTAAAAGTCCTAGACAAATAAAATGTATCACTTTCTGTCGAAAGTAAGAGAGCCAGTTGAAATGGATCCAGTTTCAAACAATACACTTCCTTTGGCATTGTTACTTGATTTCGTAGACATAGACATTAGGGGCTGGAAGGGACCTCACAAAATCATTGAGTCCAGTCCTCCTGCCATAGGCAGGAAGTCTGTTGGGGTCAAATGATCCCAGCAAGATATGTATCCAAACACCTTTTGAATAAGTCCAGAGTAGGTGCTTGCACCACCTCTGTTGGGGGAGTCCAGACCCTGGACACTCGGACTGTAAAGAAGTGTAGCAGCCTTTAAAAAATGGACCCACCTAAACAGAATGAGAAGAGCTGCTTGGCAGAGACAGAGTTTGTCCCCAAGGAGGGACACTGTAGGCTCTGAGGGCAAGTGAAGTTGTTTGGGAGCAGCCCTGTTGGAAGCGGGAGGGGTGATGTAACCCCAGCACAGTTTGAAAGAGAGCCGTTAGCAAAAACCCTGGAAGGGCCCTGAGCTGGGATTGGCTGAGAGGCTTGGATAAAAGGGGGAGCAGTTTTTCCCGCGGGGGGAACAAGAGAGAGCGAGGGGGCTGAGGGACAGGCTGGAGACTGGATTGAGTGTCTCAGTGCAGTGGTCCCTCAGAGAGCCCCTGAGAGAGGCCTGCAGGAGCAGAGTGGAGAAGCTGCAGCGGCAGGAGCAGGCAGCAACTGCTGGTGTGGAGAACCCAAGCCTGAAGAGACCTGACTGCAGCCGGTGTGGCTGGGTGAGCACAACAGAGCCGGGGTGGGGACTGCCAGAGTCTGCCCTAGTTTCCCTGAGGGGTGAGGGGCCCCAGGGGCAGGCAAAGCCCAGGGAGGGGCTGCATTTGCTGGGGCTGTGAGGCTGTGTGAGGCAGCAGGAGGGCTGCTATAGCCTGCAGCCCAGACGCTGCTCACAGCAGAACCAGGGAAGGGGGCAAAGGCAGGGGAAGGCTGTCTTGCAGGAACTGCAGAGGAGCTGCTGCTTGCTGCTCAGAGACCCCAGGAGGACAGAGACGGACACCAGTGCCAGACAGCGTCCACAGACCACGTGCAGGGACACAGGCAGTCCCGCTCCCTGAGATACCCCGCCAGGGGCAGTGCACACGGGATCCCCAGTACACCGTGTGCAAGTGAGAGACTGTGTAAATAAGTTCTTGAGGGTTTATTAGACAGTATATTGATGTGTTTATTTAATGATTATTTATTATGATGTAAATAATTAAATCTTGTAAATAGTTTGAGAACTGTCTGCAAGGGTGCTTGATTGTATGGGGAGGCTCTCCACTCGGGGCACTGCAGCAGCTTCCCAGGGGGCTGGACAGGGCTACTGGCTACCGGGTACCCCAGGATCCCATTATTCAGGTGAGGGCGCATGTAGTGTCGTGCCCAGGGTTACAGAAGTTTTTCCTTATGTCCAGTCTAAATTGTTCTTCCAGAAGTTTGTGGCCATTAGACCTAGTTATCACTTGGGGAGCCCTGGTGTACAACTGTTTTCTCAGATCCTGGTGCACCCCCCTTATATACTTATAGGCTGCCACCAAGTCCCCCGTGAGCCTTCTCTTCTCCAGGCTGAAGAGTCCCAAGTCCCTCAGCCTCTCCTTATATGGCTTGCTCTCCTGGCCTCTGATCATGTGGGCGGCTCTCCTTTGGACTCTCAAGCTTATCCACATCCTTTCTGAAGTGGGGGGCCCAAGACTGGATGCAGTACTCCAGCTGCGGCCTCACTAAGGCTGAGTAGAGTGGGAGGATGACGTCTCTGATTTTGAGATGAATTGGTGGATGCATATGAGTTTGGCTTGCTTTGCTGCTATGGCATCGCATTGGCACTGCTTGCACTTCTTGGATAAGGTGAAGGTCCTGTAATACGGCTAGGAACCTACGTGAGCGGTCAGACCTGGCTGTCTGCTCCTCCCAGGAAATGTCTGGGTAGTTTAGGTCACCCATGACAATAACATCCCTTGACCTAACCGCCTCCATAAGCTGACTGGAGAAGTCCTGGTCCAGCTCTTCCCCCTGGTTGGGTGGTCTGTAGTAGACACCCACCATGCTTTTACCTGTTTCCAAATATTTGTATGCATTGCTGTTTCTTTCTTCACTTGTCAACTATTAAAACATAAACTTAAACACTGACCACAAAAAGGGTGGTTATATACAGAATGATAACTAAAAATAGACTAATACTCTTTGGGTCTGACCCCAGAACCAGTTCCCCAGTGATCAGACCATGAGATGGTCGAGGCTGCAGTTCTCCAGCTTAGCCATGAGGACATCATGGGAGACCAAGTCGAAGGCCTTCTTGAAATCCAGATATATGACATCTATATCTGGATTTCAAGAAGGCCTTTGACTTGGTCTGCCTGGCTTCCCCCTGCCCCATCCACCACTTGCTGCTCAAGCAGGGATTTCCCCCCTCCCCTCTCCCAGAGCATGGACTGTAGCCAGCATGTGGTATGCTAACTAATGCTGAGAGCTGTCTGTGTAAAGCAAACAGGACAGTGTCTGCTTAGGGCTTTTTGGAACTAATCAACAGGTAGCTGGTTATGTCCCTCCATTTCTTCCTTAGAAAAAGTTGTTTAAGAAGAGCTTGAACTAATCAAAGAGGCTTTGGTTTTGCTGATGGTCTTATAAACACTGTGCAACTCCCTGCTGTGTAAGTAAATGCTGTGGAACTCCCTGTTGGCTCCATCGCTGGTCAGAGGAGCAGCGAGGCGGGGGGAACCCCTCCATAATCAGAGCATCCTGCCCAGGCCTGGCCACGCCCCCCTCAGCTCAGCACTTTGGATGGTAAGAGGGGGCTTCTCTAGCAACCTCTGGCTTCTAGCCTGAACCACTGCAGGCATGTACCTGCACTTCCTCAGTCAGGAAGGGATGTCTTTATGGTTACAAACCAGCGCAGCCTAGCCAGGTCAGACTAACCTGCTAAGATTGAATCAATTTAGGCACAGGCTTTTTGAATGTCCCTAAAGAGTCGATTTCAAAAGAATGAGTTAAACTACAATAAACTTGTGTGGACAAACTAATATAGAACAAAAAATGGCCTTAATTTGCTTAATTTACTTTCAGAGTGTCCTCTAGAGAGTGTCCACACAGCAGTTTTAAATAATTCCCTTTAAAGGGTCATTTGGATTCATTTTCCTGAGTGTTCTTCACATAGACAACACTTTAAGTAGTGATTCCTGCATTGCTGTAATTTTTCCAAAGGGAATGCCATAGTTTGACCTTTATTCAGTCCCTTTAGAAGTGTACCTTTTTAGTATTAATCCTTAGGCCTCCACTTTTACAAGGTTGAATGCTGCAGTTCCACTATTATAACATTAGGTCACTCGTCTGAGTACCATTGTTTCTCACTATGGCTTCCTCAGCGGGGTCAGAAAGAGCATGACCACTTGAATGAAGACTTGCCTGCCTTAATATCCATGCAGCCAGCAAGTACATACAGTGATGTGGAACAGCCTTTTCAAAACAAGGCCGTTTTTATTAGTAACCTAAAACACTATATACTAGCACTTTCTGGTTCATATGGAAAGGCAAAGTTTGCACTCACATTCCTCCCTCCTCTAGAGAGAAACTGGGGAGAACAGGTGAGTTCTGCAGTTGATCTGTTAGGTCATCACATTCAGGCTGTAGCAGACCAAGGGGAAAATGGTAGTAAACAGGGGAAAGCTTGTGAATGGCTCCAGCAATGACATCTTGTTTTTATTTAGTTTTCTTTGAGTCATTAGCAGTCAGGCGCCACTAGTGCTGAAACTTATCATTATTACAACCACAAATGGGCTTAGTGTCCAAAAGGAAGATTTATTCTCTTAGCTGGTTAAAAAAAAAGTTCAGCCCACAGAGACCAAAAAGCAACAACAGAAGAATCCTGTAGAGAATGAGAACTGGAGAAATATTAGAATGTAATGTTTTAAAACTGGGCTTAAAAAGCCTCTTGTAAATTAGGGATCCAGATGTCGGCACAGGAGAGACTGTAGTTCATACAGAGTAACGAACCAAAGGAGCTGTGTATGGTCTATAGAAGGCTGCTCTTGGCTCAGCTTCTTGGCAGTCTGGGGAAAGAAAGGCTTTCAGAGTTGGCTTTTCAGTGGCAGCTAAATTGCCTGGCTCTTAGTAGAATGCTTCAGCTGATTGTGAAAAATAAAAATCTTGATGCTAGCTTGAAGAACATAGGAACTGCCAGACCAGATGATTACTGTGGGGTGATCACTCTAGGGTTCATCTAGCCCAGTATCTAATCTCCAACAGTGGCTAGCACTAGATGCTTCAAGGAAGATGCCAGAAACCCCAAAGTGGGTAGTTACGGAATAATCTCCCTATAGTGAATTTGCCTCCCCACCCAAAAAAAAAAAAAAGTCCTGTCAGATAATTGGCTACTGCCCTGATACATGAGGGTTTATATTCCATCTAAACTTTGGCTTTCTTTACTTTAACTCATACTAGTGTAATTCTGTATGCTATCATTATACATATAAGTATCTAATCCTTTTAAAAATTCTTCTGAGCTCTTGGCCTCAAAAATGTTTTGTGGCAATAAGTTCCACAAACTAATTGTGTGTCTTGTTATAAGACTTCTTAATAATAATAACTTTGCTGCCTCGCGGCTACTCAAAACGTCTCTTTCTTATTACAAGGGAAGGTGACTAAGAATTTCTGATGTACTGTTCATTTGGGAGGGGGAGGGGGAGGGGTTAACAGAGGCTACCCTTTGAAAAGAGGCATTACCTACTATGATGCCTGAGACAACCCCCCATAAAAGGTTGCAGTTTGCTTTCACCCTCAGCAGGTGTAGGAGCTGTTCATTTCGTTCCAGTCAGTGTACATTGTTTCATCTCCCCTGGGGGATGGCAGCCAATCAGGGCTGCTGAAGAAACTAAGCAAAGGAGGCTCCTCCTTCCCCATCTTTAGGATCTTACATCAGTGTCAGAAAAAGGGAGTGGGAGCACAAAAGTCCTGGCAGCTCAGGGCAACTTCTTTCTGCCCTTCCCTCCTGGGAGCAATGGGAGCTGGCCTTTCTCCTCATTCCTCCCTCTCTGCCTGAAGCAGGAAATGAGGGTCCCAGTGCAGCTGCTCCTCCAGGCCTGAGCAAGACAGTAGCCTACTGTGGGAAGTGACTTCCCAGGTCATCAAGCCCAGTCACCTTCATTCATGGGCAACCATGTTATACAGTTGCTTTCACAAAGAAAGCAAGCTAATTTAAAAAAAAAACAGGTAAGCTGTTTGCTCCTATAGGAGAGCTGTTTCAGAAACACCATTGCTTCTTCCAGTTCTCCCAGCATACCTATTTGCTCCTGTACCAACACTGTTTTTTGGCTTAAATACTATATTTACCCAGTCTTCCCCATGCTTGCACAATATGTAGAGAGCTGCGATAGCTCTTCACTTGTCTCTGTTATTGCTAGACCAGGCATGGCAAACTTGCATCACAGGTAACACAAGAGGCACTGGCAGCCACTGTGTGACGTGGCAGATCCAAAAGGGGACAGAGAGCTCAGTGGCACATTGGTCAGGGAGCTGTAAGCAGAGCACCAGATTGGTCAGAGACCACAGGGCAAGAAGCAGAAAGCAGAGCGGTAGCAATTTGGACAGGAAGCAGAAAGCAGAGCAGCAGATCAGATAGGGAGCACAGGGCAGGGGGAAGAAAGCAGAGCAGCTTGCATCACTCCCCCACAGCATTGCCAGATCTTAAATATGACGTTATTGTATTAGAAGCTCAAAATTATTGTATTTGCTGGAAAAGTACTGTACACTAAAATATGCAAATAAGCAGCAAATGAGTCCTTTTTACTTGATATTGCTTGGCTTAAATCGCGGGTGAGTGAGAACTGGGTCATCACAGTTGAAGCATTTCTTTATTTCGAGGCAACCAGTCATAAGAAAGTGCCAACAGCAAACCCAAAAGGCAGTTTAGACTCCCTGAGACTAACTTGGGTTTTGCATACACTGCATCAACAATGATCGCGGATTTTGACTGCTTTGACTATCATTGACTGTATATTGTACAGGGGTGAAATTATCGTGCAAATACGGTAATTATCCTGCACCGGGTAACATTGGCTCCGGCTCAGAGCTGTGGGCAGCTGCGTCACTCCCCCAGCCCCGCCCGCGCCTGCCGCGGGCTGAGGGAGCGCGCGTAGGGGTGGATTCCCTGGTGTTACACCATTTTCCTTCCCCCTACCCCGCGCGCCCCGGAACCTTTGTGGCACGGGGTTGTGCTCCCTGCCGGAAGTTATTTCCGGGAGTACCCCTCCCCCACCCCGCGACAGCGGCCAGCGTCCTGGAAACGGACGGAAGCCGGGAGGGAGCGGAGATGCTGAGCGCTGAGCGCTTCTCGCTGCCGGGCCCCGAGTACCTGGGTAAGGGCGGCAGCTTGGGGCAAGCGGGACCTCCGCCTCGCCTCGCCTCGCCCCGCCCGCGGCGCGGGGCCGTACCGAGCCCCTTCGGCGGGGGCGGGGCTGCCCCGGGCGCTTGTGTCGGCCGGGGGCGGTGGCGCGTGTACCTTTCCCCGGGGCCTGGACGCCGGGCAGCTGCAGAGACAGGCCGCTGTACCCGAGATCTGGGATCTCCTGGCACTGGGGTTGCCCTCCGGAGAGTGGAGCTGGGGAAGGCAGGCAGCACCTGCGAGGGAAGGGGAAAAAAGAAAACGTCGTCCTTGCTTTGCCTGTGGGTGCTTATGTGATGGATGCACAGACGTGCAGGTCCTGGGCTGCAGCCCACGGGTGGCTGTGTGGACCAGAACCACTTCCCTGCTCTGCACGCAGTTCTTTGCGTGGCACGATAAGCACGGGGTGAGTTTGCACAGCCACGCAAAATCCATGGAGTCCATTCCCAACCCGCCCTTCCTTAAGAATTGGCTTTGCATTTTGCTTTCTCTGGTTTTACCACCTTGGAGTGAGACTTGGAGAAGATTTCCCCCCCCCCCCCCCCCCCCCCCCCAGAAATGGCCTAAAATAAATTTTTAGCAGAAAATTAAGATTCTGCAGCTGATGTTGTGTAGTGGTCCTTTTGTGTCCCTTCAGCAGAGATCCATCGACCTCCTGCAGTGGTGCTCAAAGGGGCTGCTTGTTCTTTTTTTTTCTAGTTGCAAGTGTCCATCTACTCGAGACCTGTCCCAACAGGATCTCAGCCACTGCTTGATGATTCACTGAATTAAAGAGCAAAGTGTTCTGACATTTCTGTTGAACAGAAATAAATGTTGTGGAATAAAATCAATGTATTCACTTGTTTATTCACATCATTATTAGCTGGGCTGTGAGAGACAATTGCTTTCCCATCTCCTTTCCCTTGTGTTTGATCTTGTTATGGCTTTATATCCAACTTCCTTAGCCTTTTGCCCCACAAAGGGTTACTGTTCTGAAGTCAGGGTTATCATTGTATAAATAGTTTGTTGTGGTAATTTCTCCATGCTGCAGAGGCTCCTCTTGCGTGAACACCGACAAGAATCAGTTTAGTTTGTGACCATTGACCCCTGGGATCATATGTCTCCTCCCCCCACCCCTTTTGCAAGTTAAACTCAACTAGGTGCAGAGAAAGGCTACCAGTGTCATTGGGACAATAGACAGCATCTCTTACAAGTAGAGGCTAAAAGAGCTTGCCTTATTCATCTTATGAAAATGAAGGGCAAAAGGACATGTGAATGCTTTATCTAAGTACATCAGGGTGAAGAACACTGGAGAGGAACAAGCTATTTAAGTTAAATGACACTGCTGGCACAAGAACAAATGGGCGTAAATTGACCATGAATATATTTAGGCTGAAAATTAAAAGACAGTGTCTGACCATCATGGGGTGAGGTTTCATGGGATGCGCCTTCCAGTGTGTTGCGGGCAAGCAACCTAATTTTAAGATGGAGCTTGATGAGTTTATGGACAGCATTGTATGATGCTATGTACTGTGATAGCAGGAGAATGAACTTGATACCCCAGTTGTGTTATGAAGTTACAAGATATTAGAAATGCAAGATCACCATCTTGCTACTTTTTTACCATTTAAATTCTGACATGATTTTAGTAATTGGCCTCTCTCTAATCACCAGCAAGTCAAACATTTTTGTGCATGGATTGGATTTTAGTTTTAGCAGTTTTTGAGGTAGTAGCTGCTAAAATTGTGTTATAAGTGAATGGGGGGAAGGGGTATGGTGGTAAAGCTTAGATCTTAAAATCATGTCATACCATCTCTTGCCATGCCCCTGCCTACATAGCAACACTAAACTACCACAATAGATCAGATTCTTGGTCCATTTTGTCCAGTATCGTATCATTTACACTGAGCAGAACCAGGTGCTTCAGAAGAAGATGCAAGAAACCCTGCAGTAAGCAGATATGAAATAATCTCCCCTGGGTTAAATACTGTATTTTTCTCTTGTACAATTTTTCTCTTGTTAAAATATGCACCTCATTTTTTGAAGGGCAGAATGGGGAAAAAAGATCTTTCCTTGTAGTAAGTAACTGAGTAGCAGCAGCTGAGGAGCTGAGCCTGCTTAGCGTTCCTCATCCTCTGGTTTGCTGCAGATTTTACTTTTGCTTTAAGATAAAGCTTAAGCAGCATAAACTTCTGTTACTGCATTTCCTCACATATACCATGTACTCCAATTTCCAGCAACTGTTTTTTTGGGAATAAGGGAGTGTTTTATATATGAGAAAATATAATATATCTTTTTAATACTTCTTGATGGTAAGAAAGATGTTATTCTATGAGAATTCATATTGCTTTTAAAATTCCCATTTTAGTATTAGTGCTGTAATTCTGGATTTATTTTCTTATCTATTTAAGTGTCCAATCCTTCAGTGAATCTTGCTAAATTCTTAATCTCAACAATTTCCTGTGGTAGTGTTTCAAACACAAACATTATGTTGTGTAGGAAAAAACTTGATCCTATCAATTTGAATGTCATCTTTCAATTTAATTGACTCTCTCTTTGTTTTTGTATTGTGAGAGTATGAATAGAAGATCCTGATTAGCTTTCCTAAACACTAGCTATTATCTTTCCATAGTTCATAATATCCCATATGTCTTGTCTCCTTTCTAAAATAAACAATCCCCTAAGCATTCTTACTGCTAATATCTGATATAAAAGCTTCATATTTTTGAATTAGGGAAACCACTACTAAATGCAGAAGTCCAGATGATTCTGCACTATTGATCTTTTTTTCATAATGAACTCCATCATGTTTCCTTTTGTCCCTAATTTTTTTGTTTGCTTTTATTTTGGCTGCACATTAATCAGAGGTCTTTGATCTGTCCATACTGAGATGCAAGTCTTTTCCCGGAGTGGCTGCAGTTAACTTAGACCCTTGTAAGGTGAATGACTCATTTTAGTTCTTTCTCTCCGTTTACCATTTTGCAAGCATTTTGTTTCTTCTTCCATCATGTGGCCCATTTACCTTACTTGATTGTGAAGTTTCAAACAGTACCGTATCCAGTTTCCCCTATATCGAGCCCAAATACAACCAGTAACTTTTGTTTGGTTAAAGCATGTCTTCCTGCAAGGCATCTGGTCTTGATTTAAAGATTAAAAAATAGAGAGAAACTATCACGTCTCTTGGTTCTTGTTTTAATGGTTAATCAGCCTTAGTGTTAAATTTACATGCCTTCTGCTATCAGTCATCAACCAGCTCTTGGTGTGCTTTTCTCCATTAGACTAGAGGCCTTTAGTATCCTGTACTTAAGCATCTTCACAAGAAGAAAAAACACTAATCAAAGTTAGTTGTGTAGATGACCAAAACAGCTATATTGTTCCCTTAAGGTGTCTCTGTCAGCCCTCAATTAATTCTTGTGGCCCGTCTCTGATTTTTTTCTATTTTTTCTAACATTATTTTCATAATGTGGACACCAGAGCTGAACACTGTACTCTAGTAGCAATCTTGCCAATATTGCATGTAGAGTTAAAATTGCTTCCCTATTTCCTACATGCAAGAATCCTATTAATGCTTTGTCTTAAAATATCGCACAGGAAGCTTGTGCTGAGTTGTTTGTGCACTACCACCACCTACATCCTTTTCAGAATTCCTATGCTCCGGGACACAGTTCTCTATTACAGCTACTCCTCGCTTAACATCATAGTTACGTTCTGGAAAAATATGACTTTAAGCGAAACGATGTTAAGTGAATCCAGTTACGACACAGTTGTTACCTACTAGCAGGCGGTGGCCAAACAGTGTTATAACTGAACATTGCATGACTTTAAACAAGTATGTTCTCTAATAGTTCAGCGACATAATAACGAAACAATGTTAACCGGGACAGTGTTAAGTGAAGAGTACCTGTATATCCATATGGCCTGCATTCCTTATTCCTAGATGTATAAGTTTGCATTGGGTACACCAAAATGCATTTTGCTTGAGTGGGCCAAGGAGATCATGTGAAAGCCTGGTTCTCCTCATTGTTTGCTACTCTGTATTCTGAGTTATATGCTAATTTTATCAGCAGTGCCCTAACACTTCTAGATTGCTGAGGAATACATTGAATAGCACTGGAACAAACATTTATCCCTCTGAAACCCCACAAGAAGTATCCCTGCTCATTGACAATTCTCCATTGACAACTACTTTTAAGAGATCGGACAATGCCAGCATGTTCTAAATCAGGAGTGTTAAAATCATCAGGCCCCATGAGGCTGCATCAAGCCCTGTGCACTGGATTCAATGAACAGGGTTGGTCTGGGATGGGTATTGTGTGCAGCAAACATCCCAAACTGGCCCTGTGCACCACATGCAGCATGTGGGGCCAATCTGGTTTGCACCACATGCAGCACATGTGGGTCTAGGCTGAGATCCTGGGGTAGCCTGTGGGCCATATGATTGGCTTCCTTGGATTGGGTATGGCCTGCAGGCTGTATGTTCTAAATGGATTAAGACTTGTGTGATATAGTGATAAGTTTTATTAATCAAAATGTTTTGCAGTAGCAAATGAAATGCCCTACAAAAGTAATTGGATAGATGTAATATACTTAGACCGTTATCAAGTAAACTTTTAATCTTGCCATATAAACTAATAGGATTTATTTGACAAAATCCTGTTGACTGACAAGAATTATATTTCCATCCTTTATTAATTTAATCCTTTTATATTTGTGCCTGGAACTGATGTCAGGTTTACCATTCTATAGTTGGTCAGGATTTATATTGTCAAAGACTTACAATTATATTAGCGCTCATCTCTCCCTACCAACCTGATTTGTAAGGTAGTATGCCAAAAAGCCCTCCTTTGTTCCTCGGTTTAGCAGGAAATAATTGAAAAAAAAAGTGGTTTAGGAAATTGGCTATACATTGGAAGGGCATGGGGGACATGGAATCCCCCCCAGATTTCTGCAATGACAGTGAGGTGCAGGGCATGGGGTCACAGCCTGGCCGGAGCCAGGGCCTGGCAGTAGTGAGGGTGGTAACATGATTTCTGCACCAACTGTGGGACATGGGGCAGCAGCCTGGCGAGACCCAACTTTTGCCACCACTGTCAGCACTTATATGTTACCTATGGCCTAGGATCTCTGTATATGGCTTTCAGTCATTTTGTGAAGTACACCTAAGCATAACATCTAATGAAGTAGTAGGTTGTAGCCTATGAAAACTCATGCCTCTCTGAGCCAGTTAGTCTATAAAATGCCACACTATTATGCCTTTTACTTAAGCATAATCAGGCAAGTTTGTTCTTTTTCATGCCTTTGTTGAAATTGTGTGTAGTGGGCTTTAAAAAAACCAAAAAAACTTCTAAGATAACTATCCTGTTTCCTGAGGTATCAGGTTGCAAGGGAAAATCTTTTCTTTTCCTCAGAGGCAGGGTCACTGCATCAAGATTCTGATTCTAATCCAGGTCTGTTCAGTAGAGAGCAAATGATGCTTCCTGTCTTTAAGGTCCTTATACTTTAGGGTCTTTATCTCTGTGGCATTTGGAGCTGCTTCAGTTCTAGGAGGAAGCAACTGAACTCATTCATATCCGCACAGAAGCTCAGTGTGTCCCTTCCACTAGATGCCTGGTAGGGTACTTTAATTTGTCCCACTTTAGCATGTAATGCCAGTGTTTTCAACCTATCCCATTTTGGGGAGACTCATAATTCTACTTCAAAGAGTTACTCTAGGCTGTAGACCAGTTAAACAAGT
Organism: Alligator mississippiensis; assembly: GCF_030867095.1. Classification (NCBI taxonomy): domain Eukaryota; kingdom Metazoa; phylum Chordata; order Crocodylia; family Alligatoridae; genus Alligator; species Alligator mississippiensis. Next base: position 227,692,067 of record NC_081825.1, read on the forward strand.
AAGTTAAGTTGGTTTTTAGTTTTAATTTTTTTAAAAGTGAAATAGGGACCTGAGCTAAGCGTAGATATTCAAAAAGCCCAAGGCTGAATTGATTCAGTCTTTTCAGGTTAGTTTAAGCTGCAAAGATTGAACCAATAAGCAAATGAACAGACATTCACTTGTGATTCAGGAAATGCAGCCACATGCCTTCAGTGGCTCAGGCCAGAAGCTGGGGAGGCGCTAGAGCACAGCTCTGGTCTGTAGCCAGCATGGGCTGTTTGTATGCTTCCTCTTTCTGCTGCCCAAGAGGTGTCTGGAATTTGCAGTCCACAATCAGAGTAGCAGGACTCTGCAGGGTTGTTCATGTCTTCTTCCTGCTTCCAGGTGCTTCTGGAATTTATAGTTCACAAGTGCAGCCAGTACTAAGCCAGCAGGGCAGGGCAGGGCAGCTGTGTACTTGGGGGGGGGGGGGAGTGAGTTTAATCCCCTTCCCTGGCCCCAGATCTCAGCTGGGGTTTGCCTGGGGGGGACAGTGAGCCAGCCCTTACTGCTCCAGGTTGGGAGCAGAGGGGCAAGGTCAGCCCTGCTCCCAGGGGCAGACAGTCAGCCCAGCCCAGGGCTGCAGAACATGCTGGGGGACTCTGATTTAACTTGAACCAGGAAGGGGTCTAGGACAGAAGTTTCATAAACCAGTTTGACCTAAATCAGTAAAGTCTGATACTACATTCAACCAGTTTTATCTTAAACCAGTTCAGCCATTTTGAAACTGGTTCATGTGCACTGAACTTTTGTTCTGTTACGGGTTTAAACCAGTTTCTGATTACTTAAACTGGTTTATGTGTAACTTCTGTCCTTAGCCTTAGTGGGCAGGTTTAGCTCAAGAAAAAATAATAGTTCAGGTGGGGTGGTAGGTTTTATATAGGTGCCTGCTTCTAAAATGAAATTATTTATTATTTTATTTACTGAACAACCTTATATGCAGGAAGAGGCACTTAGATGGACATGCAAAGTAGAGAAAGGTAAAGCCAATTGCATTAAAATGGACTTCTGCAGATCTTAACCCCCCCCCCCCCCCCCAATCAATGTTTTTCATCTTTTTCCTGTGAGAAAATTCCTTACAGTGTCGTAAAGATATGGTGGGAGTAAGGCCGGGAAGAAAAGCATACTTACAGATTTCTCCTCTAAGAAGCAAGCCTTGGTATAAAAGTTTGAGAGAAGCTGTGGCAGAAGTAGCTTTGCTGTGGAGTATTTGTGCATTCCCAGTGCAGGTTGCTGCAGCCGTCACGCATCTTGAAAGTGAATCTTTCTGGAGGAGGGTTAGACTGTTGTTTTAGCAATGATAGTCCAGGAAATATGAAAGAAGCAAGGATTTCTTGGTGATGCAAAGAAAGTTACTTTGTGCCCAAAAGCTTGTCTAACATCTCTCCCAGCTTTCACAGTTGGTTCAGTAAAAGGTATCACCAAAAAAGAAAAAATCTTGCTTCTCTTTCTTGAGGAGGTAATCTAGTCAAAACATGTTTATTGGAACAGACTCTTAATGGCTGCTAGAGGAGGGCTAATTTTCTTCAAAAACATCTGGATATATTATATTATTGATCCTATTAGTTATATTTTCTCTCAAATATATATTTTTTAAAACCAAAACAACAGTTTCTTAAATTGACAAATGTGCTTTCACAGAGCTATTTACTGTTTTCTTTCACTAGAGGAATGCCAATAAAAGCAAATAATGCTTGAGAGAGAGCCTTTGAGCCTTTTTCTCTTTTTGTATTGACCTGGCTTTGTAAAAGCTCTATGCTTTGTACAGAATAAGAAGCTTTCTCCAGCTGCCCTATTGTATGGCTTGAGGTCTTGTTAATGCCATTATCTGATATGAGATTACAGGTAATTGCGATTAAACAGGATTTGGTTTCTCTAATCGTATTCAAAAGTCTGTATTGCCTCAGGTTATCATATCAGGTGTTCTTTGAAGAGACTCTTGAGATCAGCCTGCTCTCTGCTTTCCCTTATCTGGAATGGACCAGCTTCCTTTAGGCCCCCTCAGTATTAGCAGGAGCCAGACAAGTGAAATAGGTGCCCAGAGCATTATTATGCAAAACTGCTGCTTTGATGTTGCATTTTTTCCCTATTTGACATCATTCTGTTATCCAGCTTATGCTTTAAACATATATTCTAAAGAGAAATACAAACTATTGTGAATTAAGTGGAAGCTAATGGTGAAATAATTGAGCTATTTGCTACAGAGAAGAGTAACTGAAAATAGAGTTTGGGGGAGACACATTTTAAATGGTAGGAGTTGCAGAAGATTAGGCTCTTGACCCAGCAATGCTGAGGATGAGGTTAGGCAGAGATGGGACTTGTGGGGTAGGTAGAAATGAAACTGAGGAGTTTTATAACAGGTTAGATGTTCTGAAGTGGTGTTTTTTTCAGTCAATAAGAAGTAATTGGAAATATTTGAAGTTAAGCGTGGCAATGTCCTTCTTTGTCCATGCGTAATAGTCAGTGACTGAAATTGGAAGGTCACAGTGGTAGAAACTGTAATTAAAATGAGGAAATATCTCAGCGAATCCTTTCTATTACTGATTTTACGGTTCTGTGATGGTTGCTTAATTCTTTGTTTACAGCTGATAAAGCATGACCCAAAGCCTGAAGCAGACAATTAGGTATTTAGAGTATTGTCCTGCTGATGCAATTGTCCTCTTTCCTTTCAAGCTATAGGGAAAGGTTTACTCTTTCTTTTGTCTTAGAAGAGGTTCAATTATTTATAGCTGTTTTCTGACCTTCTTTGGATTAGTTTCCTCCCAGCCCGTAGGAAGCTCTTTTCCTTTATCCTTTGCCAGCTGTAGACATGATTTTGGTGCCAGGAAGACATCTTGTAAAACACGGAACTATTTAGTGCCAGAAAATAGTCCTCTCTTTCCTCACTGCTCTTTTCTTGTGAGATGATGTCTCGGGAGTGATGACCAGAGAGAACCACTCTGTTCTTAGCAACCAGAGAGGCCCCTGATTCTTATAGGACTAAAAATAGTTTCCAGAGAGAACTGCAGTTGTGCAGTGCTTCCTAATGGCCAGGGCTTCACACTCCCCATGAGTTTGCAGAAGGAAGATTTGGTGGGGTGGGCAGAGATAGGGGTAGCTGTTTTCTTTAAAGAAAATGTTTAATTTTTTTTTTACGCTAATGCTTTAGAGCAGGGGTTTTGAGTGCAGTTTTCAAGGAGTACCTTCCAGTGGAGGGTCACCACTCTGGGTTTCAATTCAGCATGTTTGCAAGAGGGAAAGTGGACTGCATGTACGGTGCACTCAGACTAACAAGTTGCTGCACAGTAAGTGCATAGGACTTGCCATTTGACTTTTTAAATCTCTTTCTGCTTAATAAAGTAATGTAAAGAATGATTGTGGGTCATTGGGGTTCCCCTGGAAGGCTGCATGTGGGTTGTATGTTGTACATCCCCAGCCTAGAGACCTCAAACAAGATTGGGGGTACTGTATATACTTATAAAATATAGTCCCTGCCTGAAAAAGCTTACAGTCCAAATTGAAAAGACAGATAGAGTTTGAGAAAGGAAGTACTATCTCTGCTTCCTGGATGGGGAAATGAAGCATGGAAAGTGACTTGCCCAGTCTGTGGGCAAGCTAAGACTTGAACTGGCATCTCCTGAGCCCTAATCTGTTGTCTACTTCACAAGGCCATCATTTAACTCAAAAGCTAAGTACAGACATTCAAAAAGCCCAGGGTGGAATCAATCCAAGTTGCATGGTTTTCTGTAAACAGCGTAGCTTAGATCAGTAGTGAACAGAACATACATTTGCCCTTTGGTGGGGGGCAAATCTTAGACTGAGATCCACCATCTTTAAACCAGTTTGTGTGCACTGGACTTCTGTTCTATTATGAATATAGATTGGTTTTCTATCACTTTTAGCGGTAAAAGTGTGTAATGTCCGTACCTGGCCAAAGAGCTGCTGGTGTACTAAAGGACTCTCTTTAAAGGTGTTAGGAAAAGCCTGATTAAAGCTACTAGTCTGGTGTCCAGATGGATGGGCCAGACTCCAGTGTTTTTTTTAAATGAGAGAGACATGTACATTTCAGTGAGCAGTTGCCTTTTACTACCTTTTTTGCCCTGTTTTTTAGTCATCCTCTTTTTATGCTGGAGTTTTGGAGTGTAAACAGAGTTGCTGCATTACAATTTGGATCTGAATGGGTAGGAAAGGGGCACATTTCAAGTAAGAGCTACTATTTAGGAAAGCTTATGTATCTCTGATTTAAATAGTTTATAAGGTGCCTACCTTGCTTTCCATGTTTGAAATAAGAAACGCTGCATTCTTATGATGTAATCAACTGGACAGAGAATTCATTTTACAACATTGTTAACATTCTGTGTAAACTAATTCAGATAAAGATGGAAGGAACAAGAAGTAATAGCCAAATATCAGAGGCTATCTTTGTGGACATATGGCTATCAGCTTGTATGTATTTACATACCCTATTAAGCCGATGTGACAGGTTAGCTGATGGTGGTTTGGCCCAGAGGTTTTGAAAAGTTAAAAAATGATTGGTGGGGGCAGATTTCTTTTTTCCCACCAATCAGGCCTCGGAAAAGGAGAAGGCTTGTCCCCCTCACCCAGGGACCAGGTAGGGATACTGGACCTGAGAGTAGACTCACCTCTCATGTTACCTGATTGGTCCTACCAGCCACCTGGAGGAGGATAAAAGGAGCAGCACACCTGCCCACGGGGAAGAGAGGACAATGAGGAATGAAGGAGAGGAGTCCCGAAGAGCTGATGAGAGCTGGCCAGTGGGGCCATGTGGTTGCCCCAGAAGAGCCCTGGAGCCTGGGAGCCACAGGAGGTGGCTCGGCTGAGGATCATAGCTGCAGTCTCGGGGTCTGGCTGCTCAACGCGCCGAAGCGGCACACAGCAGAGACCCAAAGTCCTGAGCCGCAGGTGGCAGCTTGGGCATCCGACCCCCGGCAGGGAGGCCAGGAGCTCAGCATACAGAGGCAGCTCACAGCAGGGACCAAAGCCCTGAGCCACAGGTAGCAGCTTGGGTTTTCTGACCCCCCCCACAGCGTGAGGCTGGGCAGCTCAGTGTGCAGATGGCATGTGGAGGATTCCAGAGGGACGAGAGGCTGGAACCATAGGCAACAGCCTAGGCATCGATAGCTCAGTGCTAGAGTTCTTGTCTGCCATGTGGGAGACCTGCGTTTGATCCCTAGCTAAGGCACCAGTGGGTGAGTTGCCAGGGAGAGGGAATCCCCACTGGGTAGAAGGGTTTTCCTCTTCTGGGGGACAGATTAATTCCTTCAATTGGAGAGGGGGTAGTACCAGCTGGGTTACACCAATAAAAGAGCCATTTTGGCCGATGGCTTTTAATAAAGTAAAATGAGAAATCTTTTTCCTCACCACCAAACAACAAGGTAGTCCCAAGTCTCTGCACTTTTGGGTGCTATTACAAGCCTGTTAGCTTTTTTGCTTCTTCCACTACTTCAGGAATTCAGGAACAGACCAAGGCAAAAACACCCAAATATTAAATTATTCTGCATTATTAGAGAAATACTTGTGTTTTTTTTTAATGCAGCTGCCATGTTAATATTTAAATGTCTTTCAGCCTCTGTGTCCTAAATCCTTGCCCCTTTTTCCTCAGTAGAATGAACAGTATGACTCTCAGTAGAATGAACAATACCCCCTGGGTCAGTGGGCCCAAGTAACTGCTGTCTAAGGAAGGAGCTGCCAGTTGGACAGCCTTATCTTAGGGAACACCATCAGATTAGTGCAGTTAACTCGTACATCTGAATGGGTGCAGACAGATATTGCCCTTGTGCGCCATAAACATTTTTATGGCAGCACAAGTTGTGAACAAACAGATGTCTGAGCCTCTATCCTGCTCCAAGTCCCAAAAATATTGCCACCACCAAAGACAGTCACAGTTTGTGATACCTTAAGTAGAAGGATGCTTTCTTGCTTATTGTGCACCATGGGAATTTCCCTGAACAGGGCTCCTTTGGGGCTTGTATCAGGTGGCCGTGACCCAACTCAGGGCATGTGTCTGCAAGCAGGAGAACCTGCATGAGGGTTCCCCTGCCTGCAGATGTCCGCTGTGGGAATATCCTGCAGAAGATTCCAGTGGCACATGTAGCTTTGCCACTGGACCCTGACTCATGCTCTTCTTCCAGATGCTGACTTGGGGCATGATACCTGGGGTCGCTGTCTCACAGAATTGGATTGCTGAAGCTCCAGGAGGTTATTTTGAAAGAAGTTAAAGGGTTGGGGGGAAGATCTCAATTTTCTCTCCATTTATTTACTTCACTACTTAGTTGAGTTCATTTTTTGTAGATTTAGTTGTACTGTTTCTTCTGTATGATTAATTGCTTTTCCTTTTGTTAGTACTAATTTTTTTAATGCAGTGAAATGGAAGAAAAATGTTGACTATGAAAATATGGATGACTGGATTTCATTTTGAATATGCCCTTTTTAAAAACAAAGTCATACCACCTTAAGTTAGGTCAGGTAGACTTGGCAATTCATTCTGTCTAATTTGTATAATACGGGGTACTAATGAGACAGTTCTACTACAGTACATTGATCCATGGTATTAATTGGTGCTTTCAGTATAATTAGTGACTGGTTATGATACCCAGTCTCTCATTTTTTGCATATTCAGTGTATAATGTAGGCAGGTTCTTCACAAGTTTTAAACCACAGTCTCTACTGACAGCCCCTTGCAGTCCTTGTTCTTCAAAGCAAAAACAGTCAGCCTTGTCAAACTATGCAGTAATTTTTGTGTTGTTAACAGACATTTTTTCTGTGTCTAGTTTGAGAGGATCAACTTCCTGTGAAGTATAACTTATGCCAGGGGTTCATTTACGCACTGGGGCTCAACAGTAAGTATAGTCATCTTTATCTTGATCTCCCTCCTTGCTTTTTCTCGTGGCGGATAGTAGGTGGGTGGCCTTCAGTGAATAACTTTTCAAGGGCCTGGGCCAGCATTGGTACTTTGACATTACAAGATTGTAGTGGCAATGAAGACTTGCCACTGCCAGCAGCTGTCTTACAAGCACTTAGGAGGTGGTCTGCTGAGAAGCATTGGACTCTATACCGAGAGGACACTGAGGTCAGCCTGTGTGCAGTGTGGCACAGATTATGCTGTGCTCTGTGATCATGGTGCTGGCTTACTGTAGAAGTGCTTGTTTTCAGTAGTGTTTAAGATTAAGAAATGTTTTGTTGCCTGATTTAGATTGTTTTTTGTCCCAAGTGGTTTTGAAGTCCTGAGTATTAAAAATACTTTGCTGTTGGATTAGTAACCACTCAACACATGTCACAGAGCAGCAGTACATGCTTTGCATTGTAATGTTATCTGTGGTATGACCTGCTGAGCTGACACTGTCACACTGTGGGAGCTCTGTTCCTCAATAAAAATAGTAAATGCTGTTGGTGTTAACAGAAAATTACACCGTTCAAACTTTTAGCTCTCACCAAACTATAGGTCAAACTATAGGTCATCCTTTGGTTTGACTTCTTGTCATGTCTGTCTGCTCAGACTCCTCCTTAATGATGGCTGAAGTGATTTGAGAGAGAGAGGTAATCAGAAGTTGGGCAGAAGATGGGGTAGAGATGCTTTTTATAGATTAAATCAGCAACGCTGAAGCTTTTGCAAGTCTGAGCTCACTTCATCAGATGCATCATCACAGTGTCTGATAAAGTGTGCTTGGGCTTGCAAAAGTTTATGCATTACTGATTTAGTTAGTTTGTAAGTACATCTCTGCTTTCTGCATGATTTAAAACGAATTCTTGAAAGAGTTTTAAAACTACCACTGCAGAAATAGTTCTGTCCAAGTATTCTGTATCTTCAGGGTTTTGTTCTATGTTAAGAAGTGGTGTTTATATGAACAAATGATCTTTTCTCCTTAGTTTGCTTGCTTTCATTGCCCTGTGGTTCTGCTATCTAACAGTGTAATAGAGCTGTTGTTTTATACTTAAAGTTTATCCAAAATTGTGGTTTATCGAAGTATTCCTTCCTATCTAAATAATCCCTGTCAATCTCTTTTTTGACTATTCATCCTATTTCAGTTAAACTAAGTACCTCAAAAATAAGGTGCAGTTAATTCTAACGTTATCCAGCTCCTGATAAATTCACTGAGTTCCTGTTTCCAATTATCTGATTCATTGCTTTACATTTTTGTACAGGTTTCCCTCACCAACCATAGTTTCGAATATTCACGTTTAATATTCTATATATCATTTTGGCTACCACGGTATACAGTCTTGAGTAACCACCATTTTCCATGGCTGTGCCTCAGCCCGCCACCTGCCATTTTCCCCATAAGCCATTTGTCTTGCCAACCACGGGAACTTTCAGGAATTTAACCCCAGTGGTTGGTGAGAGAAACCTGTATTTTCAACTCTTCTGCTAATGAGGTAAAAGTAAGCAAAGATGAGTTTTATGTGGGAGGTCATAATGTTGGCTGTGGGGAGTTCCATGTTTAGTTAGTCCAGGGTTTGAAGATAAGGATTTGACTGATAAAAGGAGAAGCAGAGCAGGGAGTTCTTGGCACCCTACATTGGTAAGTAAATGGACTTCTGTGTTTTGAGCTATCCCTTACCTGTTTATTCCTGCCACGCTCTTTCCTTTCCGTCCACAGTTTTTCAAAGGCACTGGAATCCTGACATTCAGCATCCACTGATATTTTAGGTGGTTCACTAGCACATCTCAGTTCTGACATGCAACATTCCCTGATAGGAAATGCATTGGTATCCTGTTTTCAATTTTCCTTCTTTAATTTCCATTTCTAAAAGGAAAACCCACTGCAGGGAGTTAACATAGTATTAAGATTGCATGCTTAACATGTGAATTTCCAGAATTTTTTTTTAAATGCACTTAACAGTTACATTAACCATGTAGTCTGGGATAGATGCTTTAACTCAGTTTTTAAAATAATACTTAAATGACCTTGATTCCACTATATCCTGAGCATCTTTTATATAGAATACATTATGTGTGCAGTGTGGCCTCATGAACGTGATGGGGATTCTTTTGAGTTTCTGACACTCATTTAAGCTCTCGGTTGTGCTGTTTCACAAATATATTTTTTGGCATTTCTTATCCTTTTATTTCAAGTATGAAAATTAATTTTGAAATATTGGTAATGCTGTCCACAAAACTTGCTATCATTGGCTTCTACCAAAAACCCATCAAAATTAGACCTCTGAGTGTTTTTGAGAGATGTTTGTATATCTTGTCCAAGCAGAGCAAGGTGACCAGGTGCAGTTATGGCTAAATAGATCTAGCTCATTTGTTGCACAATGTATGATGGAGAACAAACCATTATAACTTGGTTAAAATCTACAGCAGAGTGGAGATCAGAGCTAACACCTTTTATAATGGTTCAAATTAAGTTTTGCCTTGTATCTGAATGCCTAGCTGAACTATGTCTGTAATTTGGTTTTGATATGCTCAAGTTCAGCAGCCTTTGTTAACTGTCACTACATCTGCCATTATGGCAGCGTGATACACTCCAGCACAGTTTGCACCAGAGTCAACTGATCCTGAGTGCAGTGTTTGCATGTGCGACCAGAACTGCAGCAGTTTGAGCTGGGGTGGAGCAGCCCTGGGTTGTCAGGGAGCCCGGGGGTTTAGCCTTGGGCTCTGGGTGATGACAGAGGGGCTGGCTGAGGCACAAGGGTGCTAAAGTGCGGGACTAGGTAGCAAATGGCCCCCGCACTTTAGCACCCTCATGCCCCAGCCAGCCCGTCACCATCTACACGTGTGTTTCAGTGCATGTAATTATGCTGTATTTACTCTGTAATTACTCTCCCATAGGATAGTACTGTCCCCAACAATACTAGGGCAGAGTTATTTAATTTACTCTGCCCTAATATTTGCATAAATGTAGATGGTGATGTTTTACTATTGAGCTAATTAGTCAATCCTTGCAGCAAAGCACACTTGTAGGTGCACCCACTTGGTTGCTAGCCAAAGGACATTAAATACTAAGGTTTACTGTTGTCCCCTGCAATATACATAAGGATTCAATATCTGATAGCATTGGTGCCAGTTCACATTTGGTATATAAAAGCATTCCCCTTCAAAGGAAGCAGAAAGGTGTAAAGTGCTATCGTTCTTGAGCCTGGGAGAGCAATATTACACATGTGCAGACTGTATGACACTTTCACATTAATACACAGTTGTTAATGGTTTCAGTAAGAGTCTTTGGGAAAAGCTGTCAGCTTTACAGCTAGACTTTGGCTGTTTCACACTTGGATCTAGAACACCCTAGTATTAAATTGCCTTATCCATCATATTTTCTTTTTCCACCAAAGCTGCTCAGCAGCATAGCAACCTAACAGTGCACAGCAACAGCTGGCACAAGTCATGGATGTTGAAAGCTACTTTTGGCTGACTGGGATCTTAGGAGGGGATTGAACAGGTTCTGGTCATGTTAACCATCAAATCTGTATGAGGAATCTGAGTTGCACAGCTCTGACTTGAGTACAGGTACTTTGGAATATGTCTGGGAATGCTGTCCTGCATAACTTCCCTCTCCCTGATGCTCTTTGTTGATCCTTGCCAAAGTGGCGCATTTTAGTTTAATATTAGGCCTTAATTTACTTTCTCTTTCTTAAGATGGCTCTTAAGTTCAGTTAGTAGAACACACAAGAAGGTAGATTCTCAAAAAGAGTGGGTTTGCAGCCATTCCAGACACTGCCCTGAGTAAAGAAATGTAGGTTCTAAATAACAAACACAATGAGAATCTAAAGTATGTATGATGGAAAATCTTGAAAGAGGAAGGATGAGAGCCCTCTATACACACAATGGCTGGTATAACCAGAAAACTCTCTTCCTGGTTGTCAAGGATCACACATATGATGTAACATAGTTTGGTTTCAGGGAGGAATTTAGGGAATGGCTCACATTGCCCAGCACTGTCATCTGGGACCCCCATCTGTCTGCTTGGCTGGAAGGAAGGTTGCTGAGAGCGATGAAGGGAAAAATAGGGAAAGTTCTTCACTGGATTGCAGTTGTAGGGGGCTCCCAAGTGTTTTTTTCCCCAAACGGCTTGTGTGATTCCGTGTAACAGAGAGCTGTAACCAGCTAGTATATCCTTTGTAGAAAAGCTGCTCAGTGTTAGAATTCTAGCAGGAAGGAAGGAAGGAATGATGGAGGGCAGAGTCTTGGTAGCAAGTTAGCTTAGTCTTGTCTTGACTGGGCACTGAAACAAGGGATCTGTTGTCAACTTGTTGCCTGATTGGTTAAATTATTCTTCCTCTTTGCTTCTGTTTGCTGTGGTGTCCTGTCCCCCAACCCCTCTCTAGAAGGGGGATAATGCAAAGTCCCTGCCACAACGATTGCTATGTAATCCGCTCTGTGCGTCAAAATTGTTCTTAAAGATCTGTGTACTTCCATGTAAAATATGTCCAGCTCTAGCAGGCTGGTTGGCCGAAGCTTGCAGCAACCTGCACACTCCCAGATGCAGCAGACTTCAGGTTGGCAGGGACTACAGTCCAGCTGAAGGCAGTAGGCACTGGTTGTAGGCTGCCTAGGAGAAGTGGACCGCTGCAGAGGATAACCAGCTGGCCTACAGGAAGCTAAAAGGCTCCTGGGAAAAGGAGAACAGAGTGGCACACAGAGGGAGAGAGGTATTAAACTAGCTGCAGGGGCAGAACCATGTCATGGTACTCTCACTGGGTCTGGCAAAAACCCCATGGGCTGCAAGGCAGGAAGCAGAATCACCAAGACCAGGAGAAGGGAACTAGTGAAAGAAAGAAGGGAGACTGCACTGAAGACACAGCATGAAGTCAGGAGCTCAGTGTCAGGTTTGGGGAAGAGATCTCACGACTGAGTCCCATCCCCCTCGCCCCCTTTATGAATTGTGTTTAGGGACCATTTGAGCTAATAATAACTCTAAACCCACTAACCAGCCTGTAGAGAGAACCTCAAAGAGAAAGTCAAACATGAACAGAGAGTATACCAATGCAGAGCTGCCTGCTTGAGGTTTCAAAGAAGCTGAAACAACCCCAGGAGATGTGAGCTCACTGGCTCACTTTGCACATATTCCTGTGAACTCTGTAATCTTATAGGAACTCCTAATTTCCCAAACCGGACAGTTCAGCATTTTTACCTGGGAATTCACGATTTTGCTACTTCCGGGCATCTGGCATTTTATTTTGAGTCCATGCTGCAGACCTAATTGCATCTTGCTCTTCAGCTTCCCCCCACAAGAGGGAGTGAATTACACTATGGTGCCTGCAGTTTCTCTTGTTCAATGAAACTGAGGAGCTTGAGTTGAAGTCTGGTTTTCAGCCATAAAGTGGTGGGAACTAGGAGCATAGGCTGGTGAGTTGGGCTACCCGGAGGGTAGTGCAATGGCTGAGGACCCAAGGAGATGAATTTCTCAATCAGGTAAGAAGTTCCAAAACCTTACTCCTCCTACCCACTTTTTTGGCATACATGGGGGAATGTTCTGTGGTGGAATGTTTGTACAGCATCTTGCATGCCACACCATTAGGAAACCATAATAAAAATGTCTTCTTCAAAAAGATGATATTATATGTGCCTTTTCAAATGTGATCTTCATGTAGCTGTGTGCTTGTTTGTAGAATAGCTTGAAATAACTTTGATTCAGAACTTAGGGGTTGCTGCCACCGCTTTTGGGGGTGTTTGCTATTATAGAAGTGGGTCCCATGGAATACAGTGAGCCTAACTATACTTACCTGTCTCATGAGGTTTTGGGAAGAGGTCAAGTGTAATAAAATGTTTGTTATTTGGGGATCCGGGCCATGTTGTAATGGAGAAACATCTTATTCCCAGCAAGGCTGTTGATTACAGTTGGGCAAAGTTTTCTGTGATATGGGAAGAGGAGAGTATTTCTTGCTAGTGTGTGCTTTGGCTTGGTTGTTGCCTGGGAGGTTGGCTTCTGGTCCTGCATGGGATGCATAATGAAGAGAAAGGGAGCATGGGATAAAAAAGTCTCTTACTCAGTTGCTGTTGTCTTAAGAGTATGACTGGGCTGTACGACTCATTCCTCCCTCAGGGGACACAGGTGCAAAGAGCTGGTTTTTTTCTTTAATCACTCACATCAATTAAACATATTTCTTTGCATTAAAATAATTAAATAAAGCTACGCCCTGTATCTTTTATTGCTAGATAATATCTTTGAACCTTTGGCTCACCATTTTGCTCTCTGCTGCAAGGTATTTTCCAGGGTGTGCTTAACCTGTTTTGCCATTGTCCTGAAAAACATTCTGGGCAGAGAAATCTGTTGATAGCAAACGGTGCTCATGTGAACTTTCAACCACTGTACCCAGTGGGGGAAATTTTCTCCAGGCCTCTCCTGAAGTCCAGTTGCCCCACACCAAGATTTCATAGATTTCATAGACATTAGGGCTGGAAGGGACCTCGGAAGATCATTGAGTCCAGCCCCCTGCCCAAAGGGCAGGAAGTCAGCTGGGGTCATAGGATCCCAGCAAGATAAGCAGATAAGATAAGATGAAAGGGGTTTCCATGCCAGGGACCAACTATGGGTGGGGTAGATTTGAGGCTTGTCAGGTTGTTAATTGCACATAACACCATTGAACACCGAGGTGGATCTGAGCCTGGTTAGCTTGCTGGTGAGGCCAGGCTATGATGCTGTTGAGACTGGAGCAAGCTGGCAAGGAGCTTTGCCTTCCCTGCCCTGAAGGTATTTTCCTGTTCTTTTCAGGACACGATGCTACTTGCAATGGTGCTGTAACAGACGTGTTTTGGGATGGAGGCGTGTGTATTGGGAACAAGGCTTGTGCAGGGTTGGGAAGGATTCTCCTGGGTCCGTTGTGGCTTGTTTTCTGATCATTGAACTCTTGGATTTGGAAACTCTATTGCTTGCTAGTGAGATCATCAGCCCAGACTGGTCTTTGGTGCTCTGAGTCATTTCTTAGCCATCCTCAGAGCCTCACAGGCAGATCCGTCATTTCCCCTCTGGTATTTGCTTCAGTTGTGCTGTCCCTGCCCTCTGTGGAAAGAGTGAGATGGTTAACATATTGTTGCTGTATTGCTGTTCCTGCTCAAACTTGTCGTACAGATGGATAGCATTTTTGGTGAGGTAATGACTGACCAAATTCCTAGGGCCTTTGTGCCGCGCTTTGCTGAGCATTTGGGTTTAACTTGTCCAGTAGTAGAGCTATCTTAGCCAATTTGCAACCAGCCAATGTGAGAACATCTTGTTGGTGCTTTCAGGGGGATAAAGTAATTTGATTTGCATCTTTGAGGGGAAAAAAATTATATCCATTATCATTTAAAGCAGCGTACACATACCTTGGGTAGGTGGAGGGGGAGGAAACTTTGCAAAGCCCTGTAGTATCTCTGCCAACCAAAAGCCTATCAATATGGCACTGAGGATCTGCAGGGAAGGCTGTTACAGCACAGGACAGAGACAAGAAATACATGGCTCAGTCCTAAACAGCCCTATTGACTATTTCACTATACATAGTTTTAAGACGGACAGTTCTGCAGCCTTCCTTTGCGTCCTTCTCCTCAAAATCTAGAGAGGAAAAAGAAGAGTCACCAATCCATAAGTGATTAACTCTGTTCGGCTAGGGGAAGGAAGCAGGATTTAGGTCAGACATTTCACCACTCACATTTGGCAAAATGAAAACCTCTGCTTTTCTTCTCTATGGGGAGCAAATGTTGACTGGCTAGGGCAAGGATATGCATGAATAGCCTGGTCTGGCTCTGGGCTTTGCAAGCCCCCTTGTATTCTAATTTCTCTCTTATTCTCTTTTGTTTGCAGCTCAGAGACATGTCCTCACGTACATGGAGGATGCAGTGAGCCAGCTACTAGAGAACAGAGAAGATATTAGTCAGTATGGCATTGCCAGATTCTTCACTGAATAGTAAGTACATCAGAATGCTGCCAATAGGGCCAGCCCAGAGGAGGCTCTTGGAACAAGGAGAGTACAAGGGGGAATGAAATGGGAAACATGCTGATTATTTTGGATTTCAGTAGGTGAGCCAAGGGCTGCCTAAGCACATTTCAGAGATGAAGACATTTGTGCAGTTCAGCTCCTTGTTACAAGAACTTGCATGGGGTAAACAATAGGGACAACAGCACAATCAACAAATATAGGACTAAATCCTGCTTATTTTTTTCCTTAATGGTCAAATTCAAACCTGATTTAAAAGTGGGTCAGTGCCTACTGGCTCTACCCTCAGTTGTGTGCTAGCTTTGTTTTAAAAGTGAATTTGGCCCTGTGGGGGTTCCTGCATCTATCTGCATACCTGTTACCATATTCTTACATGTCATCTGCTCTGACATCTCCTTTTTCTCTAGAATCTGTGTAAACTTATCTTTTAAACAATATGTGATCCTCCCTTCTCCCCTCACCTCCACCATTGATGCAAATAGTGCTAATGGCTGACAAGATATGAGGAAAAATACGTGCTGATACTGACTTAACCCAGCCACTGCACAGTTTGAGACTTCAACTCACTGATGCACAACATTTAAAAACCATCCAGGTGTTCAAGTTGAATTTATTTCTTGATACTGAAAATGTGCATCAAGCAAGTGCACCAAGCATACGTTTTGTCACCTTTTTGATGCCTATCTGACAGTCTCTACTTGCTTGCTTCTTCATGTTAACTTTTTCCTGGGTCACATCAAAGCAGACAGCTGCATGCTCCATTCCCTGGATTATAGTGTTGGACGAGGAGCTTGACACTGGAATAGGCTCCATCCCAAAGGAATGTGTTTTTTTTTATTTAAGTTCACTTGGAGACTGGACAAGCACCTGGTTTGCTAAGCTGAATGACAGCTGACTGAACTGCCTATTGTAACTTCTTATTCCCAAATAGCCATGGGGATCTCATGAAAATTTCTAGGCATGCATACAGCCTGTCCACAATTTTCATGGGACAGAATCAGTTAAGCTCTTTCCTTTTGCACAGTAAAAACAGAAGTAGCACTCAGCTGATGTTCTGAAAGTAAACTGGCTTGAGAGAAGGAAGACTGCATTTTGATAATTTTTAGAGTGGCTGTTAATGAGCAGCTAGGCTCCAGTGGTGCCAAACAGGCAAGATGTTATATGGCCTTCTGGCCTGTCTGGCTGTGGATGGACCTGCATTTGTAGTGCAGCACCACTTTGAAGTGCTACAGAGATGTAGCATTGTGAGGCATGAACCAATGTACAGCACCCAGTGGCTGGAGCACTATAAAGTTGCTGTGAAGGCATTCAGTGGCATGCTCTTCAGCTCTGCAGGACTGCTTACCCCTCTTTCCCACCTTGGGGCTAGGGGAGGGGGGAGTAGAACACTGTGAGATGCTGGGGGACCAAGAGATCCCCATGTAACACTATGATTCACTGGATACACATGATGTGGTGCTACAAAATATAGTGCTACAGAGAAGTTTCCATTTCATCCAGGAATGTTTTTCTAGTCATCTAGGGGTGCAGATGTGTTCAGAATGCTGTAAGTGTAAATATGTCCGTTGCCTTTGTAAAGTAGCCCTCGTAAGTAGACCTGATGGGACGACTCTGGTTCCCTGTGACACCTCACCTCTCAGGTTCCCATCAGTGCCCTTGCTAATGTGCTTTTGTTTTATTTTCATACTCTGAATCATCCATGTTGATGTTTAATGTTGGCCCAGCTGTTCTTTTTGTTTTGTATCTTCTTATAAAGTTCCTTTGTTTGCACTGTATGCTGTTTCCAGACCCCAGAGTCATTATATATGGCTCAGCATAGTGCAAATGGAGATCAACGCTGTTCTGAGGAGGTCTCAGGAACCCAGCCTGGGAAGAGAAAGAGCTGGAGCCAGGCCAAAAACCTGTATTTCGTGAGCATTCAGTTTTCAAGCGTAACATTTATTCTATAGTAAGTTTGTTGTATAAACTATCTTTTCAAAACTGTTCCCCAGTGATGTAAATGTGTGTGCCTTATTGTCGTGCCTTCTGATGTTGACTGGTAGAAATTTGGTGCTAGCTGAATTTTGATTGGTTATATAGCAGCTGCAGAAAAACCTCCCTCTATCAGTCAAATTTAGTGTCAGTTTAGAAACCTGATTTTAAAAGTTAATTGATTTGGACAGTATCTGTTCTGATTCCATTAAAGCCTTGTGGAGCTGGTCACTCAGACTTGTACTAGTAGTTCCAATATACTGCTGCCCAGAAATATTTGCCTTCACCTACTGTTGCTGAACTTCTCTATTCAGGAGGAACCTGGGTTTCTGTAAACACATCATTGTCCAATTAATTCAGCATAGGCCTCCATCTGGTCCACCATCCTGTCTCTGACAAGACTGGATGCATCAGTTAAAAGATAGAAAGAACACAAAGTGGATTATATAGAATGACCAGCCCATGAGGAAGTTTCTTCCTAATCCTTATCATCTCCTAATTAAATTATCCTCTTAAGCATGAGGATTTACATCCCTTATAGTAAGGGTGATACCTTTGCATAACTACAGATGATCTCATTATCCTTATAAAGGTCCAATTTTCTTTGGAACCTAGTAGACTTCCTGCATAATTGATACTTGGTAGGACTGAGTGCCACAGATTATAAATACAGTTACTTCTAATAAAGTGATAATATGTGATTAAGTATATACTTAAAGTGCCTGATCCAGCCACACTATACATAAAATAAATACAATCATAGGATATCCATTAAAGATCATCCCCTAAAAATTCAGTAAAACTACCTGCAGTAGACCTAAATGCAAGATTAAAGTGACAAAAAGATGTTGGAGGAGGTATAAATGTGGAATCATAATAGCAAATGCTGAAAATACTCATGGAAAAGGTTTTTTCATATTATAGAAGAGAAAATGAGTTGCCTAGAGGGAAAGACTCAGGCCTTTGGAAAATGTCCAAGGAGTTATGGTGAGATCCATGACAGGGGGCTGGTACCAGAGCCAATGAACCCTCAGAAACAAAGGAAAGCTAGGAGCTTTTGTTTGTGTCTTGAACCTCACCCTTCATCTTCTGAGAAACAATTATGTCTGGCCCTTGTTCCTCTGCTATATGGGGAACATGTTTGGGGCTTAAAAATCAGGCAAAATAATGAAACACAGTTTGCAGGAAGCATTAGGAGCTTCAGCATTGTAGAGAACAAACCTTAATGGTGCTCAGTCTGTACTGATTCTAAAACAGAATACAAAATTGTACCTTCTACATGTTTTGTGATATTTTAGGGCATGGCTGACTGGTGTCTCCTGACTCTGGGAATCCCCCAGCAGCCAATCGCCAACCCCGGGAGTGTCACTGGCAAATTGGCGCTTCTTGGGGGGGCACCGGCCAGCGCTCCCCACTCCCTGGCCGGCAAGGGCCAATCTCAGGGGGGTATGTCCCATGCTGTCCCTACACATCACCTATGTTTTGGGATTAAACTCATAATCTAGATGAGTTAGATTAGTACATGATGGTGGGCATGAAGGAGAACCTGCTCTGGAGAGCTTTTTTTTTTTTTTTTTTTTTGCTGGCAGTAGCTCATGCAGCTCCTCTGTTGGTTGATGGTGGGTCTTTAATGGCCAGCTGAAAGTCTCTTATTTGCAAACAGACAGCAAGCAATACAAATTTGAGGCACTGGCCTTTCTGCTAGAAGACAGTTAGTTATGCAGTATTGTCAAAAACAAAACAAAACTACTCAACCTAAATAAGAATGTGTCTGGCAGTGGGAAGTGACATATTTTAATTGTTTGCCTCTTATCTGCAGACCTAACCTTGTCTTTGAATGTCAGTTAAACAAAGGATGTTGATGTTTGTTTGTTTGTTTGTTTGTTTATTTAACCTTAGAAACATAATCCCACTTTATGAGTAGCCCAAGAAGGCATGTTACTTACAACCTGATGATATAGCTGTGTGTCCTGAACATACTGCAATGATGAAGGTGCAGGCCAGAATATTACAGGAGCATAATGAGAACAAATGAAGGTGCATCCTTTGCAAATGAAACATCTGGCAAAGGCTGTACCATTCCTGATTCACAGATGTGATGCTGAGCCTTCTAAACATCCTCATCAACTTTCAACAGGCCCCTTCAATAAGCAAGTACTCAAAAGAAGAGAGAGTGCCTCTGATCCCTACCCAGGAAC
This sequence comes from Alligator mississippiensis, assembly GCF_030867095.1. Classification (NCBI taxonomy): domain Eukaryota; kingdom Metazoa; phylum Chordata; order Crocodylia; family Alligatoridae; genus Alligator; species Alligator mississippiensis. The sequence goes on from NC_081825.1 coordinate 227,711,107, forward strand.
CAGACTTTGTTTTAGCAGTGGTGAATGTGAGGAAGCTGTGACATGCAGCTGGCACTATCATTCAGGCACCTCTCCAGAGCACATCTGGTTATCACCCACTTTCAAATGTGTACCTTTGGGCCTTTTTAATCTTCTGATAATAAAAATGTGATGGTGTAAGAGTCCCTCTGCACCTACTCTTGAAACTACTCTTAGATTGCAATATTTTTTTTCATCCTGGGTCCTGTTGCCCAACTTCTCCCTTTCCCCTCCTCCTCCACTTTGTATATGATTTTCTTGGTGTTGTCAAACAAATCTGCAACTTTTTTCCTTGTCAGTAGTGAGCATAACATAGAATAGAAGTTATTGCAGCTCTTAGGTTAAGACAGACTGAGCTCACATTTCCCTGAGGTCATGTTTCCACAGCCCTCTTGAAAATGAGAGATGAAATCCAGAGGGTTTATTGTTCATGTTCTGCAGAAGATGAAGTAATTACTGGGCATTGCTGCTGCTTTCTCTCTGGTAATTTGAAGTAGGACTTGTCATTGTCAGTGTCTCATGCCTAAGCCAGAATGCAGCAGACCATAGCTAGTGTCCCTGTACCAAAGCATTAATAGGATAAGTAGTTCTGAGAGCTATGACACTCTGGATCTAAAATTATGAAATATAGGAGTTTATTCCTTTAAAGTGTGGAATAACCTACCAGAAAGATAGGCCTAGATATCAGTAGAACAGGAAACTTCCTGATATAGAAAAGTTACTCATTCTGATCCCCAGGCTCATCTGGGAGCTGCTCTCATTTTTATAGCATAGTTGGACAGTTCAAGAATTTATATATACATGATGAGCTCTACCAAGTAAGTCTGCTTGATTTTTAGGAGCTAAGTGTCCTGCGGCATAAAGAGAATTTGCCCTCTCCTCCCCAGTATTCTCCCAGTGTAGCTTTCTCTATGTGAGAAGTTTGGCAAGAGCTCCCTTTGGAACTTGTTGGCACCACTTAAAGCAGGACAGTCAAACTCAGATATAGGTGCTCACTTTTCTCAGCTATTAGACTTCTCTTTTATCATCCAGAGAGGGAGAGACTGAGCACAGTCATAAGACCAGCAGGTCAGCCCCAAGGAAGTACAGTATATCTGATATGTAAGGTAAGAGGTAATGAGAAATATGGTAATATTTCTTCCTCTGCCCTTGAGTCTGTACATCTTTGTAGGAAGACACTAGAGTTGATATGACAGAGAGTTATGTGCAATGTAGGATTTCTGTGTAGAACAGGAGTTTCCAACCTTCTTTCAACATTCACTATTTTTATTGGAAGGGTACCCATGGGGCACTTCCCTTCTCCTTCACCATTGAGTAATTCCCTTGTGTTCTTATTAGTCCCTTACCCATTCACATTTGCCTAAAAAACTTTGTGCCAGCTACAGCAACTGTCTACATGGATGTTGCAATACTGTATTTTAGTTGTTTTAGTACGTTGTAGTAACTGGAAGCCATATGACCAGCCAGTGCTATAAACACCACCAGCAAGTTCTCTGCAGGCCATGAGTAGTTTGGGAGTTATTTCTGTGGAGTAAACAGCCTAACAGCACTATTGCCCACAGCAGAAGGTTGAGCAACTCTCAGGAATACATTTGAAAGGTAGCTCTAGTCTTTGAGGATCTTTTTTTCTCTCCCCTTCTTCCACAGTTTCATTTGTCCCATTTGCATGGACATCTGCTTTCAATCTTGGGAGTTCCTTGAGGCTTCTGCTCCAGTGTGCTGCTGACTATTATGGGAACGGGGATTGTGCACCCTTTGGCCAATTTACTCCACAAGTCTTTTAGTTTTAAGAGTGCAGCTCTCTCTCTCTTGGGACTAGTTCTGATTTTATAGATCCGCTGAACCGCTACTGGTATTTATTCATTAGAAATCCCAGAAATCTCTTCCCTGCTTTTGAAACTCCATGAAATGCAGATTCTCTCTTCTGAAAGCCTCCATGTAATTACAGATTAATGCTGCATTACTTCTTCCAGTCTGACTTCTGTGCTGACATGTCTTAAAGGGACACGTTCCTCCTATACATTATTTATCACTTATTTCTTGTTGTTTCCTGTAATGAAGGGAGCCAGGGCTCCCACTCTAATCATTCAGAAATAAGGTGCACAGTGTCTTGATTTGCATTATCAAATCTCTTAAAGTTGTATGCTTGTGTCATTTCTGCTGGATGGTTATGTTGTAGCAAACACTTATCCTCTTGATAAAAAGGATTCCTCTTGCCTTTTGCAGTTGCAATATTTTCTGGGCTGCCTACCTATGCTTTTTCCCTGTATCATCCTGCCAAGTATATGTAGCGCCTGCCTCAAAATTCTGCAAAAAGTCCTGAAATATTAACCAACTGCCTTTTGCAGGAAGTTCTTATCTTCACTTTATATGTGACAAGCTGATGTGAATTGGAAGAGCAGGAAAGAAAATTCTTTCTTTTCTTCTTCTCCTAGGACTCCTCGTTTTCCATCGTCTTCCATTTCTGCAGAGCAGCTAGCTGGGAGTGCACCCCTATCCCAGCTCCCTTGCACTTCTTTTTGGAGGTACCCCTACTTCCAGTGGGCGCTGTAAGCTGATATCGATGGTAAGACCAGATAGGCTTGTCTTTGGCCAGGCCCAGTTCAGAGTGCTTCTGAAGGACACTGGTGTGCTCTTTGCTGACTGCTGGCAGATATTTACCTAGTAATTGCTCCTGCTACATTTTTCTGAATGTCTTTTAGATCTGAGGTATAGTTGATGCAGCCAGTTCACAGTACATGACAGAATGCCAGCACCCCAGCTCTGCACTACTGCTGCAGAACCATTTTACAGCTGATACCACTTGTTTTTTGAGGCTATAGAGCTAGTTCTAATAGCTGATATTGTATCTCAAGGGTACTAGTGCCAAGTGTTTTGAGATCTTTGGGGGAGAAAGTGCTGCCCTAGTGCAGAGTTATATTAAGATGTTACAGAGGAAGACCCACCCTAAGTCTGGCTTCGGATGCGTAGGGCCAGCTTATTCAGCCCAGCCCTTGGGTCATGTGGATACCATAGTGCTAGCTGCACCCGAAATATCTGAGGGAGAAGGAATAGGATCGCAGGGGAAATTATGTCAATTGATGTGCTGTCCTTTCATCATCCTTTTGGCTTGTCACTCTGTCTAAATTCTTCTTCAAATTTTGTCCTGTTGACAAAAGTCTATCTCTCCCTACCCTTCTGCCACTCTCTCTTTGTATTGCTGTCCAGGTCCCTCTGGCTCTAACAGTGAGCCCAGCTTTGATTGTTCATTTCCTGTCTGATAAATATTTCTGACTGTTTCTAGATCTAGATCGCTAATTAATGAATGTTATCTGTAAGAGACCAAACCCTTCTTATAGACTACTTTTAGTGGGATGCCTAGGATATACTAGTCAGCCACTGAGAACCAGGTTGAGTGGCAGCTGGGAACAACTGACTTCATCCATTTACTTATAACAGGGGAAAAAAAAACTGTTCAGGCTGAGTCATCAGTTGATACATCTCACAAATGTAAGTTACCATATGATCTCATTTCTGTCACCCTTCTTTATTTCTTGT